>NW_024081119.1:0-562585 GCF_003009895.1 Hyaena hyaena
CTTTTTTCTCCCAATCTCTCAGGTTTTGTAAGGTTTCCAAAGTCTTTAGATCTTTTCTGTGTGATGTATGGGCGCGAGTGCAAGTACGGAGCTCCTTACTTCTCCGCCATCTTGCCCAGAACCCAGACCAGATTCATCAGTACATCTCACTCATTCCCCTCTGATTCCTGGTGTTTGGGTAAGTCTTATAACCAATAAGAAACCAAAAATTAATGTGCTCCCTAACAGGATAAATTACTCTGACTTTGCATTCACTTGAAGTCCTCTAAATTTGTTTCATCTGCAAAATGGAGATATTAGTTCCTGTTCTCCAAGTTAGGAATTTACATATTTTATTTTTTACATCAGAATGAAAGATAGGTTTGCGTGGTATTACAGCCTTTGTGTCCTCCCTGACTTGTTCCTAGGCCCTAAACTGTGGTGAGCTTTGAGGTCCCCTGGCTCCTACTATTATATTGTCTCCTGGAGCACTTTTCATATGTAGCAAAATGAATGCTGAACTTTGTCCACAGCACTCCATGGAATGAGGCAGATAACGGAATATTTCAGAGCGAGCCAGAGTGACAAATGACACTTCAAAAAGCTAACAAAGAATGTTTGACTTTCTCATGCATCTCATGATTTGAGTACTTGGTTTCAGAGATCACTAATGAAAAATTCATTTTACAATGATGTATTTGAATTAAGTATGGCTCTCTTTGCTCCTGAAATCTCATAACTCCAATCCCAGGGTAAATTTTTTAAGATTAAAAGAAATCCTAGAAAAATGGGGTTTTTTCTTTTTTTTTAACATTTATTTATTTTTGAGAGACAGAGCATGAGGGGGGGAGGAGCAGAAAGAGAGGGAGACACAGAATCCACAGCAGGCTCCAGACTCTAAGCTGTGAGCACAGAGCCTGATGCAGGGCTTGAACTCATGAAGCATAAGATCATGACTTGAGCCTAAGTCAGACACTTAACTGACTGAGCCTCAGGCACCCCTGGTTTTTTTCTTTTTCTAAAATTATTTTTATTTTTAAGTTAAGGAAGGAATACAATTTTATTGAAACATAAATAAAAGAAAGCAGAATCATAGAGAGTAAAAAAGAGAGTAAGAGAAAGAGAGAGAGAAAGTACTATATTTCATTATCTTAATTCAAACCCCAAAGGTAACCACTATCAACACGTTGGTATGAGTTTTAGTCTTTTCTGTGCATTCAGAGATAGAAAGCAAATAGGTAGCTTGAGTTTGTTGTCTTAAAAAGTATTGTATTAAATATGTAATTTTGTAACCTGACTTTTTTCATTTAAGATACTTTTATATCTTTAAAGCCTGTTCTTGTAGATATTCCCTCAAGTTTTAAAAATTTCTTTAGAGAAGATCTGTACTTTATTCAAGTTGTAAACACTGATCAACTATATACTATTCCACTGGATGACTGTACTGTGACTTAATTTCATTGGTCTCTCAATGACTTCTGGCTTATACCTAGCATTATACTATCACAGACAATGCTTCACTGAGCATCATTATGAAGACGTTTTTTCATATGTTTTCCAGCAACTTTATAGAATATCTGCTTAAAAAAGAATTACTAAGCCAAAGGGGAAACACATTATAAACATACTGCTAAATTGACCTCCAGAAAGACTATAACCTATTCACACTCCAACCAACAATACACAAAAGTAATAATGACACACTTTCACCCACACTGAATATATCAGTCTTTTAAGGTTTTTTCCTAAACTGAATGACCAAAAATAAATCATGTTTTAAATTACAATTTCCTTATTACTAATAAAGGTGGGCATTCTGTCTCTCTCCCTCTCCCTTCCTCTCTCTCTTCCCCCCACATCATTATTTTTTTCCCTGTAAGTTGCTTTTTCATGGTCTTTGTCCATTTTCTTGGATTGACTGAGTTTTCTCACTGCCCTATAGAAGTTCTTCATATACTTTGAATATTCTTTGTTATATTTATAGCAAAAATGTCCTCTAGCGTGGTTAATTTTCTCCCTTTTGGTTATTTGTGCTTTACGGTATCTTTTATTATACAAATTAAATTCTTTAGTAGTAAAGTTTGTTAATCTTTTCCTTTCTAATCTCTGTGCTTTCTACCTTTCTTGAGAAAGTCTTGTTCATGTCAAAGTGCTACAAATTTCACTAATGTTTTTCACTAGTGCTATTTTTTAATTTTTGAAATATTTTGAAATATCTAAAATACAGTGAAAGAAATAAGATTTAGTAATCATTCCAGTATAAAGTCAATTGCTGGAAAAATTAATTAAAGAATTTCTTATCTCCTCAAGGATTGAAAGCACCAATTTGTCATATGCACAATCCGTACTCTTGGTCACATCTCCAAGGCAAGGTCCTTTGGCATCAGCTTTCAGAGAATCAGACAACTCCTAAAGTTGTTTGGAGAATTCATTTGGGCTGACACCCTAATATTTAATGTATATTAGTATATCTTTCTGGTTCTGGATTTCTCATCTAAATTAATTTATTTATCTCTTTATTGCCCTGTATTTTAACTGCCTTAGCTTTATGGTTTAATTTGAAATTTGAGAGTGCAATTGCCCTCTTATTTTTCTTTTAGCAAATTTCTTGTATGTTTCTCCTACAGATATCAAATTCCATATTCTGCTATGATTTTAATTCAAAATAAATCAAATTATGGAGTTCTTTGTGAACATTTGCTATACTGAACCTCCCCATGCAAAAAAAATGGTGTTTTTCCATTTTTTCAAATCTCCCTTTTTTCTCTCACTACAGTATTAGTTTTCTACAGATAGTATTTGAACACTTACCACTTGTTTTTTTTTTTTTTTTTTCCTGATATCTTGATAGATTTTTGGTGTTACTAGAAATAGGATTCTTTTCTACTGACTTCTTTAATTGGTTATTCTGGATATATGGAAAATTGTACCAATTTTTGTATGTCAACTTTGAGTCTGGACAGCTAACATCTTTTCGGTTTATTTTTCTTTGTTTTGTTTTGCTTCTCCAATCTCATCATCTTCAAGTAAATACACAGTTATGTTTTCTGTGTTAATGATCTAACTGCCTTTGGATATATATGTGAATGTCACCATGTGTTGTTCTTACCTTGATTTTGATATCAGTGTTATGCTCAAATCATGTTCTCACTTGTGTTTGCTTATAGTATAAATTTTACTTTCTCTTTATTTCTTTTTCATCCTGAAATTTATTTAGAAAGGATTAAACATCAAAGTTTTTAGATTTTTGCCACACATTTCTCTAATTTTAATTGATCATTATGATCAATTAACATACTCCTTATCACATCCATTTTTAAAGTAATTTTTATATTTTGTGGACTCATATGTAGAATCTTTTCTTAGTGAGACTGTCCTTATCCATATATATATGTATATATACACATACATATATATATACATATATATTGTCTATATATTCTCAGTTCATGGATACAAAGTTTTCTTTGTTTATAAGATATAGTTTGATAATTATATTATTTAAATCTGCTATATTGTTTTTTATGCTTTATTAACTAATTTCTGAGAAAAGTGTGTTAAATTGTTCTGCAACAATTGTAGGTATGTACATTTCTTCTTGTTATTTCTAATGTTTTTGCTTACATACTTCATAGCTGTGCATTTAGATTTATATAGGCCATATCTACTTGTTTGATATAAAATCTCTGTCCTCTAACATTTGCAATATCTTTGTCTCATTTAATACTCTCATTCCAGAAAAATGCATTATAGTAATTCATAGAAATGTACTTTTTCTCTATTAATATCATCACATTCTCTTTTATTTTGATATTAATTTCCTAGTGCATTTTTTTGTCATCTTATTATTTCCAGTTTTTCTGTGTCCTGTTTTTCTTTCCCTTGGATGGGTATCTTGAAAACAGGAAATAATTGGATTTTCTTGTGGTTTTTGTCGTTGTTGTTGTTATTTTATTTGTTGTTTTGTTCAGGTATACTTTGATAGTATTTCCCAATCCAAAACTTGAGACATGTGCCATAACATGTACATGGCATCTGATATGATAGCAGAAGATAGGAAAATAAGGACTGTTTTTGAAATATGAGGCATATATCTATTGTATATATGTCATGGTGCTTGGGGATTTTACTCTGGTAACATATGTGATCTCCATCATTTTTAGAATAAGTTGATTCCACCAACTAAAGCATTACCCTTAACATATACATATCCTTTATTAGACATATTCTTTAATATATTGTTTTAGGTGTATACCTTTATAGCATACATATCCACTAGCATGTATTTTTAGGACATCAACAACATGAAGGAACTCAACTGTGATTGTTTGTTCCCCATAACTTCATTCAGTTATTACACAGATGATATTGTTGTTAATGAGGAGTTTCTAACGAAGTGCAAATAAAGAATCAGAGGCCTTGGAACCAGTATGCCAGGTAAATTACTTTAGGCGAACATTTTCACAGAAAAGCTCAAGAGAAAATTCCTTTTTCAACTAATACCTTAATTTCATGAAGTTATTATATAAAAGTTCCCTTAATTACTTATCATTTAAGGAGTTATTTTCCTTTTTTCTATAAAAAATAGTTTAAAACCAGATTACATATACCCATCAGAATGCATTTTTATTGGAATTCATTTCATTTCACTTTATTGCAGTTAGTTTTGTATATATGTTAACCCTTCATTCTTTCCCATTCTGCAATTCTCTCTACCTTTGGGCATCGTCTAGTGACTTAATCCAGGGTATTTCCAATTCTTCAGGTAGGGTGTCATGAATAAATTCCAAAACCTCTAGTTAAATGATTAGTGAGATGTGTCCAAAGAGAAAAATATTAGACAAAATCTACTTCTGCAAAAGGAGAAGAAGTAAAAAGTCCATTTATTAAATAGTTTTTTTCACTTAGAGGGTATTCATCTAAACTTGTAAGGGCTTTGGACTCTCAGCCTAGACCAGACATGTCCTGACCATGGAGAAGACATGGAAGAAGTATTAGTTCAGGCTGCTGTAGTTTTGAGGTGTATGCCCATAGTTTACAAGGTGAATGGTACGTAGAAAGACCCAACAACAGACAACACTGGGAAGGAGGCATGTTTGTCTCAGCATTATTTATTGACTGGATATCTGAAATTCTTTCATACATTTTGACATATTTATACATTCACATATAATATTTAATGGGCTGGAATGACCAAAGGAAGGAGAGGAGAAGGGAAGGAGGCAAGGATGGATGTGGGAATGGAAGGAGGAATACAATTTAGGAGTATGAGTTTGGATTATTTAGACATTAAGTTGAAATCAAAGTTTTTGAAGTGATTAAAAAAGTGATAAAAATATGGAGGTGTTTCATGATCACAGAAGAGAGCAAAGGAAACCAACCTCCTAAAATTATAATATGAACATACTGATTAGGGTGTGTTACATAATCCCAGAGCCTCATTTCAGAAGGTATGATCTGGGAATGCAGAGTAGTGAAGTAAAAAGTGCCCAGTTTTAGAATCAGCTGGGCCTGGGTTTAATCACTGAATTTGTTACTTACTTCCAGTAAGCAAAACTCTGCATAGCAGGGCTTCCCTCTGTACACTAGCAGTGATAAAGATGCAAATGGAGTCTGGTTGTTCTGAGGTCTAAATGAAATACTATATAAAAAGTTCCTGCATCATAGAAATCAGTCAACAAATAAGTGGCATATTAGTGCTTAATTGTTTGTATGCAAAATCAAATGTCAAACAAATGGTTAATAAACTTTTTTTCTTCTAAGCTGATTATCAAGTACATGAGATCCCTTCTGAAATGCCATTCATCAGAAAACAGACTGTAACAGTGGCTGCCTACAGGGTCCAAGGACAACTGTGAGATGCATTTCCATCAGTAACACTTCTTGTCCTTGCCCTGCCTTCCAGAATGTTCATGAGGAGACTGTGCTTGAGTTGGCCTAGAGTTTGTGAAGCTAGAAGAGAAAGAATTTAGAACTACTCTAATAAGCACATCAAATACTTTTGAAGCACATATTCTTTACAACAGATCTCTAAGGCAGGTATTATGTTCCCCATGTTACATATGAGGCAATTCCATTTGATTAAAGCGAAGTAATCCCAAATTCCCTTGGCACATCAGTGGCAGAGATAAAATTCTCATTAGACCTGGCTGCAAAGCCTGCTATCTTTTCATCACCTTCTAATGCCACTGACAGTCTATTTTAGACAGGTGGTCTAAATTTCAATTTAGACAGGTAGTCTTCTAACCACTGTTCAGAAAAACAAATGCATGTGCACGCTGAGTTTAGAGAACAGAGTTGTGGGTAACATGTCATAGAATGACAGTGACACTCAGAATTCTATTTTGATTGTTTCAGGAGAATTTTAAAGATCAGAGCTCAAAAATAGAACAAAAACAGTAAAATTGGCATGACGTGACAGAACACTGGTAACCATGAGAGCTGAATCTAATTCTCTTTATTTTAGTCTTAGAAACTATTTGTGAAACTGCCTGTGACATAGGTTCAAATTCTCGTCTCCAGGGAATGTTTTTGCTCCCAATAGTCCATTTCTAGATGCAACAGATGTTCTTTCAAATTAGTCATTACTCAAACTTAGAGAAAGCCTTTTGGGAAGTCAGCTTCTTTGCTCTCTCTTGCTGGGCTTCAAAAAATTCAATATCATTTTTTTGTGGTGAGCTGTGGGGTTTTTTCCAGTTTTCTCAATAGGCTGCAAGGTCCAAATGATGTGTTGCATTCAGCCATCAATCATGCACAGTACATTCACCAGTCACTCCTCAACACTCATCTTCTGTAGTAGTGTGCAGAAATATCCACCTGATCCCCTCACCCCAAAACAAGTCTTAATCTGTAACTTATATGAAAATCACTAAAACTCACACCTTGAGTTACCCAATATTGAAAATTTAGACTATCTCCTAGAAAAAAAAATAGACTATCTCCATTAGAAACATCCCCACAGATGTTTTCTAGTTCTCTTTCCAGAATAAATAATCTTTGATATTTATGTATCAGAAATTTTGTTGACTAGGAATATTGTAGATATGCAAAGCCTAGACTAGGATAATGGCCACGGGATTAGAGAGAAATGTATATATTTCATAGATACAAATGGGATACAGTCTACAATGACTGAGGCATGATTTGATGTACAAGATGAAGAATAGGGAGAAGTCAAGATTGACTCCCAGGTTTATGCCCGGGCTGGAGGGTGGGAGAGGATTCAATTTTGAACATTCACTCAACAAATATATATATTGAATACAGACTACAGACCAGCATTCTCTTGGGTGCTGAAGGAAAATTGGTAAAGAAAACATAGAATTCCTGTCCTCCTGTGACTTACAATCTATTAACATGCCAAGACATTCCAGTGGAATTGTCAGACAGCTATCTTTAGTGTTCCAGAAAGGAATCTCTGCTGAGAGGTGTCATTCGAAAGATTCCTCCACACATGTTCTGAAATTTTACTTGAGACCAGTGTAGATTTTAAAATCACTGATCCAGGCACTGGAAAAGCAGCCACAGACAACACAAAGCCTCTGCTATAATAAAGTTTGCATTCTGATGGGAGAAAACAGACAATAAACCATGGACTTTATGATGTGTCGGGTGGATATAAATGCTATGAAAAAATATAAAGCGGAGTAAGGGGAGAGAGTAGGAGAGGTAAGTAGAGATGGTATTTTAAATGGACAGGGTCATCCTGTCTCTCCCATGAGACAGAGAAGGAGGGGTCATGCCAACCTCTGAGGGAAGAGCCTTGTAGACCCAGGAAATGGCAATTAAAACTGAGGTGTGTGGTGTGTCCCAGAAAGAGCCAGGAGGCCAAAGCATGTGAAGCTCAGTGAGCAGCAAGAGACTGAAAGTAAAACTAATGGGGTATGGATCCCATGGAGTTTTCCAGGCCATGATAAGGATGTTAGACTTTCTTAGTGAGTTAAGAAACCACTGGAGATTTATAAGAAGAGAGGTGACATGCTCTAACTTATGTAAATAAGGATCATTGACTACTGGGTGAAGAGACAGGGTTAATCTAGACTATTTATACTATAGCTCACTCTAAGTGGTTACAAAATAATTAAATGCTTTCCACTTCTGTCCTTTTCCTATACTACCTTTATAGAGTTGCTCCCTGCATACAGTTAGCCTAGAAGAATGGCCTTTGTCATTTAGATGGCTGTTTGGTTTCAGAATCTAACAGGGTCCAGGAAGGCACATCTAGAGGAAGCAAGCAGGTTCTAGACCTGATGGAGGCTTTTAGGAATTAAAGTCAAGGAGACATTCACAATTCCTTCTACATTTGTGCAGGCAGTTCTGTAAAGGTAGAGATTCAAAGCAGAAGTCTCTTCCATAAATATTCATTTCTGTAGGGGCAATTTCAGGTCCCTCAGGCACCTGAAGGCAGCAGTGAGTAGGGGCTGTGTTCATTGCAGAGACAATAATGAAGAAAAACCCCTGTGTTCAGCTGGGAGTGAAGGAAGGCTAATGCAACTGCCTTTCAGGGGAACTCAGGTCTGACATAGGTGTGCAAGGGGGAAAGCCTAAAAGTGAGAAACAATTGAGAAAAAGAATCCACACTGTGTTTTGCACCAAATTTGCTCATCCCCAGGGAGCTAGGAACATTGAAGTTGTTCATTGTTCCTACATGAAGTAGGAACATTGAGAAAATTCTACCGACAAATAGTTTACTTATGCCGACATGGTTGAAGGTATGTTTGTGTGTACTTTTTAAACCAAGCATCAATATCATTGTTTGCTTACAGATACAGTTCAAGTAGAATCAAATAGAGCTTTTTGAAAGAAAAAAAACTGCTTTTGCATTTTCTCAAACCCTTAAAGCATGTAGCCCTTGAGAGTTCTACAAGACTTCCTCTCATTTCCACTAGGGGTTCTGTGTTCTCAACTCTGCTACATGTTACAATCACCTAGGGACATTTTTATTATTATTTGATGCCCCATCACAAGAAAGAAAGACAAGTCAAAGACTGGGAGAAAATACTTGCAAAAGGCATATCTGATAAAAGATTGTTATCTAGGGATGCCTGAGTGGCTCAGTCAGTTGAGTGTCCAACTTCAGCTCAGGTCATGATCTCATGGTCCATGAGTTTGAGCCCCGCGTCAGGCTCTGTGCTGACAGCTCAGGCTTGGTGCTGACCGCTCAGAGCCTGGAGCCTACTTCTGATTCTGTGTCTCCCTCTCTCTCTGCCCCTCTGCTACTTGTGCTTTGTCTCTCTCTCTCTCTCAAAAACTAAATATACACAAAAAATTTTCAAAAAAAGATTGTTATCTAAAATATACAAAGAACTCTTAAAACTTAACAATTTAAAAATAAACAGCTTTGGTAAAAAATAGGAAAAAGACTTGAATCGACACCTCACCAAAAAAAAAAAAAAAAAAAAAAAAAAAAAAGGAAAATAAGCAAATGAAAAAAAACTCTGCATCGTACCTCATTAGGAAAATGCAAATGAAAACAATAAAGAGANTCTCTCTCTCAAAAACTAAATATACACAAAAAATTTTCAAAAAAAGATTGTTATCTAAAATATACAAAGAACTCTTAAAACTTAACAATTTAAAATTAACCGGCTTTGGAAAAAAAAAAAAAAAAAAAAAAAAAAAAAACAAAAAAAAAAAAAAAAAAAAAAAAAGATATACAAATGGAAAATAAGCATATGAAAAAATACTCTGCATCGTACCTCATTAGGAAAATGCAAATGAAAACAATAAAGAGATACTATTACACACCTTTTAGAATGGCCAAAATCTAGAGCACTGACAACACCAAATGTTGATGAGGTTGTGGAGAAACAGGAACTCTCATTCAGTGCTGGTAGGAAAGCAAAATGGTACAGCTACTTTGGAAGACAGTCTGACAGGTTCTTTCAAAACTAAACATACTCTTAACATATGATCTAGCAATTGTGTTCCTTGATATTTACCCAAATGAGTAGAAAACTTACATCCACGCAAAAACACATTGATACTGATAGCAGTACTACTCATAATTGCCAAAACTTGGAAGCAATCAAAATGTCCTTCAAGAGGTGAATGGATAAACAAGCCGTGGTACTTCCAGACAATGGAATATTATTTAGTGCTAACAGGAAAAGAGCTATCAAGCCATGAAAAGACATGGGGAAATCTTAAATACAAATTACTAAATGAAAGAAGCCAATCTGAGAAGACTACACACTGTTTGAGTCCAACAATATGACACTAGGAAAAGGCAAAACTATAGAGATGGCAAAAAGATCAGTGATTGCCGGAGATTAATAGGGAGAGAGCTATGAATAGGAGAGCACAGAGGACCTCTGAGGCAGTGAAAATGTATAAGCTACATTGTTGGGCACATGTCATTTATACATTTGTCCAAATCGGAGAATGCATACAAAGAGTGAACTGTAATGTATGCTGTGGATTTTAGTGACAATTATGTGTTGATATAGGTTCATCAATTGTAACAAATATATTACTCTGGTGTATGGTGTTGATAGCAGTAGAGGTATAGGTAGAGGCAGGGGGTATGGGAACTCTGTACAGTTGACCCTTAAACAACTCATGGGTTAAGGGCACCAAGGCCCTGGGCAGTCAAAAACGTTCATAGAATATTTGACTCCCCCAAAACTTAACTCCAATAGCCTACTGTTGACTAGAATCCTTATTGATAACATAAACAGTTGATTAACACAGATTTTATGTATTATATGCATTATATACTGTATTTTTGCAATAAAATATGCTAAAGAAAAGAAAATGCTATTAAGAAAATCATAAAGAAAATATATTAACTGCACTGTATTTATTTTTTAAAATTCATATATAAATGGGACTGCGCAGTTCAAATCTATGGTTATTCAAGAGTCAGATGTACTTCTTTTTTTTTTTAAATATAGTTTATTGTCAAGCTGGTTTCCATATAACACCCAGTGTTCATCCCAACAAGTGCCCTCCTTCATGCCCATCACCCATGTTCCCCTCTCCCCCACCCCCTATCAACCCACAGTTTGTCCTCTGTATTTAAGAGTCTTTTATGGTTTGTCTCCCTCCCTCTCCTTAACTACTTTTTCCCTGTTCCCTCCCCTATGGTCCTCTGTTAAGTTTCTCCCAATCCACATATGAGTGAAAACATATGGTATCTATGTTTCTCTGCCTGACTTATTTCACTTAACATAATACCCTCGAGTTCCATCCATGTTGCTACATTTGGCCAGATTTCATTCTTTCTCATTGCCATGTAGTATTCCATTGTATATATAAACCACATCTTCTTGATCCATTCATCAGATGATGGACAATTAAGCTCTTTCCATGATTAGGATATTGTTGAAAGTGCTGCTATGAACACTGAGGTACATGTGCCCCTATGCATCAGCACTCCTGTATCCCTTGGGTAAATTCCTAGTGCTATTGCTGGGTCATAGGGGAGTTCTATTGTTAAATTTTGAGGAACCTCCACACTGTTTTCCAGAGCGGCTGCACCAGTTTGCATTCCCACCAGCAGTGTAAGAGAGTACCCGTTTCTCCACATTCCCACCAGCATCTACAGTCTCCTGATTTGTTCATTTTAGCTACTCTGACTGGCGTGAGGTGGTATCTCACTATGGCTTTGATTTGTATTTCCCTGATGATGAGTGACATTGAGCATTGTTTCATGTGTCTGTCAGCCATCTGGTTGTCCTCTTTGGAGAGGTGTCTGTTCATGACTTCTGCCCATTTCTTCACTAGATTATTTGTTTTTTTGGGTGTAGATTTTGGTGAGTTCTTTAAAGATTTTGAATACCAGCCCTTTATCCAACATGTCATTTGCAACTATCTTTTCCCATTCCGTCAGCTGCCTTTTAGTTTTGTTGATTGTTTCCTTTGCCGTGCAGAACCTTTTTATCTTCATGAAGAGTCAAGTGTACTTTCTGTTCAGTTTTTCTGTGAACCTGAAACTGCTCTTTAAAAGTGTCTATTAAAAAGAGGAAAAAAATTAAGTCCCAGACCCCATCCCCAAAGATTCAAATCAACCCAGCCAATGGCAGGGCCAAAGCTTCAGTGCAATTTTATTTAAGCTCACCAACTGATTTTGAGGTGCTTCCAGGCTAAGAACCACCCTGCCAACCAAACATGACAAGCAGGTGTCAGGCAGATAAATGATGTCTGGCTTTTGGCTTTCCTGCTGAATTCTAATTAAATTAGTATTTACACAGTTGTTTGTAATTCTCTACCAAAAGGCATTCATAACTTTTCCCCACTGTGGTATTAGCAAAATGCCAAATGATCTCTCAAATGGAGAAAATAGGAAATTAAAACTTTCAAATAAAGACTGTAATTTTATGGTTTGTTGATGCCTTTCAACAACATCTATTTCTCTTTGTGTTCATCCCTCTGTAAGGCTTAAAGCCTATCTTTCTACATCATAGCAGTATTTGAGGCTCTAAATAAAGTGAATTGTGGTTTCCATTCTGTCATTTTACTATTAAAAACGAAGGCCATCAGAATAAACAAATAATGATCAAGGAGCAAATATAAGTACATCGACTGATGATAGAGAAATTGTGTTGGCTGAGGTAGTGACTAAGAGGAGAGGAGTGACATATAGCACTTTTTTAAATTTACTTTTTTTAAATTTTAATGTTTGTTTATTTTTGAGAGAGACAGAGTGTGAGCAGAGGAGGGGCAGATAGAGGGAAGGATACACAGAATCCTAAGCAGACTCTAGGTCCAGAGTTGTCAGTACAGAGCCCGATATGGGACTTGAACCCACAAATTGCTAGTTCATGACCTGAGCTTAGTCAGATGCTTAATCAACTGAGCCACCTAGGCACCCCCAGATGGCACTTTTTGATGTGCACAGAGCATGAGGACTGAGGACCATTTTCTCTTCCAATTAGCCATATCTTCCTTAAAAGAGGAGTGTCTGAGAAACCTAGTCAGATGCTGCTTTGGAAAACTCCAATAATTTGAAAGCTCAGCAGTATAAGTAAATTATTCACCACTTGTGTCTGTGCTGTGATGTGCCTCGCCTCGAGCCACTCTACCTCTTCCTCTGACTAAAGGCCTGCTGTTCATATATCTCTAAAGAATAGCTAAATATGGAGGCACCTGGATGACTCAGTCGGTTAAGCATCCGACCCTTGGGGGCCTACTTGGGATTCTATGTCTTGCTCTCTCTCTGCTTTTCCAGGCTCACACACACACTCTCTTCCTCAAAATAAATAAGTAAACATTAAAAAATAGCTAAATATGGACTTTGAAACAAGTATCTTGCTATCCTGTGATAGGAGTCAGTCAGGTCACCAAAGGATCCCATCGCTAAGCAAACCAAATACAACCTGTCAAAATTATAACATTAATAATACCTCACATTTATTGACTACTTACTATATGTCAGTCAGGCTTCCTGTTAAGCATTTAATATGAATGATCTCATTTAATTCTTTCAACAACCATATGTTGTAGGTGTTATTTAAAACCCCATTTTACATCAAAGACAGTAAGTTACCTAAGGTCTAACTTATGGCCAGTCATCATGCAGTCAAAGTAGCAGACATCTCAGTGTGTGCAGCCTTGTTTTAGACATGATTCAAAGTTGGAGAATATATGTTAATTCTCCTACCATAGAAATTTATACCAAGAAACAAGATTCCCTCACCACGGTCGTATAGACCACAGAAGCAAAAAATTTCCTGGACTGCTAACAATCCACCAGAAAACCAAGGCCCTGCTTCTTAACTGTGTTACATATGAGTCTCATCTATGGAACTTGCAAAATGAAAAAGAATCTCTGGTCCCAGCCTCAGAGATTCTGATGTAGTTGATATAGGTTGGAACCTAGGCATTGGGATTTTTAAATACTCTTCAGGCAGGATCAGCTACATAATTTGCAGGGCTCATTTCAAAATAAAAATATAGCATAGTTGTTTAAAAATTAAAAAAGTTTAAGGATGGCAACAGTGGAACGTGAAGCCAAGTATGGAGCGATTCTGTGAACAAGACCCCATTCAACTACACAGGTCACACACCCCTGAGACTGGCCCTGAATCATGTGATGCTAATATGCTAAAAACTTTAAGAACCATTGGACTAAGGGGTTCCCCAGTTAGGCCTCACTTCTGTAGCTTGGTGGCTCCACCATCGTCACGATCATCTCTCCTCAACATCTTCACACATATTAAGCTGTTTGCGAGCATCTTATAATCTTGCAATAAATAGCATTTTTAAAATTGCAATTATATCCCCATTTTTCAGATAATGAAAAGCTTTACTAGATATTGTTTCTGGAGTCTTTGAGAAGTAGGCAGTGGCCCTGCCCAGACTGAGACCTGGCCACCCGGGTTCTGGATCCTACACTCTTAATCATCACCCTAACTGTAGTTCCATTAATAAGTAGTCATTTATTTTAGAATTCTCTGTGTAACTCCAAGTGCTAAACAGAAACAGAAGATACTGTGCATGAACACAAGCTCATGTCCAAAAATTCATATGATTTAGTTTATTCTTTTGATACATCTTGTTGTATCTTTGTTTACTGTTTTTACTTTGTTTATCATTTTATTTTGCTGTTATATTGCATATACACTTGCTGGAATATACATAGATATGAATATACATAGATAGGGATATTTCACTTATAAAGCTCAGAAAAGGACTCAGAAGCCCCCAAACCTATGTCTTCTCCAGCTTATTCCCCAACCTCTCTGGGGTGAATGGCATGTACAGAGCACATGGAACCACTCTGAGGAAGATGATGGCTTCTTAACCTTGACTAAGGAATGTGAAATAGCTTTGACCACTGACTCGGCACAATTCTGCCTGTGCTCCCCACTCTAAAGATGAAGAGAAGATGGTGAAAATAAGCATACATTTATCCCAGGGATCATTTCATTCGGTCCTCAGGGACACTCTTGAGTGTGGCTCTATTTCATCACTTTTTAGTGCACACTTAAACATATTTGTTGACAGGAAGCCCAGTTCATGCAGCTTCTCAAATAAAAAGCTAATATACTTTCCTCCCCGCCCTCCTTCCCAGGCTGTGTGTGTCACAGCTATTTCTTATTATAGCCTTTAGCTCACAGTCTTACAATCATCTGTAACATGAAGGCATTATGTCAGACCATAACTCCAGAAGTGCACAGAATTAGTTTTATTCAGTTTTGTATCAGCTTTTGACACAGTCACATACTTGGACTTTAGTGAACATTTATTAAGTGAATGAATACAAGCCAGAATGAATAAACAGCTTTCACAAAAAGTGAGTTATGAAATTCATACATTCAGCTTCAATAAGAAAATCCTTCAAAGATTTTATTCTACACACACACATACACACACACACACACACACACACACACACACACACACACATGTTTTTAGTGACTTATTTCTGCAGCCACTTTCTATTAATTTGTGAGAACACTTCACTTATTTTAATTTACGTGCCTGTGTAGATTCTAAATAACTCCATACTTTTCCAGTCATCATTTGTATTTTTATGGAAATTCTTCAAAGGGTTTGCTTGTACAACTTCAGAGAGTTGTCTTGGGAACTAATATTTATCTTAGCTTTCAGAAGGATGTTGATTCCTAGCAAAAGGCTGAAGCATGGAAAGTACAAATTCATTATTATCCAAGATCTTGTCAGTGACTGGGGACTAGAATTAAGTTACTTTTAGCTTACCTTTCCAATTTTAATTTCCTCCTATTTATAGTCTCTCATATCTTCCAATTCTTATACTTGCCAATATAATTTCAAAAGCACTGACTACCACATACAGAAATTTGAATATATATTCATAATCAATCCCATAGCATTTTTATTCTATATGGATTATCTGCATACTTATGCAATAGTACTATTTTTACAAAGAGATTTGCAAATAAGGATAGTCTGTAGTACAAGTCTTTTGCTTTTATCAGAATTTTTCAGTTTGTGAGTATTGCCTAACATAGAATCACATACCGCAAAACTTAGTCTTTCTGCCCAGCCATCATGGAGGCCTACAACACTAATAATAATAAGCTTAATTAATAATAATTATTATTATTAATAATAATAAGACTTTTTACCCCCAGGGTAGCATCAGCTCCCATGTCTGTGTACATCTATTTCTGTGATTTTAGCATTCTCTTCTTATTTTCTGGCCCTTCAGAATTTTCCATACTTCCTTATGAGCCACAAACATAATTTTGAAAGTGTTTTTGTTGTGGCAGGGAGCTAATAGTGTGTCAGTCCACAATACTGCTGGAAGTAAATGTTCTCATTCTGTGTTTTTAATTATGGACAGGATTCTGGTTTTAACTCCCTCCTCCTGCCCACACCTTTCCTTTGTTTATTTAGACAACTCTTCTTCACTCTTCAAAACCCAATTTAGAAATATCCTCACATTGAAAGCTTTCTATGAAGAATTAATAACTTCTTCCTGTCTGCCATTTCTATAATTACACAACATTCCCTTTTTGTACTTATCATACTGAAATCTGTTTATATGCCTGTTTATGCCTGTTTTTTTTTTTTTCACTAACGTATTAGTTCCTTTAGGGCAGAGGCCAGATTATACTTGTCTTTTTCCCACCAGATTCTTGTACAGTATCTAGCAGACAAAAAAGAAAGATATTACAGAAAGAATTCAAGTCCTGTTGCTTTTCTTTAATGTTTATTTATTTTGAGAGAGGGAGACAAAGCACAAGTGGGAGAGGAGCAGAGAGAGAGAGAAAGAGAGAGAGAGAGAATCCCAAAAAGGCTCTGCATTATGAGCCTGGATCCCATTGCAGGGCTCGAACCCACAAACCTCAAGGTTATGATCCAAGCTGAAATCAAGAGTCAGATGCCCAAATGACTGAAGCACCAGGCACCCTGGCCCTGCTGCTTTCTTAATGTACACTGCAACTCAACCGATTGGCCCTTTTACTACTGACTGGTAAACTTATGCTAGGAAGACAGTAGAAGGGTCTTCACTGTGACTGTTCAAGAAAGGACAAAGAAGCTCTTTTTATACTTGATCACCCCCATTCCAGTGCCTTGTATATCAAAGATGGGATAAGGATGACTAGTAGAGTCAAGAATAGTACTTAGTTCTCTATTTTCACACAAGCACACACACCCCAAACACAGTCTAGCATCTTTGAAACTGCTTTCTCAAGTGACTGTAGAAAACGTATTTGCTGCCAACACAAAGGCAACACTTCTTTCTTTGAGACATAAACTCCTTCTTCTAAATAAGATTTATTAAGAAAAAAATCATAGAATTACTCCCTGATAATATCCAATTAAGAGCAAAATCCCTCCCCAAATCACTTTAAACCCTCCCCAAATCACTGAACGCAAGCCCAAACCCTATGTTTTTGTAATATCCTTTCACTGAGACACTCCATGAAATGTACTCTCCATCATGTCAGTAAGTCATAAATCCAGCTTGAAGAACCACAGGTGTGCTCCTGATGGAGTTTGGCTGGAGAGTACTGGCAGGGATGGCTTTGAGTCAATGGGCAAGAAGGGTAGATACTTCACCCCATATTTGACATAGCCACATGTGTTAAAGAGAAAGCAAGAAAAAGCAAGAGATTAGAAGGCAGTCAGGTGGGAAAGAGGAGCAGGAGAGAGGTAAGAAGGGAGGAAGGGAAGGAATAATTATTTGGAAAATAATTTGGAAGATAGGATAGTTTCAATCCTATGCTTTTGCATATCTATCCTCAGCCCCAGGCCTCACTAAACGGTGCTCTGAGGCTTGGACCAAGTTCTAGATCCTCTGTGAGATCATAAGAGAGCTAAGGGGCACCTGAGTGGTTCAGTTGGTTAAGAGTCCAACTTTGGCTCAAGTCATGATCTCACAGTTGGTGGGTTCAAGGCCCATGTCAGGCTCTATGCTGCCAGCTCAGAGCCTAGACCCTGTTTTAAATTCTGTCTCCTTCTCTCTGCCCCTTACCCCCCAAAAATAAATAACCCCCAAAAATAAATAAACATTAAAAAATAATAAGAGAGCTCCAGGGAGTCAGTGACCTACATCCCAAACAGGTAGCAAATTATCCAGAAACACAATCTTCTATAGCACTCTAGCACGGTAGCACTTAAGTAACTCTTAAGAAAGGTTTACAATCTGTGGAGCATTTTTTAGTGTTTGGTATGTTTACTGGGTGTGTGTGCTGTGCTATACATATACACAAACACACACATACATACACACGTGGAATCAGGCCTAAGTTTCTAGACTATGTGGGTCTATCAGTTTTGACTTAGGAAGCCCCTTTAGCAAGTATTTCCTAAAGATTTTCTATGTCTCAGGCAATGTGCTAGTTTCTGGGAAAATAGCTGGGGCTCTGGCAGACATAGGCCTGCTGCAGAAAAGAGCTTGCACATTTGACACTGTTATCTCCAGAACACCCTGCTTGCAAGATTGGCCCTTGTCTCGCATGTGGGTACTTGCCAGAGTGTTCCCAGTCAACAGTTAATTGACAAGGATTAGACTGTGGCTAGAAAGTTTATGCCATACATGTGCTTTCCTTCTGGGCATCTGGAATTTTGTTGTGTGCTATGCAGAACGCCTATGTGACCATCCCCCATTAAAAGCTGTGGGCACTTTGTCTCTAATGCACTTCACTGGGCAGAAACACTGCCCACAGTTTGCATCATTTTCATTGCTAGGGAAAGAGTGAGCTCTGTGTTATCTGACGGGATAGAGAGAACATAGGAAGCCTGAACATGGAGTCCTCCAGACTCTGCTTGTGTCTTTCTCTATAGATCTGGCTGTGCATTCTTAAGTACACAAGTTATAATAAATCTTAGCCATGAGCGTGTGAAGAGATGTAGCTAAAAAGACCCTTACCTCACAGTATGTGATTTCTGTGACAGGAGAAATTCAGGGGACCACAGAGCACATGGAAGGAATGCTTCACCTATCCTTATGGGGTCAGAAAAATCTTCTGGGGGATAGGGAAGCTCACATTGAATCCTATATGATAAGGTGGTAGAGAGACGGATGCAATTGACCTTATGATTCTGATACAAATATAATATCATATAATAGCCTTTAACATATCTCTCTAAACCATAATTGTCAGGACACCAAAGCTGTAAAGATAACAGAGGCATGCCCTCTCACAATAGCAGGGTCTTCCTGGTCCAAATAATGTTGCATGGTAGCAGAAAGTCAACAAATTATTTTCTGCCACTGGTTTAAGAACTTAGGTTTAGCTTATCCATACTCAATGATTTTGAATTCCTAATTTCTGAGTTTCACATCTTTGCTCCCTGACCTCCACTCTGGCTTGTTTGATCTTCAGAGGTAAATATTAGTTCCCCATCTTCCAGCCTTAGGATAGCCTTATTTCAGTTTTACTACTGACCTCATGGGGCTTGAAACTTGTAAGAATCCTACCCTACTGTCTAGTTGAGATTGCATAATTGTTCAAATGATTCACACCATATACATCAATTGCATACAGATTTTAGAACACACCCAGAAATATTGCCCTACTTTTCTATCCTGGGCAAAGGGCATTTCCTCAGACAGTGATTCTCAAACTTTCATGTGTATGAAAATCACCTGAAGGCCAAAACACAGATTTTTGGGCCCTACTTCCAAAATTGCTGATTCAGTAGGCTCAGGGTGGGGCCCACAAACTACATTTCTGACAAGTTTTTGGGTGACACAGAGGCTGTTGTTCTGGGAACAGATTTTGAAGGTCTCCAGTCTCAGAATGAAAGGGGAGCCTATGACCTCTCTAACCACTGTATGCAGACCTCTGGGGATCTCAAGTATTCAGGAGCTTTTCATAAAATTTTTAAATTTTGTGTATCTATTTGATAAGTATCTAAAGAAAATTAAACATCTGTATGACTGCCTCATTGCTGACTATATAATTTCAGTGCCCATATTTGCATTTATGATTATAATTACATTGACATCAAGAATACTACCTTTGTTGACACTAATAAGGCTGGCTAATGGCGTAAGACAGAGGTGGACTAGACACAGAAATATTATTAGTAAAGACCAATTGAAATTATAAATGCTGTTTAGACAGATTTACCAATAATTTGAATAAATAAAAGGAAAAGGACTGGCACAAGTGGACAATTCCATGGCACAAGAAAGCAAAAGTGTGTCAAATTCAAAAGAACTCATGTAACAGCAGTCAGAACTGTATTCTTTTCATGAATGGTGCTTTAGTTCCAGAAAAATGTTATCTGTCACGTAACTCAATATTATTATTATGAATTATATTAGAGTGAGGTATTGTTTGAATCCAGATAAATGAATGAATATATCTCTTTTCATTGAGATACTTTGACATCACTTAGAAAGAGCAGAGCCCAAAATCTTTTGAGTCTTACCAGTCTTATCATAATCTTATCTGTCAACTTCATGGATAAACTGGAGGCTAGCCTTATGAAACAAAGGTAGATCTAAAGCATCAATGATAGAAACAAGAACCTGACTATTTCAATCTGAAATTCAAATGTAAGGGAAATCTAACTTTTAAAATCCTCTCTATAAAGTGACAAAAACTAAGGAAAGGGAATGGGTTTTAAAGAAAGACATAAAGGAAATGTAAATTGCAAATAGATATGGATGGAAAATAGGAGAAGACTGAGAAAATGACCCCCCAAAAAGGACAATTAAATAAAGTCAATGGAAATATGTCTGGGAATAAAATATATCTGTAAAGGTCAAAGACATATTATATCTTATATTAAATGAGAATATGAAATCTAATTATTATGACAAAGTTTGGACAAGAAACCCATGAATCTTTTTCTTCCTGCTGTGCTAGAATCATTCATCAAAGTTAACTATATATAAACTTTATTCAAACAAGCTAAAAAACCAGCAGTGTCATACTGAGTAAACAAATGACCTTATTTTAAAGGAATAGATATATTTGAACAATTTAACAATTCACAAATGTTTTTGAGTCCTTACATGCCCCAGAAATGGTGCTGGACATTGGAGATACAATGGTAAATTAAATATATAGAATCCCCATCTTAAAGTAGTTTACAGTATTGAAGGGGCTACAGGAAACCAATAACCAAGAAGTTCTAAAACATCAGAAATCACTTGGAGAGGAGATACAGGAAACTTTGAAAATATTAACAGAGACATGTGACCAGATTTAGAAGGTAGAAATGCTTATATTAGGAAGCTGGACATGAAAGGATTTACAACAGGTCTGATCTCTATTTTCTTCCTCCGGGGGATGCCTAGAAAGAGATGCCACAGTTAAATCCCTTTGTAAATGTGAGACCTAATGGTATATTTTTGGGGCAGGAGGCAAGTCCGTTTTATGAAATTGTCTAACTATAGCCTACCTAGTTTGCATATTATCACTAAACTTGGAATTTACAGCTCACTAGAAAATGTCATGTATGTGATTAATGGGTATATACAGGATATGTTCTACAACTGAAATAGCTCCTTTGTGCATATCATTCAAGCACTGTTTAGAACCTTACATTTTCTAATATGTGTCCTAAAATGGGACAACCAGACTTCGGTAACTTTGTTGATGGGTCAGGCATTTCCATGTTTCACTTTAGTGTTGCAATTACCCACATGCTCTGAATTTGACAATTCAATCTTCAGTGTCATCTCAGAAATGATAAGCTGTGACTTAAGGAATAAGTAGGAGTTAGTCATATAAAATCATAGTGAGGGGGCACCTGGGTGGCTAAGTCAGTTGAGCGTCCAACTCTTTATTTCAGCTCAGGTCATAATCCCAGGGTCATGAGATTGAGCCCAGCATCAGCTCCCCCACCCCCATCCCCCGCATTGAGGGTGGAGCCTGTTTGGGATTCTCTATCTCCTTCCCTCGGCCCCCTTTCCCCTGCTCGCTCTTTCTCTCTCTCTCTCTCTCTAATTAATTAATTAATTATTGTCATGATAAGGGGCATAAAAGGAGATGGACACGGAGTGACAGAAAACTGGGTTTATAGCAGAAGAAATGGTTTGTGAAAGAGCACACTTAGGAGAGGTGAACAAGGCTTGTCAAGAGCAAAGAGTCAAAGATGCAGGGAGCAGAAGGCAGATCATAGAAGGCTCTGTGACTTGTGTAAAGAGCTTGCACTTCAATCCCAGAGGAATAGAACACAACTGAAATGGTTTAAGAATGTAAATGATCTGGTTTGAATTTTAGAAGGAGTGCTCTATAGTGTAGAAAAAGGAATTAGAGAAAGGCAAGAATACAAGATAGGCAGCTATTAAAATACTAACAGTTTCTACACTAAACGCTCCAATTAAAAGATGGAGGGAGATTGTCACCTGAAAGAATTTACCAGAAAGAGATGCATACTGTACATGCCAAATTAAATTTACAAATGTAGTTTAGAAGTATTGTTTACAATATCCCCAAACTGGAAACAACCTAAATGTCCATTCACCAATGAAATGGATAAATATCTTATGGAATATTCATGAAATGGAATGTGTAGCAATGAAAATGATCAAACTTCTGCTCTTCACAACAAGAAGAATAAATCTCATAAATGTAATATTAAGCTAAGCAGGTCAGATGCAAATAATGCATCATCCATTATTTCATTTATATAAAGTATCAAAAATAGGCAAAATTAATCTCTGGTATTAGAAGTTGGACCAGTGGTTACCTTTGAAGGTGGAACAGTATCTGGGAGGGGCCAGGGAGCTCGTGGGTGCTGGCAATGTGCTATTTCCGGGTGGTGGTATCACTGGTGTTCACTTTATAGTAAGCAGGTTAGTTGTGTGCTTTTCTTTCTGTATATATGTTGTTTCAGTGTCAAAATTACTTAAAAACAGAACAAAAGCTGAGGTTTGTTGCCCTAGAAGGGAGAATATAAAGTAATCCAGTAAGAAAAAAAAATGTCAAATTTTGTGATTATTTTGTTCCAAAACAATCTTGAAAGCAATAGTTTTCCATTACAAGAGCCAGGCATTTGAAAGAGAAAATAATGGTATGTGGCTCGGTTTTTCTGTGTGAAGTTTCTGATGGACTTGGGGGAATTTTGAAAACTTGTCTTTATTGATTAAGAGCAAAGCCTAGAAGACCCAAAACATAGAGCAGGGAAAAACATGTAATGGCACAAGAGTAGCTTTCTGAACACCCAGACAGATGATCAAAACCTTTTATGGGCTGTGGGGGAGGAGGGACATTTGGCAAGAACTCAAAAAAAAAAAAAAAAGTGAGATGTGCAGGTAGAGCTCCTAGGCCTCTGCCTCACTCCCATCCCCCTTATCACCCCAGGCAGCAGATTGGTGTAGAGGAATTCTAGGCCTTGGGGGATGGCGCCCCTTCTTCCCAGGCATTAGCCCAAAGAAACTGCACACCTCTGCGAGAAGCCCCGCATCCAAGCAACATGGAGCGGGGAGGAGCAGGCAGAGACAGAAAGCAGGCCTGATACATCCCTGTCCCCCCTCCCCCATCCCCTCCAGATCTAAAGCCAGTGGACAGAGCATCAAACAGTTCTTCCATCCCAAGAGACGCGCAGAAGTCCACAGTTGTCCTAAAGAAAGCTGATGGCTGACAAAAAGACGATACAGACCGTGGTCCCCAGATAACTGAAAACTTTGGCAGACATAACAGTCCACAGTAGTAGATACTGACCCCACGGGACTAGGCACCCATCAGGACAGGAAAGGAAGGCCAGAGACCACCGTGGAATCCCCACATCACCCCGCCTGATGGTGTTACCTAGGACCTGACCCCAGAGGCCACCCCAGGGGATTAGGGGAAGAAAGGTGAGCACACGTACAGAGACCCAGCTCCAAACGGACACGACCGAACTCCCTCACCTTGGCCAAAATATGCTTTTCTCACCCAGCAGAAATGAAGAATAAAGTTTTATTTTTGCAAACCCTCAGTCTGTGGCTGTAAACCGTTTAACTGCTACACATAAAAAGACTTACAAGCAGTTTGGAGGGCCCCATTGGTGTTCCCTTCACATCTGAAAAGATGCTTCTTCCAAGGTTTGAGGAAAGAAATGAAGGAAAAGAAGGGTCTGCTATCAATAAAGCAGGAATAATTATCCAAACTCCTAGGGTTACTGTAAGGATTATGGTATATATTAAAAGGGTTACCAAAAGTGAGATGGAAAAGGGAAGAAGCCGGGGCGGCTGGGTGGCTTAGTCGGTTGAGCGTCCGACTTTCGCTTAGGTCATGATCTCGCGGTTCGTGGGTTCGAGCCCCGCGTCGGGCCCTGTGCTGACTGCCAGCTCAGAGCCTGGAGCGTGTTTCAGAGTCTGTATCTCCCTCTCTCTGACCCTCCCCTGCTCACGCTCTCTCTCTCTCTCCCAGAAATAAATAAAAATATTTTTAAAAAAAGAAAAAGAAAAGGGAAGAAGCCTCCATGCTTTTCACTGCCACGGTAAAGAATTACAGGACAGCCAGATGAAAATAAAGCAGAGCAAAGTTTTATGAAAGGGCCCTTCACCAGAGGAGCAAACCAGTCACCAGAGACAAAGGCCTTGGAAAGTATGTATGGGCTTCTGTCAGTTTTCTTTTGGGTGGATCCTTGGGGTGCCATATTTGAGTGACAGGCCTGGATCATAAAATAATTAAGGAACTAAGTGTGTCCTTTCCCAAGATGTATTCTATATACCTACATTGGGTAGGAAATCAAAACACTGTTTCTATTCTAGAGACCAAGGTCAAATAAAAACAAGCAGGCTGCTTACAGCCCAAGTATAACAAGCACAACAAACAAACTCTTCCTGGGCGGGGTTGGGGTGTTGTAACCACAGATCAACTGCTAGATTCGACGAATGGGGTGGTCCCGGGCATTCTTGGGTGGAGGCTCTACGTCAGGTCATCCAAGGTCCATCCTCCTGCCCAGCTTCTTGCCTTACGAAAGTGGCTGCCACCAAGTAAGAATCAGAAGATACCTATCCCTTCTGTCATGGAATGGGAAGATTGAAAGAGACAGCCAGGGACCTTCTGGTCCAAATACCTATCTTTATGAAGGAGGGACATTCAAAACACTTAAGGCGAATCATTGTTTGATCTAGCTTTGTAGATTTCAGGCATGGAAATTGTACAGTCCATGCCGATGCTCAACAATACTTCCCAACTCCTTCCTAGCAATTTATGTCATTTCTTCTCATTACAGCCCTTGTGAAAGATGATAGTTAGTGATGTCGTTTTTCTGTAACTTTTCTTTCGCTGGAAAATAGTCATCAAAGCATCACTTCCTCTTTTTTCTATGTAAGTTAAGTAATTTCAACTCATTTAACCTTTCCTCATTGCTCTAAGATCATACTGTTTTTTAAAATTTATTTTTATATTTTAACTTATTTCTGAGAGAGAGAGAGACAGACAGCATGAACAGGGGAAGGTCAGAGAGAGGGAGACACAGAATCTGAAACAGGCTTCAGGCTCTGAGCTAGCTGTCAGCACAGAGCCCGACGTGGAGCTTGAACCCACGAACCGTGAGATCATGACCTGAGCTGAAGTCGGACGCTTAACCATCTGAGCCACCCAGGTGCCCCCAAGATCATACTGTTTTTGATTCTCAGCACTAATTTTTTTTAAATATGAAGATCAAAACAGACACAATGCTTTGATAAGCAGGAAAAATTACTTCTCAATTTCTATGACAAGAACAACAATGCTGTTTTTTGAAACAACAGACAAACATTGCTAATTTGTAGAAATTTATTTTTTGGAATTGATTTGTAGAAAACTGTAGAATTTCTACAAATGTGGAAAATCTACAAAATTTATTTGTCAAAAAATATTTTTTAAGAGATAACTATGAGTTGGATTTTGCCCTGATTGTCACACCTTTAACAAGAGAGGAAATTAAGAGGCAAACAGTCAATGACTTACTCCTGTTCAAACTGCTAGTCAGGGCTAGTTACATTAGAACTGGAATTCTAACTCCCTCTGCTCTCTCACCTGCTCCCCATGTCTGGGCTCACCATCGTGTCTTCCAGTCCAGGGCTCACATGGACTACTATATTTGCCTCTTAACTGTTCTAGCTCATAAGCATTCTTGCCCTCTTTTAATCCACACTGTATACTTCAGCCAGAGATCTTTTCAAAAAGATGATGTCAATGCCTTCACTAAAATCCTTCAGGGATTTTCCAACGTGTCTTTGTGGGGTGGAGGGGACTCTTTTTATTTTTGGCAACTTCTTATTTTTTGCACTACAAGGTACTTGAGGTTCATCATGAATATTTTCTCCACAGTTCTTGAATCAACCATTTATCCAAAGAGTTCTACTTTCTTTTATTGAAAATGGTCTTAGGAAACAAGATCTGGGTCCTAGGCTTGCTTATTGCCATTAGAGTATTTGTCAATTCTAGGCTCTCTCAACTGACAGAATGAGAAAATATGTGTATATTCTAGCAGTGTACTAGCCTGTGTACATACACCCATGTACAAATACATGTATATAGACATATGTATCTATATTAAACTAAGCGTAAGTTCAAAGGATGTCTCTAGCTCTAATCCATTACCATATAGATAACTTTAGCTTCCTAAGTTCAAAGGATGTCTCTAGCTCTAATCCATTACCATATAGATAACTTTAGCTTCCTTCGCTTGCTTTTCTATAACCTCCTACACCAAGAGTGAGAAACCTGGATCCCACCATCGGCCATCCATTTACTGCATTTTTTAACTCCAGTATATTTCATTGTGCACATATAGTAGTATCAGAATTATTAACGGGCACCTGGGTGGTTCAGTCGATTAAGTGTTCGACTTTGACTCAGGTCATGATCTCACAGTTGAGGAGTTGGAGCCTCACATCAGGCTCTGTGCTGGCAGCTCAGATCCTGGAGTGTGCTTTTGTTTCTATGTCTCCCTTTCTCTCTGCCCCTCCCCTACTTGCAATCTGTCTCTGTCTCTCTCTCAAAAATGAATAAACATTAACAAAATTTAAGAATTATTAATTAATGCCTCTGTGGGATACAACTTTTTAACTACAGTACGTACTTTTGTACAATTCTTTTTGCCTTGAGTCTTGCAGATTCCACTCATTTCTAGTGCTTCTTAGGTTAGCATTTTTCCCCCAATCCCCTCAGTGAAGTTGTTTTATACACTTGTGATACAGTTAGAGTTTGCATTCATCCTATGATCCACCAACCTCCTAAATGATTTACAGAAGATTT
The DNA here is from genome assembly GCF_003009895.1 of Hyaena hyaena. NCBI lineage: Eukaryota > Metazoa > Chordata > Mammalia > Carnivora > Hyaenidae > Hyaena > Hyaena hyaena. The sequence goes on from NW_024081119.1 coordinate 27,054, forward strand.
AAAAGTATTAAGGTCGTCAAAATCACCATTTAAATGTTGACACCAGTTTAACTGCTGCTTCTGTTAAGCAGATTTCAGGATCACATCTCTAGGGTCACCTAACTCTCCAGGTTTTAGCATGACACCTGGCTCTGTGACCTCTGCTTTCTGATGACTCCAAGAAAAGTCACTGGTGTTCAGGTTGGTTCCTTTTGTAAGACTGGGAGTGAAGTATTTCAAGCTCATTATATGTTGGAGCTAAAGACATGTTTACTTCTTAATGCCCATTTTCTCCTTAATTCTAAGCCCTGTGAGCACAAGATCATATCAGTTTTGCTCGCCACTGTATTCAAGCACCTAGTTCAAGTACTGGCATATGGTAAATACTGAATAAATATTTGTTAAATGGGTGGAAAAATGACAAGCAGCAACCTTTTTGACCTTGGACAGAGCAACCTCTTATTAGACACATTTCTAGAGGCAAGGGAAAGAAAAGAAAAAAATGAACTATTGAGACTTCAAGATAAAAATCTTCTGCACAGAGAAGGAACAATCAACAAAACTAAAAGGCAACCTACAGAATAGGAGAAGATATTTGTAAATGACATATTGGATAAAGGGTTAGTATCCAAAATCTATAAAAACCTTATCAAACTCAGCAGTCTGAGAACAAATAATCTAGTTAAGAAATGGGCAGAAGACATGAACAGACATTTTTCCAAAGAAGACAACAGATATCTAACAGATATATGAAAAGATATTCAACATCACTAATCATCAGAGAAATATAATTCAAAACCACAGTGAGATACCACCATCAGAATGGCTAACATTAACACAAGATAGCTAGGATGTAGAGAAAGGGGAATTCTCTTGCACTGTTGTGGGAATGGCAACTGGTGCAGTTACTCTGGAGAACAGTACAGAGGCTCCTCAAAAAGTTAAACATAGAACTACCCTATGCTTTAGCAATTGCATTACTAGGTATTTACCCAGGGGATACAAAAATACAGATTTGAAGGGGTACATGTACCCTTATATTTATAGCAGCACTATCAACAATAGCCAAATTATGGAAAGAGCCCAAATATCCATCAGCTGATGAATAAATTAAGAAATTGGGTGTATATATACAATGGAATATTACTCAACCGCCAAAAGGAATAAAACCTTGCAATTTGCAACCACATGGTTGGAGCTAGAATGTATTATGTTAAGAAAATAAGTGAGGCAGAAAAAGACAAGTACTGTATGACTTCACTTACATGTGGAATTTAAGAAGCAAAACAAATGAACATATGGGAAGGGTAAAAAGGAGAGAGAGAAATAAACCATAAGTGACTCTTTACAATACAGAGCAAACTGAGGGGGCATGGAAGGCAAAGCATAGTGGATAAGCTAAGTGGGTGGTGGGTATTAAGGAGGGCACTTGTGATAAGTACTAGGTGTTATATGTGATGAATCACTAAATTCTACTCCTGAAAACAATATGAAACTATATGTTAACTGATTACAATTTAAATAAAAATGTGAAGGAAAAAATGAATGGAAAAATGAATAATGCAAATCCAGTGATTTTTTTTTTCTATGGCACATATGCTTCCCTGGTTTTATTCTATGTTTAGACAGTCTTCTCACCAATCCATATTGTGTATTTCATGATCCTTATTTTGGTCATACTTATAGCTGTCGAAGAAAATAACTCTGCATTAATGACAATTCAAGTCTTCATTCAATGCTTTTTTAAGAAAAGAAATGTCACAACCTCTCTCAATATCCCATTTCTATCATCATCAATGCCAGAAATTTTTTAAGGCAATAACTATTTATTGGACTCACTGGAGACGCTGGTACTTTGATGTCATAATTTTAAATAAAGAATAGAAAACCAGGTTTCTGTGTAAATAGTTTGCCCCTGTAAATCTGACTCTCCTACCTCCTGAAATTCCAGCTGACAAACTTTCTTCAAACAAGAGTATAAGACAAACTTCAGGACCCTGCCATTTTGGTAGCTAATTAAAGCTTCAAACTCTAGATGCTGAGAGCAAGACATGCTGTCCTGAGTGGCAGAATAATTATCTTGACTGGTTTGCCACAAATATGTAGGAATTTAAAGCTGTATTTATGAGCCCATAAATACAGGCAACCTGAAGAGACTACCAAGAAAAGCAGGAAATCCAAAGGTTTCTGTAATTTTTCATCTAGAAAAAGATTCTTTGCACATACATAAATCAGTATGCAATTTACACACTCTTACTTCTAACACATACTCCTTACCAAAGCTGGGTTTGTTAACTTTCCTAAAGCAAGGGGAATAATCTCTGAAGCAGACTCTCATATGTTATTTGTGGGAGTGTATATGGAGATGATCTTTCTGGAGGTTATGTATCAGGGACTTAAATATAGACACAGAATTATCTCTTCTAGAAGTAATTTCCAAGGACGTAACTAAGGGAGTATGAGAAGACTAAGCTACAAAGATGTTAATCACGTAATGTTTGGAGCTGTAAAAAAATAAAAAACAGCTTAAACATCCAACTGTACTGGAATGATTGATTAACTTGTGATTCAATCATACAATGGAACATTCTGCAGCCATTAAAAAGTATATTGTATAGGTGCATTTATTAAAGAAGATATACTTGAGCTGGAGAGTTAAAGCTGTAATTTTAAAATAGTTTGCATTGTATAGTTTCAAAGATAGATTTATTGATATAGATAAATGATGGATAGATATATAGGTAGGTATATATAGAGATAAAGATATACTTCAAAATATTCATAGCAGTTATTTCTGGGTGGCAATATTTCTCTGCTTTATTGCTATATTTTCCAATTTTTCTCTTTTGTAACATGTATTTTGGGACATTTTTAAAAAGAAGATGTACTCAGTCTATAGTTATTATCTTAGCACGCTAATTTGGTCATATTGCAGTTGCCAGTTGCTACTAGAGTGCCTTTGAAGGGCCAGAGTTGACACAACTAAAAAGAATAGCAATGTTGCTAGAAACGTTGGCTCTGAGGTCAAGGGCATTATTTGTTGAGGAAACATACGACTAGCACTGGCTCTTTTGTTGTTCCTGTTTTTCAAAGATAGAGCTAAAATATAAAAAGAGCAGGGGAATAGAGCAGGGATGGAATATCATACTTAGCAATGTCAAGATAACAAAATTTCTGTGGCAGAAACAAAGCCGGAATGTGAACAGAATAGATAGAAGATGTGGTCTTCATATTCGGGCATAATTTTAAGGGAATCCATTTTCATATCCTCAGTTTTCATGGGCACTCATTCCTATCATCAGATGGCTTCCCTTCCCTATCTTCCTGTGTCTTATATATATTTCTGATAACAATGAAGCATATGGCATTAGAAATATGCTGGTATGTTGACCCTTATAAGAATGTTCCAAAATTACATATATTACAGAGTGGGCAATCACCACCTCTTGCTTTTCCCAGACTGTTTTCAAAAAGTAAATTGCTTCCCATGAGAGAAACTAAGGAGAACAAAGTGAAAAGAGCATTGTTTAGAAGCGCTAAAAGCTAAAAATTGCTCTTATTAAATGACAAATTTTTTGATATTCATAATATTCATAAAAGAAAAGTACCTTTTTGCAGAAGCGGTATAGCTTGGTGATGCAGAGTCTTTTAAGAATATTTTCTAAGACTATTCAATTTTTTAAGTTTAAATGGAAAGTACATTCACAAATAAAACTTTTATGATTTATGTGCATTATTCAATGAGGACATTAAAGTATAGCTTATCAAATTAGACTGTAAAATATTTATTCTAATGATATATTAGTTCATCTTGCAAAGTGGTTAATATTTACTATCTCCTATTAATATATAGTTACATGCCAGTTGCCACGTAAGTATAGTAATAAGAATATTTTTCATTCCGAAAAAGCATAGAAAAATGTTATCATTATATAAAAACATTAATGGAGTTATGAATATTTATATATGATTATTTAACACTTCCCAGAAACTGATATTAGAGATCAATACATGTTTAAAAACCCATTTGGGAAAGGCACACTGTGTTTGATTTATTATGCTTTTCATAACTACTTATTTTACCTATCCATCACATTGCATTAACAGAAATTGAATACTAAAACGTGACATATAGCTTGTAGTTTCTAGTTCCACATGTAAGGAGCTTACTGGTCACCACTCCTTCCTAACATGTAAAAAGACGAACTGAATAATCAACAATTCTTAGATGTATAAGAGAAGTAAGGTCACAGGGCACATTACTGCCTGCAGTCAAAGAGAATGATGGAAGAACACAGAGAATCGCAACTTACCAGAGCAGAAACACAAGAACTAAAACCTCCGCAGAACCCATGCCAGAGCAAGAAAACTCAAACTCTAATTGACAAACTAACAGAAGTTCAGAGTAGACATAGTAGAGACTTAAAATCTCCAGGGGGTTCAGGTCATAGAGGAGACTCCCAAACTTTACCTGTAAGAGCTTGACCAGGTTCTCACAGTAAATATTGGAGAAAATTCTCCCTCAGGCTGTTGGCAGGGTCAGAGGAAAATGAACAGATTTTAAACTATGCCACAGTACTCTGTTCTTCATAAAAAGGTCTGCCCTCAGGGGTACCTCCGTGGCTCAATCAGTTAAGCATCAGACTTCCCTCAGGTCATGATCTCACAATTTGTGAGTTCAAGCCCCACATCAGCTCTGTGCTGACTGTTCAGAGCCTGAAGCCTACTTCAGATTCTGTGTCTGCCTCTCTCTCTCTCTGCCCCTGCCCCATTCGCACAAGCACCCGTGCTCGCTAGCTGGCTCGAGCTCTCTCTCGCGCTCTGTCTCTCAAAAATCAATAAATATTTTTAAAAACTTTTTTAAAGATCTTCCCTCAGGACAAGCTTTTTAAGCAGATCCTAATCTGCTGGGGTTGTATCACATCTAATTGACCTGGTGGAAGGGAAATATCCAATGCCAGCTGATTCTAGCCATCCTGTCTGTTCCACCTAAGCTGGGGGGGTGGGGGGGCAGGGAACAGGAGAGATTGAGGGGATTGGGGGCAGTTGGGGGGAGGAAGCAGAATAAGAAGCACCTGTCAAGTTTACAGCCCAATGGCATGAGCTCATTAAAAACTGAAGCCTAATCATAGGACCATAGACCATTTCCCTTCCCTGACACTACCGCATTATTAAAGTCCTGTTGACAGCAGTTTCTTTTCCCCAGTTCATCATGTGCAGCTATAATGAAAAACTTACAAGACATACTAAAAGGCAAAAACCACAATTTGCAAACACAAAGCAAGAATCAGAACCAGACATGGCAAGTATGTTGGACTTAGCAGACTGAAAATTTCAAGTCACTATGATTAATAGGCTAAGATCTCTGATGGATGAAGTAGACAGCATGCAAAAACAAATCAACAATGTAAGAAGAGAGAAGGAAATCCCAAGAAAAAAAGGTAATGCTGGAGATCAAAAACCATAACAGAGATGAAGGATGTCTTTGATGGACTTATTAGTAGAAAGGGCACAACTAAAGAAAAAATCTCTGACCTTCAGGATATCACAATAGAAATTTCCAAAATAAAAAGTAATGAGAACAAAAACTGAAAAAAGGAGAAAAAATAACCATAACAGGATATCTAAGAACTGGGAGGACAAGTACAAAACGTTTGACATGTGCATAAGAAGAATGGCAGAAGGAGAAGAAAAAGAGAAAGGAAATGAAGAAATATTTGGAAGAAAAATGACTCAGAATTTCCTCCAAACTGATGTCAGACACCAAACCACAGATGTAAGAAACCCACTGAACACCAAGCAGGAAAATGCCAAAGAAAAAAATATACACCTAAGCATACTATATTCAAACTACAGAACATCAAAGATAAAGAAAAAAAAAATCCTGAGAGAAGCCAGAGGAAAAAATACCTCATTTACAGAAGAGAAAAAATTACACCCAACTTCTCTTCAGAAGCCAAGGAAGAAGAGAATGGAATGAAATACTTAGTGTGCTGAAAAAAGAAACCATCAACCTAGAATCCTGTGCCTTGTGAAATTATGCTTCTAAAGTGAAGGAGAAATAAAGACTTTCTCCAACAAACAAAAATTGAGGGAGTTTGTTGCCAGTAGACAAGACTTATGAGAAATGTTAAAAGAAGTCTTTAGAGAAAAGGAAAATAATATAGGTCAGCAACTCAGACCTATATATTCTATATGTGTGTATATATATATATATATTTTGTATGCTTATATATAAGTGAACTGAATGACAGCAATAATTCAAAAGATGGGAGAGAAGCTAGGATTATTTTATTATAAGGTACTCACAACACCTGTCAAGTAGTATAGTATTATTCAAAACAGACTTAGATTGGTTGTAAGTTCATATTACAAACTCTAGGAAAACCACTAAATAATAATAATAAAAATAAAATAATAATAATAAACTGATGTGCTCAGAAAAGAAAGAAAAGGGAATCAAATAAAATGAAAAAAAGTTGCAGAAAGAGTAGAAGGCAAAAGTAGAAACAATGACTAAGGGCTACAAATAGAAAATGATAATAAATATGGCAGATATTAATCTAACTATATCAACAGTAAATTTGAACATCATTGGTCTAAATGCACCAATCAAAAGAAACAGATTGTCAGAGTGGATCAAAAAACAAAACCAAACTATATGTTGTCTATAAGAAACCCACTTTAAATATAATGGCCATATAGATTAAAGGTAAGTGAATGGAGAAAGATATACCACACTAATACTAATCTAAAAAAACCCAGGAATAACTATATTAATTTCAGACAGAGCAGCCTTCAAAGCAAAGAACATTATCAAGGATAAAGGTGGGCATTACATAATAATAAAGGAGTCATTTCTCTAGGAAGACATAACAGTCCTTAATATGTATGGTCCTAACAATGGTGTCAATAATGCATGAGGCAAAAATTGATAGAACTGCCAAGAGAAATGGAGGAATACACTATTATATTTGGAGGCTTCAACACCACTCTATCAGAAATAGACAGATCTAGTAGGCAGAAAATCAATAAGAACATAGGTGAACTCAGTGACGTTAATCAACTGGATATGAAGGACCTATATAGACTACTTCATCCAACAATGGCAGAATACACATTCTTCTCAATCTCACATGGAACATTTACCAAGATAGACTACATTCCAGGCAATAAAGCACATCTTAACAAATTTAAAAGAACAGGAATCATACAATGCTTGCTTTTAGGCCACCATGGAACTAAAGTAAAAATCAATAATAGACAAATAACTGGAAAATCCTAAAATACATGGAGAGTAAATAATATTTCTTTAAATAATTCATGCATCAGAGAAGAAGTCTCAAGATAAATTGAAAATATTTTAAACTAGATTAAAATGAAAATATGACTAATGAAAATTTGTGGACTATAACAAAAGTAGTGCTTAGAGGACATTTATAGCAGTGACTGCATATATTAGAACAGAACAAAGATCTAAAATGAATCATCTAAACATCCATCTTAGGAAACTAGAAAAAGAAGAGGAAAATAAATAAAAGTAAGCAGAAAAGAAATAATAAATATTAAAGCAGAAATTAATGCAATTGAAAACAGGAAAGGAATATTGTGAACAACTCCATGCCCACAGGTTTAAAATGGACCAGTTCCCTGAAAGACACAATCTGCCAAAACTCAGACAAAATGAAAATGACCATCTGAGTATCCCTATAACTATTAAAGAAATTGGATCAATAATTTATAAGCTTCCAAAATGGAAAGCACCAAGCCCAGATGGCCTCACTGGTGAATGTTATCAAATATTTACAAAAGAAATCATAAGAAAGAAATCAATTCTTTACAATCTCTTTCATAAAATAGAAACATAGGAATAATTATTAATGTTTTCTATGAGACTAGTATTACCTTAATATGAAAACCACGTAAAGACTTCACTAGGAAAAAGAATTACAGATCAGTCTCACTCATGAAAATAAATGCAAAAATAATGAAATATTAGCAAATAAAATCCAAAAATGTATAAAAAGAATTATACACCATGACCAAGTGGAATTTATTTCAGGTATGCAAGGCTAGTTCAACATTCAAAAATTAATTTGGGTAATGTATCAAATCAACAAGATAAAGAAAAAAAATTACATGATTGCATGAACAGATGCAGAAAAATCATTTGACAAAATCCAGCACAGACAAACCTCTGTTAGCTATAAGTAGAGGGCTATTTCCTCAACTTGAAAGAGGGTATCCACAAAAAACCCACCATCATACTTAAGGTGAAAAACTAGGAGTTTTCTCACTAAGATTGGGAGAAAAAAAACAAGGAAGTCCCCTCTCACCACTTATTTCCAAAATCACACTATAAGTTCTACCTAATGTAATAAGACAAGAAAGGAAAATAAAAGGTATATTTATTATAAGGGAGGGAAGAAATTAAACTGTCTTTGTTCACAGATGACCTGACTATCTGTGTAGAAAATCCAAAAGAATTGATCAAAAAAATTAGTTCTCTCAGAACTAATAAGCAGTAAAGCAAAATATTAGGATACAAAGTTAATATACAAAAATCAATCACTTTCCTATATATTAACAATGAACTAGCAGAATTTGAAATTAAAAACATAATACCATTTACATTAGCACATTAATATTTGGGTATAAATTTTAAAAATATGTGTATGACCTATAAGAGGAAAACTATAAAATTGATAAAAGAATCCAAAGAGGAGCTAAATAAAAGATATTCCATGTTCACGGGTAGGAAGACACAGCATTGTCAAGATGTCACTTTTTCCCAACATGATCTCTAGATCAATGCAATCCCCATCAAAATTCCAACAAGTTATTTTGTGGATATAAACAAACTGATTCTGAAGTTCACATAAAGAATCAAAAGATTCAGAATAGCCAACTCAATCTTGAAGAATAATGTTAAAGGACTGATACTACCTGAATTCAAGACTTCCTATAAATCGTCAAAAATCAGACAGTGTGAAACTAGTGAAAGAATAGTCAAATATATCATGGAATAGAACAGAGAGCCCAAGAATAGACCCACATAATATAGTCAACTGATGTTCCAAAAAGGAGCAAAGACAATGCAATGATGAAAAGATAAGCTTTTAATAAATGGTGCTGGAACAGTTGGATACCCATGTGCAAAAAACTAAATTAATATATAGAACTTATACCCATCAGAAAAATTAACTCAAAATGGATCAAAGACCTAAATTCAAAGTGCAAAACTGTAAAACTCTTAGAGGTTAACATAGGAGAAAACCTAGATGATCTTGAGCTTGCCAACAAATTTTTAATACCTAAGACACGATCCATGAAAGAAAGAATGGACTACATTAAAAGTAAAAATTTTAGTTCTACAAAAGGTAGGGTCAAGATAATAAGAGGGCTAACCACAAACTGGGAGGAAATATTTACAAAAGAAGTATCTGATAAAAGACTGTTATCCAAAACATACAAACTCAACACCAAGAAAACAAACAACTCTATTTAAAAATAGGCCAAAGACCTTAACAAACATCTCACCAAAAAGGATACGCAGTGGGCATATAAGCATATGAAAAGATGTTCCATATAATACATGATCAGAGAAATGCAAATTGAAGGAACAATGAGCCACCACTACACTTTATGAGAATGGCCAAAATCTACTGACAACACAAATTGTTGGTGATGTTGTGGAGCAACAGGAACTCTCACTCATTGCTGGTAGGAATGCAAAATGGTATAGCCATTTTGGAAGACAGTCACACATACTCTTACTGTACAATCCAGCTATCATAATTCTTTGTATTTACCCAAAGGGGTTGAAAACATTTCCACACAAAAACCTGCACTCATATGCTTATAGCAGCTTTATTCATAACTGTCAAAACTTGGAAGCAGCCAAGATGCCTTTCAATAGGTGAGTAGGTAAAGTGTGGTATATCAAGATAATGGAATATTATTTAGCACTAAAAAGAAAAGAGCTATTAAGCCATGAAAAAACATGGAGGAAACTTAAATGTCTATTATTAAGTGAAAGAAGCCAATAGGAAAAGGCTATATAGTGTATGAGTCCAAGTATATGACATTTTGAAAAGGCAAAACTATGGAGACAGTAAACTGAGCAGTGGTTGACAGGGGTTAGTAGGGAGGGTGGGATGAATACGTACAGGGGATTTTAACAGCAGCAATGTAAGATACTAAAACAATGGATACATGTCATTATACATTTATATAATATATACACCAAGAGTGAACCCAAATATAAACTATGGACTTTGGATGATGATGTGTTAATGTAGGTTCATCAATTGTAACTAATGCACTGCTCTGGTGGGAAATATTGATAATGGAGGATACTATGCATACATGGGGGCAGGGATTATATGGGAAATCTCTGCACCTTCTTCTCAATTTTACTGTGAACCCAAAACTGTTCTAAAAAGAAAATCTATTAAGAAACAATAGCATATAGACATATTTTGCTTTAGGATTTATAAAAACTGACACCCTGATTATATACAATTTTAAATAAGACTTGACTGCTTTTGGTAATCTATCCTGTAAGACACATTCCATAATTTGTTTTTCAGTGTTCATTATAATAGTTGTTGAAGCACATATATTAACCCAATTAGTTGAATTTAAAAAATAAAGCCAGACTTTTTCTAACAATGACTGAGTTTAATTTGAACGATTAGTTTGTCGATGAGGACAGGCTTTGCTAATTAGGTTACAGAGTAGAAATTTTCAGTTAATTGAATGAACTAAACTTGAAGCCTCAGGTTTTGACAAAAAATATATTTAAAGCGTAGGGGATATGAAAGAGACAAACATTTTATAAAACTATTGTATTGACAACATTTATTGAAATTATTATTATTTCATGGCTCAGTTCTTTCTGAGTGTATTGGATTAAGCTATATGCCTCTAAGGGGAAAAGTAACAGATATAATAAATAGCCATTTGAAAAGTATTGGTAAACTATTTTTGGTAGAGTTCCCAGAAACTGAGAAAATGAATGACCCCTACAATTGGGTAACAAATCTTTGCAAGTGAGTTGATTTTCAATTATCTGCTTTCAACAAAATTGAAGGCAAACCTAGAAGAATATTCATCTAATATATCATTAAAAATTATTTTTGATGCTAGGCCACTTTGAGATGTTTGGTGTGTTATTCAGGAAGTGTTCAAAAAACTGAAGGGCATCTCTATAACAAAATCCACTGCCATTTCATCTACTTATCTATGTGAATCGATGCTGAACTCTCCCTATGCTATTCGAACAATAAATATTCATCGAGGGGCACATTAATTGGTGAAAAAAAGTACAATTTATCACATAAGTGCTTAATTAAATTATTTTTGTTAAATAACTATCAAAATTATAATATGCACATATTATTTAGGTCAAATTGAATACCCCACAATTCAGTGAAAACATGATCCAGAGTATATGTTTTAATATAATAAAACATTTTAATTTAAATGTATAAACATAGTTTTATGAAAAATAAGTATGATGAGGGGTCAATAAAATAATTTGAAGCGTAAAAATATGTTTTCTTAATACAAAATTCTGTGAGGGGAGTAAAATAAAATTTAGAGGTAAGGAAGAAAATGATGTTCAGTTTCCTACAATAAAAATAGAGCTTCTTGAATTTTTAAACTGTTTGATGGTGGCTACAAAATTGCCAGAGTATTTAGATTATATTAGGTACATTTAAAAGAACATTTTCACAGTTTTGTTTAAAATACACATATTTAAATATTTCAGAAATTACATCATTTACATATCTTTAATGATTAAAAATTAAATTAAAATAATGAGATTAAAAACTAATTACTCCCAGTCTAATCCTGCCAACAGACAAATCCCAGTAGAGGACCATCCTGCAGTATACCTGACAAGTACTACTCAAAACTGTCAAGGCCATTAAAAAAGAGTCTAAGAAACGGTCACAGTCAAGGAGAGGTATGATGATTAACTGAGCTGTGGTATCCAGGATGAGAGCCTCAAAACAAGAAAAGAACATTAGGTAAAAATTAAGGAAATCTGAATAAACTATTATATTAGTTTATAATAATGCAACAGTATTGGTTCATTAATTGTAAAAAAAATATATACCATAATAATGGTAAGCTGTTAATACTAAGAGAAACTAGCTGCAGGAGTAGTATTATATTTGTAAGATTCCCAGATATATAAAACTGTTCTTAAAAAGAATCTTTGGGCACATGGGTGGCTCAGTTGGTTGAGCAGCTGACTCTTGATTTCTGCTCAGGTCTTGATCTTGGGGTCATGGGATGAAGCTCCACATTGACCCCTGTGTGTGGGCTCTGCGCTGAGCATGGAGACTGCTTGAGATATGCTCTCTCTCTCCTTCTGCCCCTCTCCCCTGCTCATGCTCTCTCCCTCTCTCTCGGTAAAATAAAATAATAATAACAATCTTTGCTTAAAAATTACTAAATTAAAAACATATATAAACCTAACAATGTACAAGAAGACACATAGTTTTTCAAAAAATATTTAGTGAGTATCCACGAGAGAAAATTTTAAGCACACAAGTTCTTGTTTCTGCTACTTTCTAACTGTATTATATGGGACAAATGACCTAATTTCTCTCTGCCTGAGTTTTCCCATCTAAAAAATTACTTCTTAATAGGATTTTTAAGAAGGTCCTCATGTAGTCAGCACATACAAGTGGTGGTTATTGGTATTATTTTTGTAATAAACAGACATGTCAACTCCAGAGTTGCAAGTAGAAGTTTATGAGTATATTTGAGATCAGATATGAGAGAATTACAAGTTGGTAAGAACAAGAAATCAAATTAAATGTTGATAATCAAGAAATATGCATACCAGGTGTTCTCAAGGTCTGAGCACCACCTTCTCAATATTCTGCTGCTCTTCTCTGGTGCACAGTTCTTAGTGCCCAGCTTCTGACACCAAGCACCAGCCCTGCACGTAGCCCAAGAGAACTTGTGTCTATCCTTAGTGACAAGCCTTGGAGGTACAGATAGTAGATGGAAGTCCAGCCTCACAGCCACAAAGAGCTATAAGGTCAACCTCTAACCACCTTTCCTTCTTAAAACCATCCACCAAGAACTGAATATTAAGTGGGTAATGTCAAAGAAACTAGTAATCAAAGTATTGAGAAAAAGGCATAGTGAGGGCAAGGCAAGTTTGCAAAAACATTTACAGTGCCGAAAGAGTCTTGTAGAAACATTTGAAACTGAAATTTCATCTGCGTGGCTCCACATCTGCCTCCCTTTTCAGAATAGAAACTCTTCAAGAGTAGAAATGATGGGTTTTTAAGCCCTGCAACAAACACAAGGCCTGGTTGGCACTTACTAAATACTTGTTTAGTGAACAACTTTTCCCCCAAACAACATTTATCCCAATACAGTTTATGAAGCAAGTGAAATAATATTTATATTCTCTTTATAATATAAACTGATGGTGATAATGCACAGCTCTTACATTGGATACTAAAGTTTTCAGTTCACAGTTACATCTGCTATCTCATTTTTATCTTTACAAATCCTTTGTAGAGCACATATCATTTCTTTTCATTTATTTAAATCATTTTTTCCATTTTATGCCAAAGAATACAAACGTTTAAACATCTGCCCATTTACAAGACACCAAATAATTGTTGTCTGTGTGAGAAAGAAGTAATTGAAATTCCATCCTGCTTTTACTTCACCACCATTTTTAGTACTTTGAACAGCTAACTTGGAACCATTGGTTCATGCAATCCTTAATTTATTCATTAATTCAATAAATGTTTGTCAAACATCTAAATTTGTATGAGGCACTAGAGTTCACCAGTAAACAAGACATAAAGCTCTGTCCACTGGTAAGCACCACAATATTTTGTGCAAATAGATGAGATGATACATGCAAAAAGCTTTGAATTTCTATGGAATAAAAATAACGTGGTTGGTAACAGGGCCACTACTATTTTATTAAGTGCCTGGCACGGTAAGTGTTCTAGGCCTTTTATGTACTCCATCACATTGACTGTTCACTATAAACATACAAGGAAGATATTATCCTTAGGGTATTATTATTTGCATTTTAAGGTGACAGTATACCCATTTTATATAAGAGGAAACTGATCCAAGAGAAGTAAGAGTTATCTCAGGTCCTATTAAGTGAAGGAGCTGAAATTTAAGCCCACATCTATTAAATGCTCAAGCCTACTTTTTCCCCATCTTATCTGTGATTTCTAACACAATGATGACACTTTGAAAATTCGGAATAGAGGAGAGCTTCTAGCTCATGCTCTGCCTGTCATGCCCAAGAGAACATATAAAAGTTTCACGTTAGTGCAGCAGCCACGCTGACTCTCTGCAGCTATCTACCAAACTATCATTTGTTGAGGTCCTTGGATCATTCTTTTTTCAGGGTAAGACACTTGTCTTGAATTCCAGACTGACTCTTCACTACTGTCTTCTCTTCTATCCTCTCACTGGGCCGAAGTTGCACTTTTAAAAAGGGCAGAAGATATGCAAGCCAAAATATTGGAGAAGTAGGCAGCAAAGGTGGACTGATAAAGGGGGAAATGGTGATGGAGGTCTTGGGGGCAGTTGTAGCTAGGAGACCGGAGAAAAGGAGAAACAGTGCCAGTGGCAAAGCTCTCAGACCGTAACAATGTGCAGTTTGATTTGGGTGGGAGTGGAAGACTATACAAATTTACAAAAAGGGTTTTCCTTGAACAACTTCCCTTCTAGTCATCTTCCAAATTAATAATGATAGTAACCTATTGAATTAATTTTTGCTGTATAACAACACAAAAATTTAGTGGCTTAAAATAATAACCACTGATTTGTTTCAAAAGCCTGTGGAATGGCTAATTTAGGTGAGAGTCAGCTGAGTGGCTCTTCTGGTCGCAAAGAGACTCATTCATGTGTCAGCTGCAGAGAGGACTGGGGGCCGGCATGAGGGGTCATCAACTGTAACTACTGCCCTCTGCTCCAGTTAGTTTCCCATCCCCCAGTAGGCTAGCGTTCCCATAGCAGTGGGGCAAGCTTCCCAGGGAACAGGTAGAAGTACTCAAGGCCTCTGGAGAGTGGGCATGATATCCTTTCAGCCATATCCTATTAGTATACACAAGGCATGAAGCCAGCCCAGGTTTAAGGCAGGAACTGAGAGAGTCTTGACACGAGGAGCTGCAAAATCACATTGCAAAAGGATGTGGATATGATGCACATGAAGTTTGCATTGTTGCGCCAAGCAGAGTAGCTGATTCCAAAGAAAGTGTGTCTTATACAAAGAATTTTCCATTTCCAGAGGCTCCATTAAAACTTAGAAATAATCTCAGGGTTTTAAACTTAATTTTAACCTCAAACATTCCTCTTTGTTCATTAAAACAACAGCAGTAACTGTTTATTGAACCCTCATGATATCCCAGCAACTTTACATTTAATCCTCTGTATAATACTGCAAGATAAGGTTTACGATCCCTATTTTACAGATAGGAAAACTCAGGTTCAATGGCTTGCCCTGGGTCATAAAGATAATGAGTATCAGGTCTGTCCTATTCCAAGGCTCATGCTTTCTCTCTCTATTACATTCTAAATTGCCATCTGAATATCCCTTTGAAAATTCATTTTGCATCCTGTGTGTAGTAACATCTGCACCAAATGAGAAGACCAGAAATTCAAGTATTGTCATGGATACAGTGAGTTGGTTTTACCCAGCATTCTAGTCACCTTCTAGCATACCTTCCTTTATTTATGACAGAGGCTGGAAAACTAAAGTCTGTATTTCCCACAATCCCTTGAGTGTAGGATTCTGAAGGTGATTTCATTGTTTGTTTAGGTAGTGTAGTTTATTTTAATACCAACTGTTAGATTTCATTTTGGTTCATTTTTAAGTCTTATTTTTAAATAAAAATTGTATATATTAAAGGTGTGCAACATGATTTGAGATATATATACATATATATATATACACACACACACACAGAGTAAATGATTACTACAGTCAAGCTAATTAGAATATCATCCCACACACTTATCATGTGTGTGCTCGCGCGCGCATGTGTGTGTGTGATGAGAGCACCTGAAATGTACTCTCTTAGCAAATTTCCAGTATTTGATACAATATTATTAATTATGGTCATTATGCTAATCATTAGATCTCTAGAATTACTCAACCTATATAACTGTTCTTTTTTTAAAATCTTTTTCTACCAGATACCAACAGCACTATCAGGGGCTGGCAGCACATTTTTGTTTTCTGTTTGTTTTCCCTTTGGTTATCTATCCTCTAGTATACTGTATATGCTTCATAAATGTATTTTTTATTGTGGTAAAAAACTGCATAAGATCAAATCAATTCTCTTGACAAATGTTTGAATGTACAGTTTAAATGCACAAATGTAAGACAGTATAAGCAGAGTATAATTACAATGTCGTACAGCAGATCTCTAGAACTTTTTCATCTTGCATAAGTGAAACTTTATAAATGTTATAACTATTGAACAGAAACTCCCCACTTCCTTCTCCCTTTTGTCTCTGGCAACCACCGATCTACTTTGCTTCAATTAGTCAATTACTTTAGTTCCCTCATGCATGTGGAATAATATAGTATTTGTCTTTCTGTGGCAGGCTTATTTAGTATGATGTCCTCAAGGTTCATCAGTGTGGGAGCAGATGACAAGATTTCCTTCTTTGTTATGGCTGAATAATATCCCATTGTATATAGATAGACACATATAGTCACATTTTATTTATCCATTCATCCTTGAAGGACATTTAGGTTGTTTCCACCTCATGACTATTGTGACTAATGCTGCAAGGAACACAGGAATTCAAATCTCTCTTTGAGATCCTGATTTTAATTCTCTTAAATAAATACCCAAAAGTGGGATGGCCAGGTCGTATTTTAAATTTGTAATTATTTTTAATTGTTTGAGGGAACTCTATACTATTTTCTGTAGCAGCTGCATCATTTTATATTCTTACCGACAGTATATAAGAGTCCCAATTTCTCCACATCCTTGCCAGCACTTACTATTTTCTGGGTAATTTTTTTATAATGATCATCTTTAAGGGTGTGTGAGGTGATACCTGACTGTGGCTTTAATTTGCATTTCCTGATGATTAGGGATGTTGAGTAATTTTTCATATACCTGTTGGCCATTTGTGTGTCTTCTTTGGAGAAATCTCTGTTCAAGTCCATTTTTTAAAAGGATTATTTGAAGGGTTTTGTTTGGGTTGTTTTGTTTTGTTTTGTTTTGTTTTGTTTTTTACTTTTTGCTAAAAGGAGTTGTAGGAGCTTCTTATATATTTTGAACATTAACCCCTTGTCATATACATGGTTTTAAATAACCACTCCCATTTTGCAGATTGTCTTTTTATTCTGTTGATGGTTTTTTGTTTTGTTTTGCTTTGTTCAGTTTTGTTACTTGTGCTTTTGGTGTCATATTAAAGAAATTACTGTCAAAACCTGAAGGTGAGGTAGTTTTGGAAGTAACAGTAACTTGCCTAAAAGTGAAAGCCAAAAGTGAGAAATATGTCCTTCTTCTTTCCCCCTCTGTTTCTGGTGGTGTTTTTGTTTTTGCTGCCAGCCAATATTGTGGAGACATTTGTTTTCCACTGGCTCTATTTGAAAAGGTTCCAGTTTCCAGTCATTACCTTCATGAATGGTGCATACGAGGCATCCATTTCACAGGTACAGGTACAAATTGTAAGAGGTAGTGTGGTGTTAGCTCTGGCAGCAGTAGCAAGAACTTCCTAATCGTAGACTATCCTGACTGTGGCAATGGTGGTTTGAGCTGAAATCAACAGCTTCATGATCAGAGAAAAAGCAACAACATCTAAAGGTCTAATTTTGCATGTGGCTTTGGGATTCATTCCTGAAAGCACAAAATAGGATTTGTTGCTTCATCCCACCCAACAATTCTGTAAGCCATTTGATACGCTAGAATAAATTCTTTTCTACATAAATTCACTAGAGTGGATTCCCACTATATAGCTAGAGTAATTTTTCTTTTACAGCTGAATGCTGAGCAATGCAGCCATTAACATTGTTACCTGGATTGTAAATATCCTATTGCTTTAATTTTCTACAGTGCATAAAAGAGGGGAAAGGGGAAAAAATAATCCCTCTCGGGCCCATAGGAGTTCACGTTGTATATGACCTTCACACCTGCATGACTCTCTCCACTCCCACATTTACTGAATATACTTCTCCACAGGGTGCCCAGGGGAGACAGCTGGTAGCATGGTCTCATGGAGACAAATCTACACTTAATAACTTAGAAGCTATGGAACAGACATGCTGACTATATTTAGACCTCACAAAGCACAGCAGGAACATTTAAATTGAAGCTATGAAACCAAAATTGAAAGGCTATTAGTTCTAACTTAGTCATTTCATCTAGATATGCCACCTGCGTGCACCCAAGAGTTTCTTGTTCCATTAAGGATTTCATGTTTAAATTGTGTTTGTGGGGTGGGTTTGAATGTAAATCAACAACCATGGGAATGGAGTCATAGGAAAAATGAAGGACTCCTCGGCTCCTCTCATGTTGCTTTTATTCTCATCCCTCCTCTCCTGGTCCTCACTCGCCTGTCCCTTAATCTTCTCCTCTATATTCCCTTCACTTCAGGTTATACGTCACCCCCACTGCTTTTTGTTTCCCTCCTCTCCATCTTTGTCCTTTTATCTATTCTCAATCAAAAGAAGACAGCAAAATAGCAGTACAAAAATGTCCTGCAAAAGGTAAAACAAGTTCCTAGTTCAACATCTAATATGAGTTTCTTCTCTTCTGCTTCATTCAATTATTTTCACATCTGAAAAAATGACCCAAGTGTAAGTAAATGAAAAGAAAACATAAGAGAAAGAGAAAGCAATATTTAAATGGTCTCCACTATTTGCCATAATAACTAAATAAGAACATTTGTATTACTATTGTTATCATTCTTCAAAGTCAACTCAGAACCACTTAGCAAGAATTTATTCCATTCCTACTCTATGAACCCTTACAATGGGTTAAGAACTGGATAAAACATGGTAAATAAGACCCAGTCCCTGCCCTCACGCAGTAGTAGAAGAATATTCATGCAATTATGAAAAAAAAAGTGACAATACTTCAGTTTGAGCCAGTAATCTCATCCTTAAGACTTCTCTGGAAGGAGCTGAACCACTCTGCTTTACCATACAGGCTGACACACTTCCTAATAAATTGTTATTGGATGTTTCATGTCTCCAACTCTAGCACACCCAGTCTAAAAACCCCCAGAGAGCCTATTTGCTATGGGATATCCAGGGAGCATTTCCGGAGCTGCACTTTCTGGTCTTAGCTTTTACTCACAGAATCTTCCCTAGATACAATTATTTGTGTTTCATAGTAGAACAACACTGATTGCTGCTTTGTCTTCCTTCCCTTCCTTCACCCATCCCCATATCTGGTCAGTGAACAGGTCCCATTTTTTCTATCTTTGGAGAATGTCTTAAATTCATTCATTTCTCATTATTTGTACTAAAAGTCCCTAAAAGTATCTAAGGTTTTCCTCATTTTGGCTGCTACAATAACCCCCTAACTGGTTTCTTGCTAGTTATTTTCTATTTATCATCCCCACCACTTTCTCTGGATCTAATCTCAATTGTTTTGTGTCCTGCTCTATAACCCTGAAGTGCAGCTCTACAGACTACACTATCTAGACTCCCTTGCCACCCAGATTCTGGTTAAAGAAGCACCAGCAGAAAATCAGAAAGTAAAAGAAAAGCTAAGATATTTCTTTCCCTTTCCATCCTTCTTTGGTACTACACTTGTGGCTGACAGTATATCTCTCTGACTACATTCTCTTTGGAACAGCTCCTTCTTGGAGCTCTGACTCTCCCAAAGTTCTAGTTCCATGATTTTTTACCATTTCTCTTTCAGGCCAAGGGAGACCTGAAGCTTTCTGCTGTTGCCAGTCTTTTGGTGCTTTAATAAACTCTTGGATTGCCTTGAACCTCCCCATTCTTCTATAAGTAATCCTTTACTAAAGTTTCTTGAACCTTCTGAGATGAGGTCATTAGGCTATGACCCTAATTCATATAGTCTCCTTATTCCCACTCTCCTCCCCTTTCAGTCCATTCCCCAAACAGTAACCCAAGCAATTGGCCTTAAAATGTAAATGCCCGTATATCACTCTCCCACTTACAACTCTCTAATGGGTTCCTATTATACTTAGAATAACTCTTCACTGTGGCCTTTAAAGCCTTATAATCCTGCCCTCCTTAGCATTTCACATTGCTCTGTCAATTACTCTGTCTTTGGTACCTCAAACATGCTGAGTTTGTTCCCCACCTTGAGGCTACCTTTGCAGTAGCTTCTTCCTTATTAAAGAATGTTTTTCCTCATAATCATCACATGACTGGTTCTGTCTTATCTTTCAAATCTCATCTTAAATGTCATAGCCACACAAGGTCTTCCCAGAACACCTGATATAAAATAATGCCTCAGTAAATGTGTTTGAGTCTTCTATATACAACCATCACTTTTTGATATTCCTTTTGCTTATTTCTTTGCTTGTTGATACCACCCTTCCACCCACTAGAATATAAGCTGTATCTGACAGTCTAAAACAAAAAAATAAAATGAGTTTATTGAGTCATTTTAAAGATACCTAATAGCTCAGATAATTGACAGAAAGATGAAGGAGCAGGTTGGGAAATTAGGCTGGAACCAAGGAGCTCTGAGAGGCTACACATCAAGAAGAATAATCCAGGACATCACCACCAGACACAGCTATGCACCAGTCCTGTCGCTAGATATCATCATGGTATCTGAGCATCACTGGCATTAGATGCATCCAGTGTTGCTGGACACAGCCACAGGGTACCTCAGCTGCTTCATCACAACCAACTTGAGTCTCATGTCCCTGAGTGAGAGAACAAAGGCATCTTCAGGGGGATCTTTATGTAGTGGATAAAACACTGGTTTTGTATTCTGTTATAGCTCTGGCTAAGGATCTAATCTAGACAGATCAGCTTTTTAAGATGTAGATTGCGGGACAGGCAGTGTGGATTCAGAAGAACAAATAGATGCCACCCACCAAAGTCTTCTGTTTTTGTTCTTCAGCATCTACGTTTGTCCTTCATTTAATTAAAAAGTTTA
The DNA here is from genome assembly GCF_003009895.1 of Hyaena hyaena. Taxonomy (NCBI): domain Eukaryota; kingdom Metazoa; phylum Chordata; class Mammalia; order Carnivora; family Hyaenidae; genus Hyaena; species Hyaena hyaena. The sequence continues at coordinate 48,155 of NW_024081119.1, forward strand.
TACCTTCGACCTAGGGAACTTAACATCCATCATAAGTTGATAATTTGGCTATACTACCACATCTTAAGCATTAGAAATCACCAGTATTTTCTATATTAAGTAGTAAGGCAAAAAAAGAGGGATCACAAAATTATCAATTAATGTAAAACATGGTTCTTTCAGTCCCCACTCCTATAGCTGGTCAAGAAACCTAAATTGCCTTCTTCCACTACACAGTTCATGTTTCTTTTACCCTGTGAAAGCAGCTTGGCTGAAGAGGGATTTTTTACATGGAAGTGTGATCTGTAGGATCTAAGTATTTGGTGTTCTTGTCATTTGGGGGTTGTTGGTATTTTCCATTGAACAGATCTATTAGACAAGGAAGTATAAACAGGCACCAAAAAGAACCCTTGAGTTCCAAACGCAGTCCTTCTGAAAGATGAGAAATCATGTGAAGATCATGGTGAAAAACGTTCCTCAAAGAGGAAGAAGCCCTTCTAGGAGATCCAAATAATTATCTTTTCTTAACTTCAATTTTCCAGTTATATATATCTCTAAGTGTCTGATCACCTGGCCTGCCCAATAGTCCCTGGTCCTAAATCAGTTTTGATCAGTGACTAAGGCTCTTTTTCAATACCCACTTTCCAAAGTGAGTAACCAGTCAGACCTAAAGTTCTGCCTATTGAAATTATATATATCCACTTTAATCACTGTCTTTTGTAGTCTCCATTAGGCTTTAGTGCAAGAGCATCTACTCCTGCCGGTATGCCATGCAGATAAACCAGTAAGCCAGGCCCACATTTTTTCCCTTCCTCCAAGAATTAGTCAGAGGAATTCTCTGTGAGGCTAAAGATATGAAATGAGAGAGAGGCATCAAAGCAATAGAGCCAATAATATGAATCTGAACAACCTGCTTATGCAATTTCTTTATGCCTCTGGACCTCCTTAGACCCAATATCCAATATCCTTTACCATGTTATAAGAGAGTGTTGCTGCTCCTGTCAAATTTATGCTTCAGCAGTTCAGATAACACTAGTCAAAACTGAAGTTTGAACAACTCAGTCACATTATATCCCATGGTGAGGCTTTACCCTCTACCAGAACCCAGTAACAAGATTATGAAGTAGGAAATACTGTTACTACCATTTCTGCAGAGGTGAAGAAATTTGCACAGTTATATCAGAAGTTTAAGTGATGGATCTAGGATGCATATCCAGAATCTACACTCTTTGTCAGCACAGCATGTCTAATTGTATTTGATTTGGATTTTGAAAGATGAGTAAGTTTAGGGCAATACTATTCACTTAACATTTTTATTACTTACACTATCACTAAGTCCCAAGAAGTATACTAAATGTGTTCCATTCATTATCTCATCTAATCCATACCAAAACTGTATGACATAGGTGCATTTTCTTACTTTCTTACACAGGAGGAAATTATAACTTAGACAGGTTAAGTAATTTTCTCACATCACAAAGCTAGTTAATGGTAAAGCAAAGATTTCATTCCATTCAATATGACTCCAGATCAACATGATAAAACTTAACAGACAAAGCAGAGTAGAAGAGCACTTAGACAGAAATACGAGATGATAGCAGGATAGAGAATTAGTTTGGATTCAGTTTCTGAAGAGCCTTGAATACCAAGATAAAGAGTTTGAACTTCATCTGGTTGATAATAGGGAGCTACTAAAAGGTGCTGCTAATTAGGAATTACCACCTATAGAGGGGACCTTTAGGTAAAAGTAGTACAGTTTATCTGTTTAAGGGTGAAGTTCGTGCCCAGTCCTATCACTGCTTCTGGGTATGGTTATCAACAGGTTCAGGGTAATCCAGCAGCAGTAGGAAAAGTAAATGGAGCTGAGACCAAAACTTTCTGTGTGTGAGAGAGAGATGCTCTAGTAAAGAAAGGACAGTGCCAGGGTCTTTAGTAAATAGTTCCAGCCTTGAGGGAACTAATGATCTATTTGGGATGCAATAGCTGTCCTGCCTGGTCCCTTGTACTATTTCTATTTCTGACATTGAAACTCAAGATCCTCCTTTTCTAGAACTTTAACTATGCCTCACCACCTGATCCTTCCTGACTCAGCAGAATCTTTTGAGCTTCCATTGCTTCCCTTCTTAATGTGTAAAAACTACTGATCTTTCCACCCTGTCTGTGCTTCTTTGAATTTGACCTTTTATCTGGCTGTCCTACAGCTTTCACCAGCCAGACACTTTCTGGTCCTATTTTCTCGCGATTGGTCTCAAACTGTCTGTATTCCCTCTGGTTATTTTATGATATGAATTATGGTAAGCAGTAGAACAGGCTGGAGGAGGAAAACACACACCTCAAGGAGGCCAGATGGGAAAGTTACTGTGGTTCACATATATGGGATAAGAACCACAACTAGAATGAGGGCAGCCTAAACAGGAAGCTGCTAAAGACTTTTCAGAGAAACAACAGGATCAACTCACTGACAGATAGAGGGTAAAGGGAAAAAGAATTCAGGAGTGAATTTGCAGTTTCAAGTCAAGGTAAGCAGGAGAATGGTTACCATTGAAATGCTAGGTGGGAAAGATGGGAATTCAACTGTAGACATGCTGAGCTTTAATGCGGTCCAAGTGCAAATGCCCATCAGCAGTGGGGAATGAAGGACCTGAACCCAGGAAAGAGATCAGAGCTAGCTAATGATAAGGAATTGTTCGCATAGTGCAAGTCAGAGAAGCAAGGAAAATGAAAAAGCTTTGCAAGGAAAAAACATTCCACTGTGTAGATTCTTTCTACATGTCCAGTAGATAAAATGTAAGATAAAAAACTGTATGGCTAGTTTTCCTCTTTGTCTCAACTGATTTCTTTCACTTTTGAGTCTCAGATGAATGTGAGAGGAAAAAAAGACTAAGTTGACAAAGATAAGGAGTATCACCAATAGAATAATGCTCCTCCCTAAGATATTTTCTTCGAAAAAATCTCAATTACAAATTTTATCAAAGCATATTTCCATATCCTCTTATAATAATAATGATAGTATTGTAAAATATCTCTTATTTTCACAATAAATTTGTCTATATACTATGGTAACAGAATGAAGTGATCTAGTTGCTCGATCATTCATTCCAGAAAGATAAAATATGAATTATACACATGGATTAATAATTTTTAAAGAATTATAAAATCTCAAATTCTTAATAAAGTGTAAGATATACCATTTAGCTTCCCTTTTATAGTTCAAAAGACACATTGTGATTTTGCATTCCTCAGGCTCATCAATGAAGCCATAAATTTTCATTGGACTGGGAATGTGTCAAAGCACAGGATTCATTGGTTTTTCTGATATAAAAATTCTGGGCCATCAGTTATTATCTACCTGAGCAAAGACAAATGAGTCTGGCCACAAGACTTTTCTGAGTAGGTATAATAATAAATCCATTAGAAATGAGATACATTTATAATGAAGTTAGCTTTTCCTATATCAAGGATCTTTTCAATGAACAGTGGAATGCTATCACTTCAAGATTTCATCTTCTGGTACCTCATTAAACACAAAAGCCCTAAATAAAAGTCTATTGTTAATTTGATTGATTTACTCATTGATCATGCATGATCCTTTAAAGCATGTCTTAAGTTTGATTGATTACAATCTATGACATTTAAAAATTTATCTTAGGTATTAAATTAAATTTATATTAGGTATTAAAGTAGAGATTTTTCAATTACTTTTACAATCTTACATTTCCTCTGATAATAAGAAATGATAAAATGGATAAGCTGAAGGAAGCCCCAATAGGACTCCCTCCTATTATTTGGGCAACTTTCTGTCACTCTGACCCTAGGGGGAAAAATGACATTTCTTTGAAACTAGGAAAATGAATCTTTTATTTCTGCAATGGAATCCTTTGTCTAGTGTTTCCTCAGAAGTATAAACCACACTAAATCAATATATGGGAACAAGAGAATTTAAATCTGTGCACAAAAAAATTCAGATTATAAATAACAAATTATAACAAAAGAACAAAATCATTGTCCCCACCTATTCCCCACATAGAGACAAATTGGTCTTTGTCTAAGAAATCAAAATCTTGAGGCATCTGGGTGGCTCAGTCAGCTAATTGTCCATCTGACTTTGGCTCAGGTCATGATCTCACAGTTGGTGAGTTTGAGCCCCATGTCGGGCTCTGTGATGACAGCTCAGAGCCTGAAACCTTCTTTGGATTCCTTGTCTCCCTCTCTCACTCTGCACCTCCTCCACTCGTGCTCTGTCTCTCTCTCAAAAACAAATAAACGTAACAAAATTGTTTTTAAATAAAAGAAGTCAAAAACTTAAAAGTACTATAGGCAGTCCCAGCTCAGTTACCAAAACAATGTACAAAGAGAATACAAAGTTCTAATATGTGCAAATTTGAGTTAAAATAGTGCTGTGCAAATCAAGGCCTGCCTGTCTCTCAAGGAAAGGCTATGATTTGAGCTCAGGGCTGAGGAAGGCTGACTTGCTCTACATAATCAAATTGGGTAAATTTGTTACCTTCTGATTTCCTTCTTTTTGGTCCTGAAAACATAGGAAGGGGAGAAAAGAGAGAGAAACCAACCAGATATCAAAAGACCAAGATGTTGGGAGCCGTTTTAAGCCCACTAGTTGAGAAAACTTCCGGTGAGGTTAAAGCAAGTTGCACGATCTCTTGTCATCATATGATGACCGATATCCACCCCCACTCAATTATTTCTGCCTGAGCACCGACCCCCAAGGTACCTTGGTGATTGGTATCAGGAGTGACTTGTTCCCTTATTCTGGCCCTGGTATGATGATTGCACCTTGTGAGGAAACTCATTGTGGGAACTTCTTCTTTTGATTATGGGAACAGACATTGTGTCTCCAGCAGGTCCTGTTTCCCTCCATACTTTCCCTTGAGCTATGAACACACTAATGACACTTACTCATATAAGATTAACCTTTATGTGTACAATTCTGTTTCTACAGTTGCGTTGGTCCAAGAGGTTCATACAGTTCAAATTGACTAACCAAAAATGTTTCTCATGCCCTAGCTATTCAAGAATTATAGACAAAAAACTAGACACAAAGGTAAATGCACTCGAAGAGGCTATTCTATGTATTGGAAATGAGCTAAACTCTTTAAAGGTATGATTGGCTCTCTGGTGCCATAAGGAATATAACTGGACAATTAAGTCTTGCCCGGAAACAAAGAACCTAACTTAGAGAGAGGGAACAGATAAGGGCAGAGCATAAGTTACTACATATACCTTTGCTAACTGATGATGTATAACAGTCCCTTCCCTAAGGCCTACATTCCACAAACACCTTCCCTTATACTGGCAGCTGTGATGAGAACGGATAAGAGTATCTACAACCTAACCTATGACTTAATCTTAGCCTTATTAAAATGTGTATGTTATCCTGTTTTTCACTAAGAACACCCTGTTATTTTCTTAGTTACTCAACCTCACTATAATTGGGGTAGTTCTGCAAGAATACTTCTGTAAAACAAATTAAAAAACAATTTCCAAAGCATCTTATCACAGAGAACTATCCATTGTAAAAATTACATTTTCCGATGCCATGTTATCATTTGTCCTATAAAGACACCAAAACCGACAGGGCAGAGATGCATGCCTGGTGACCAGAAAGAATCTTGGGCCTCTCTCACTCTCTCTCGCTGACACCATCCATCCTTCAGGGACCCCTGGACCTGGCCGAAGCTGGACTCCTGCACCAGGACATTCCACAGAACTACAGGGCCTTTAAAAGTTCCTCAGAGAAAAGACTTGTAAACAAAGATACCTAACAATTAAATTTAAGTTGCCTGGCTTTCTAGACTTGCATTGTCCAATGTAATGGCTACTATAGGTAGCTGTTCAGTACTTGAAATGTGACTGGAAAGAATCGAACTACACTCCAAGTGTAAAATATACACTAGATTTTGAAGGCTATATGACTAAGAAGAAAGTTTTATAATCACATTAATAATATTTTATTGATCACAACTGATTATATTGGTATTTTGGACATATTGAATTAAATAAAACATACTATTATAGTTAATTTTATCTTTTTAAAAACATGGCTACTATGGAATTTTTAATTATGAAGTTGTTTCACATTATATTTCTATTGGAGAATACTACACAGTAATCCTTACTATATGCTCAAAGATTTCATGTGAATAGATTTTTGTGAGAAACAAGAAAAAGGCATTAAATCAAAGACAGCACAGCAAGATGGCATCACAAACTGAGTAATAACACACACAAGGCACAGCTTTAAAAGCTCTATATGTATTGATTTTTTAAATCTTAATTACAATTCTGGGTACAATGGAGTCCATTTTTCAAACAGTAGACTAAGGCACAGAGAGATTAAATAGTTTGCCCAAGGATATCCAGCCAATTAGTGATAAAAGAAGATTTGAACTGAGGTAGTCTGACTCCAGAGTGTGTGCTCTTTTCTGCCTGCTTTATTGAATTACTCTTAGCAGCAGCAAGAACTTAGAATCAAAGAAGACTGTGAGACTGTAAGTGTTCTGAGAAACTGCAGAAATGTATAGTGAATGGAGAAAATTTCCACATGTCCTCTGATGAGCATTTGCACTAATCTCCCTAGACCTTTATGAGAGGAATGGTTTCCTCTGAAACATGGATGGCATGGAGGTCAGGTTTGCTATAGGCCTTCCATAAATCCATTAGTTTAAACACAAACAAGTTCTTTGAGTTTCTGTTTCACCCCCTTTCATTAAAAAGGCCCTACCTTTGGGCCCCACTCCTGGTATAATTTTACTTTCTTATTGGTTGTCTCTATTTTCAAGCCCAAATTAAGTTCTTTCTCAGCAAGAGATTTCGTTAAGTTTAGGGAAGTAGGGCTATTCCTTTTCTAAGTTCCAGACCTAGCACTTTAATTTAGATCAATTGTTCCCTCACAGTCAATTGGCCTACTACTTAGCCCTGTGTTTCCTGGATCCTAGTGCCTGCAATTCCATGACTAGGATTTCTTCAGGTCTACAGTCCCTGTGCCTTAGTCTCCTTTGTTCTGCTTCAATTTCTCTGATGTAAAGCTCTCACTTTACAGATCTTTTAAATGTTCCTCATTTTTTGGGAACACTGCTCCTCTGCTTTACTACCATGGTGCCTAACTCCCATCCCCTAAGCAGAACCTAAATAACCTCCAGATGGAGGCAGGACACCAGAGGACAATGTCTGTAGCAAACAGGAATCCAAAGACCAGGAAAGGACAAATGCTTATCACATCTATGGGATAGTCATGCCTAGAGATCTTCAAATATGCCCAGAATTCCTCTTAACCAGGTACAGTAAGGAGGTCATGGTGAATGGAGAAAAGACTCAGACATTATTAAATAGGATCTGTTATAATAGGCCTTCGTCCTTAAAAACCTGGAAAAGTGGTACCTGGGTGGCTCAAGTTAAGCCTCTGACTTCAGCTCAGATCATGATTTCATGGTTCATGGGTTCAAGCCCCTTCAGTCTCTGTGCTGACAGCTCAGAGCCTGGAGTGTGTCTCTGTCTCTCTTTGCTCCTCCCCTACTTGCTCTCAGTCTCTCTCTCTCTCAAAACTAAATAAACATTAAAAAGAATTTTAACCTGGAAGAGGCTTCTTACATGGAACTAAGTAGGTAGATTTGGACTGCTGTCTGATGAATAAGCTTACTTCTCTGTGATGGGGTGACTAATTTTCCTTAGGGTACTAATAGACGATGAGCCTCATACTCTATATACTAAAGTAAACAAATACTTCTTCCCCTTTGTATTCCAATTCCAACATTAGGAATAGCCCTGTAACATTCTATAAACATATCATATGCCCTCTAAACCCAATAAATACACCATAACCCACCAAACTCACTCCTCCCTGAGCTGTCCCCCATTTCAATGGATAACACCACATCATTCACTATTACTGAGGTCAAAGCCTAGGAATCAGCCTTGATTCCTCATTTTTTAAAATTTATTTATTTTGAGAGAGGGAAAGAGATTGGGAGAAGCAGAGAGAGAGAGATAGAGAATCCCAAGCAGGCTCCACACTGGCAGCACGCAGGGTTCAAACTCATGAACCATGAGATCGTGACCTGAGCCTGAACCAAGAGTCAGATACTTAACCAACACCCAGGTGCCCCACCTTGATTCTTCTTTTCATTCAACACCTCAGTCCTAATGCATCAGCAAGTCACATTAGTTCTACCTTCAAATACTTCCTATCTGACCATTTCTCTCTTGCTCTCCAGCTTAGTACAAACTACCACCCCCTCTAACTTCAAATATTTCTATCATCTCCTAATTGATCACCCTGCTTCCCCTCTTGCCTCTCCAAACTCCACACTTGGCCAAACTGATCTTTTAAAATGTAAATCAGATCACATAATTTCCCTGATTAAATCCCTCTTATATCTTCCCATCTCACCCATGGTAAAATCCGAATCCTTAACATGTCCTCTCCTCTACCCACATCTCTTAGCTCATCACCTACCACTTCTCATTATTTGCCTTTTGGCCACTATTGTCTTGCCAGAAAAATACTGGACAATTTGCACGTCAGGACCTTTATGCTCATCCATATCATTAGGTAGGTGTCTATTCAAATGTCACCACTAAGATTAAGTCCCTGATTATCCTATAAAAAGTAACTCTCTACTTGCTCCCCTCCATCTGTCTTTAGCTCCTTAATTTGGATTCTATTTTTCATAGTACTTACTATCATCTGAAAATATTTTATTTGTGTGTATGTTTATCTGTCTTCTCATTCCCCATGCTGGTCCTTGGGAGATTATGAACTATCTGCTCTGTTTATCTCCAATAAAATAACTTGCACATAAAAATTCACATTAATACTGTTGAATGAGGAAATGAATGCATTTCCTTATCCAATAGAGCCAACCGATGACAAATTATCATTGATTTTGTCTTAGGACTTTTGTTCTTTACTTTTATCCTAATTAATACATGGAATTTTTTTATTGTTAAAAAATTCTTCGAATTAATTAATGGTGGATACAGGAAAATTCCAATGAGATCGTTAGTGCCAAAACTCAAGTAAAATGAAAATCTATCTGAAAACTTTTCATTTTTTATGGGCTGACTCTGTAATGTGTCATAAGATTTCAAACCATCACAAACATAAATGTAGAAGTTAATATTTACTATTAAGTTAATCTTAAATATTTAAGAGGTCATTTAAGATTAAATTTATTCTTCCTAGCTCTGTTAACAATGAATCCATTTTTGTCTACAGCTCTTATGGTAATTGAAGTAATGGGAGTTGAATGTTATAAAGGCAGAAAAGGTTTTATCAGGTGAAAGCCTTGGTCATGTGGCTCTTTGTCCTCTTGCCAAAAAATACCAGCAGCACACCTGTAGTTGAACAAAGTTGAGTTTATTGATTTGTTCCAAGAGCAAGATTATGGCCTGCTTCCTCATTTATATGAGTGTGATAGATACTGGAGTCAGAGTTTCTGGTTCTCTTCTCTCCTTCTATCTCTGCCCCTATTACTTTAGCCAGTGGTTTCAGTAGCTTCTAAGTGACCCATTTAACACCTTGGGGCCAAATTTCCTGACTTGCTCACATCTTTGCTCCTCTTTATCTCAGTTTCACACTTCTGTATTGCCCCCTAACACCTTATCACCAGTAATTAACCTTCACAATCTTCAAGTAGCCCTTTGTGACTACAATCTCCATTCCCCCAACTGCCTCACTCTGTAACTCCTACTGAAATTCTTCATTTACCTCATCTAGACTCTGAATTTTCAAATCTCATTATTTTCCCTGTCTAATACCCTCTCTTATTGTCACAGCTGCCAACTGAGCTTGGATTTCCTGACTCATCATCTCACTCATTTGCAAGTCATCTGCTCAAAATCCAACCAAACATTCCTTGAACTCAGCCATTGCATTCTCTGTGCCTGCATCAGGCAGCCACATGATGTTAGAGAAATCATACAAGTGGCTAAATTAGTTACACTTTAAATTCATTTAACACTCATATACTCAACATAACATCAGAAATGTATTATATTTCCCTAGAGTATTCTGGGGTTTTTCCCTCTTCAAGCCTTTCCCATATCCTCTCTCACCCATCTACCTAATTAATAACTTCACTTTAAACTCCCTAGCATGAGACTCCAAGACAGCAGGGATTTTGTACGGTTCAGTGTTATTGCGTAGGCTAGGAGTAGTAATTTAATGTCTGGCACACAGTAAGAAGTTAATAAATATTTGCTGAAAGGTTACTTCAAGGTAAATATCTTTCCATCATCAAATCTACCAACCTTTCTATATATGTACCCTTTCTTCTCCACATTCCCTACTGTTCAATGATAGAAGTAGCCCTACTGCCATTCATTTGTTCTGCAATTTAGTCCTTCTTCATTATTTTGAAATACTTAATAAGTTTGATTTAATTTGAAAATTCATCCATGTTATCACTAGATATTTCAACATTACATCTGTCAAAGAGCGGTTGTAGACAAGCCTTATATAGAACATTTTATTAGGTTAATTATAATCATTGCTAACAATTATGGAGCACCTGAATTTACTAAGTGCTGTTCCAACATTTGTTTATATACCAACCCATTTAACCTTCACAATAATATGAGATAGGCACTCTTTTTTTTCATCCTCGTTTAACTGAAGTACAGAGGGACCAACTAGCCTGCCCACATTCTCATTTCCTAAAAAAAGCAAAGCAAACATCACTCTTTTTTTTTTTTTTTTTCAGAGAGACAGAGAGTGAGCTGAGAAGGGGCAGAGAGACACACACACACAGAATCCAAAGCAGAGTCAGAAGCTCCAGATTTTGAGCTGTCAGCACAGAGCCCAATGTGGGGCTTGAATCCACAAACTGTGAGATCATGACCTGAGCCAAAGTCCAGCGCTTGACCAACTGAGCCACCCAGGCGCCCCAAACATCATTCTTATCCACTATGCTCTACTGTCTCCTTCTAAAAAATAAAAAAGGTGAAAAATTACTACAAACTCCCAGAGTGTGATTTAAAGGAAATCACTGAGAAAGAGAATGGGAAGTAGGCGGTGAAGGAAGGAGGGGGACCTTGATGCTTCTACCTCTAAAGTTATTCCAAACCGACCCTCTTCTTTTCCTCTCCATTGCCACTATCCTGGCCCAAGCCACGACCTTTTTTTCACCTGAGCGATTTGCAGTAGCCACCCAACTATTCTCCATGATGCTTTTTTCTTCTCAGAGTAGCCACAATCACCTGTTTAAAACATGAACCATATCATCAAAGGATTTCCATTGCATTTAGCATAAACCCCAGACCTCTTACCATGGTCCATCAAATGCTACATATTCTGGCCTCTGCTCAACTTTCCAACTACATCTTATCCAAGTATCCCAACTGCCACACTGAGGAGGAGGAGCATGCTTTCAGTCTCTGGAACATGTCACATTCTTTCCTGATTCAGGCCTTTGGCTTAGAATGCTCTTCATCTTAGCTGGCTGTTTTGGAACTCAGCCCAAAATGCCAAGAGACATTCCCCAACCATCCTACACATAGTAACCTCCTCCCTCAAATTACAGCTTATCATGTGACTTTCTATTGCCTCCATGATATTTAGTATCATCTGTTTTTCTGTCTCTGTATCCTGGGCATCCAGAAGACTGTTTAGGGTGTGATTGGTACTCAGTAAATATATATTGAATAATAAGTGAAATGAGGTATTTTATGTATAACTCATAACACAGTTCCAAGGTTCTTACATGTACGACACTGGCCAGCAATTGGCCAATTATTGACATTCTAAAAGAAGCCAGTCTAATTTCTCAATACATCTTTTATCTATAAATAGCTCTCATTAAGCCCAAGTCTTCAAGTCTTCTTTTGCTTAAACCTTTGGTGGTTTGTGAAAGGAAGTTGCCCAGTTCCCTGAATCATGAGCCTTGTCTTCTCCGGCCACACATTGCTTTTACTGTTGTTCTTGCTGTTGATAATTTACTGAAATCCATTCTCAGAAGATGAGGTTTTCCTATGACCATTTCTGCAAATACCTAAATGATGGCAAGGAATAGATATCTTAATTTACCATTTCCAAAACATTTGCTTCAATTCAGGAGGAGTTCACATGGCAATGCCCTTTCTTTCAAAACGCTTTTATTTTTAAGAAATAAAAGAGAAACAGTCATTTCCATTCTGAATAATTCTAGTTATCTCTAGATGGCTACTTGGACACTAAGAGAGTATCTGTAGAGAATGAGAAATGTTTCATTTGAAGTTCTTTTGTCAATTAGTACATTTTTAGAAATCAAATGATAAGCTCCCTTAGTTTACAGTAAAAGTAAACAACAGAGTTCCTCTAAATTGTGCAAGATTGTATACCCTGAGTCTTTATTTATTCCCCCAATTTTATTTACCCAAATGGGTTATGGTCTGAGGACAACACCATCAGTCTTTCAAGTGCTATATCTATGAACACAAAGTTTACATAAAATCTACATTATGAGGACAACACTTTAATGATCTAGTTCATCTAGTATTTTTTTTTCTGTGCAGGATAATTTTTAAGTATGTAGGAATTTGTCCCACATGTTAAATTCCTGAAAGTTAAGTGATTACACAGACTTTCTTTGGGATCACCATTATTCAGCGTGTAGCTAATAGGAACTCTACTTTGGGAACAGTTTATCTTCCACAAAGTCACTTTTTTATATTTCTGTTATACAGATTATATAAACTGAATCCTTTTCTCATCCACTCAGTTTTTTAAATTATTGAATTGTTACTCTAGCTCCTTTCTAGGCTGTTGAGTAATGCAGAGCTACACAATACCAGAATCATCCTGCCTGTATTTCTTATTCAAGGATGACGTCTCTGATGGTGTTATCAGGCAAAACTGAGAATCCAGATTCAGTTCTTTCCCTTTTTGGTTCCTTTATAGATGATTGTTGGCTTTGGGACAATAATTAGTATTAGAAATACTCTGTTACCCACTACCATGCTAAGTCAAAAAGGAAATATTTTTTTTGTTGTTGTTGTTAAAATAATGAGACAGGGAGGGGCGCCTGGGTGGCTTAGTCGGTTAAGCGTCCGACTTTCGCTTAGGTCATGATCTCGCGGTTCGTGGGTTCGAGCCCCGCGTCGGGCTCTGTGCTGACTGCCAGCTCAGAGCCTGGAGCCTGTTTCAGGCTGTGACTCCCTCTCTCTCTGACCCTCCCCTGCTCACGCTGTCTCTCTCTCTCTCCTAGAAAAAAAAAAAAAACATTAAAAAAAAAATAATGAGACAGGGAGAAAATAGAAAAAATTTGTTTTTGGCTTTTATAGATTGAATGTATTGCTCTGGGAAAAAAAAATGTCCAATGATGCTGTAGCTTCCCTAAAACTAGAAAAATTATGGCATGAAAGCATTCTCTGCATTGGAAAACAGTTCCTTGCAGACCTGGAGTTGTGTTGCTGCATTTCTATTTTTGATAATCAGAGTATCCTTAGCAAATCATCTTCTTCCTAGAAAGGAAACTAATTGAACCCACATTAAAAACAACATTGAGAACAGCAAAAGAACGAAACAAGAAGAACAAGCATAATGTGCAGTTGCTATTATTAACATCGGGTGGGAGAAAGGAAATCTCTGCTTGGTAATAGGTCTATTTAGTGTTCAACAGTGTGATGACCACCAGGGACATGACAGGAGGTGAAAGCAGCCGCCGACTTTTGATTAATGAACTCAGAAAAGCAAGCAGTCTGTACTCATGTCCTGCAGTGTGTATAAGAGGAGATTCAAGGGGTTACTTTTAATTTCTAAAGCCGTAGCTACTTCTGGGTGCATTTGCTTGGAAACAGCAAATCAAAATTAATGGAGAATTTTTGTTTTCAAGCAGCAGCTCTGAGGATTTGGGCTTTTCAAAGATCTATTTGTGGCTTCATCTGGCTAGGACCTTAGTTGCCTAAATTTTCTCAGACCATTCTCATTTTCCAAGATGGCCCTCTAGTCATATGAGATGAAACAAATACAAATGGTTATTTAGAAAAGTATTTTTGACAAAGTCTAGAAATCAGATGTTTTTCTTCCATATGCTTCTTCACCACATGCCTCATTCATTTCCCCTTCTAAGCCAAGATTCAAGAAACTGTGGACCTTCACTTCTTTGCTTTATTGCTTCCTTCATTTCATAATCCATTGTTGTTGTTGTTTTTTTCTGCCTTTGCTAAGACACTGAAACTGGCAAAGGTCACCAGTGACCAATACCCCTCCTGGTCATGATCTTGCTAGGCTGCTATTTTGCTGCTTTTACTCATGTGAATTTCTCCCTTTCTTGAAACTCTCTACTCCCTAGACTTCTGTCACACATTCTGGATTTCCTCCTACATCTTTAACAATTCCTTATTAATCTCTGTTGATTCCACATATTTGTCTACTCTCTGAAAGAATTCTGCTCTTCCTAACTTCTTTAGTCAATCATTGTAGACCATTTTTATCGCTTTAAGCACCGCTTGTTCAAAAACAATTCACAAATTGTATGTGTATGTCTGTCCCTTTCTCTGAGCTCAGACCTGAATTCCCAGCTGCTTTTTGGATCGATACCCCTATAAGGTGTGGTTTTCCCATAGGTATCTCAACCTCTGCATATTAAGAAAAAAAAGTCCATTGGGGAACCTGGGTGGCTCAGTTGATTGGGTGTCCAACTTCGGCTCATGTCATGATCTTGCAGTTCATGAGTCCAAGCCCCACATCAGGCTCTCTGCTAACACCTGGAGACCTGGAGCTTGCTTGGGATTCTTGTGTCTCCCTTTCTCTCTGCCCCTCCCCTGCTCATGCTCTCTCTCTCAAAAATAAATAAACATTAAAAAATTGTTAAATAATAAAAACCGAGTTCATCACTTTCTGTCCTCTTTTACATACAATTTCAATAAATGATAGCAAAATTTACCATTATCCAAGCTAGAGGCCTTGAAAATTTGTTGAGGCCACGTGTTACTTCTTGACCTCAGGGCTGTGAGTTTGAGCTCCACACCAGGTGTAAAGATTACTTAAAAAAAAAAAAAAGGCTGTAGCTGATCGGATGTGTAGATTTTGTGAGGAGGGAAAAAATTTAAATTGACCCTCCATGTTCCCACCCTGAGTCACTGGGATAATGGGTAGTAGTACCATTAGCAAAAACCAGATGGGTAGGGAAAGCTGCTGACGGAATGAACAGAGACGTGAATTCCTTTCTGTGCATGTTCTACGGTTCTCACAGATCACCCATGTAAAAATTACCAGCATGGAGTTGGAACAGGGGACTGGCATTCCAATCTGAAGAGAAGCTGCCCTCTATCTCCATTCTTGTTTCATATGTACCTCTGATGAAGTGCAAACAAAAGTTGCTGATTTTCCCTGAAAAATAATTTTACTCTACTATCTGCCTTGGGGAAAAGACAGACAATAGATGCCAATGCTAGGTAACAGAGATGTTGGAATTATTTGAAAAAGATTTCCAAGCAGCTATTCTAAAAATACTTCAATGAGCAATCCTTATTAAATTTTTTTGTGATCCATCAATTCCTGGAAGAATGTGTCAAATCTGCTATGATTGGAGATTTGGCAACACTGAATAAATTCCAGTATAAAGAACTGTAAACCTGTAAAATCTGTATTCCTCAATCTTTTCTTGTTTATAATAACCTTGACACTTTTGAAGAGTACTCATCAGTCATTCTATACTTTATTCCTTACATTCTTCTGATGTTGTCTCATGATTAGGTTCAAGTTGTACATTTTTGATAAGAATATCACTAAAGTGTTGCACATTTATTTTTACTTTGTAATTAATATCTTGAGGTTGAGAGAGTAAAACCTGTGCAAATATCCTGTTTCTCCTCAAACATTAGCCCACAAATTTTAGCATTGATTGAAGCTAGCTGATGGTTCTTGACTACAATAATTATTACTGTGGTATCCTGATGATTATTTTTTTATTCTTCTCATTTCTTCAATATTTATTAACTGGAATTCTTCTTTAAAGAAGAGCTATCCCTTCTCTCTTATTTTTATATTTGTTGAATAATGTATTTATAACAGTATAAACTCATGCATTTTTATTTTATTCTAGAGTCATAATGTAACACTATTATTATTTTATTGTTGTTCTTCAAAGTATTCCAGCTTTAGCCAATGGGAGCTCTTTCAGATTGGCTCCATTGTTTTTCAACATGAGCCTCTACTCCATCCCTTTTTGAGTATTTCTTTACCTTCTGACACCATAAAATGTTCCAAGATAATCTTATATTTTCCATGCCTCAGTCCTAGAATCAAGCACATCTTCCAGGATCCCTGATTCCTTATATTGGAGAATGACATATAGAAACCAAGATCTGGGTACTAGGTGGAATTATTATTACTGGGGTGTCCTTGACCATTGGCCCTCTTAGCAGACAGGGCTTATTTACACACACACACACACACACACACACACACACACACACACGATATACACAACAAATTTATTTCTGTATCTATTTGAATAATGAGTTTACATCAGTGCCTCAGATTTCAAAGTATTTATTCTAGCCTGTCTCCTTTCTTTATTTGTAACTTTATTCTCCAGCAGTGAGAAATCTTGTTTGCATTAGCTAAAATATATTTACTTATTTAATGAATTTCACTATATACAGTTGCTAATCCATATCCTGTGGGAAACATTTACTAACTAAAATAGAATTTGTGCAATTCTTCTTGTCTTTACCCAGGCAAAATACTGTCTTGCAAAGTAACTTAGGTTAATTCTTTACGGTTATGTTCATTTGCAATTCAGTCAGGTTTATTTGTTACAGTTTGTATTTCCTTTTGAGTTCTTTTCACATTCTGGTGGGTTTTTTTTTTTGCATGTGTGTTTGTATGTTTGTGTTGGGGGATTTTGTATTGTTTTCTTTTAGCTTACATACAGTAAAATTTACTACTTATACAGTTTCTGGGTTTTGAAAGTACATTGAGTTCACTACCACAGCTATGATACAAAACAATTTATCACCCCAAAAATTCCCTCATAAGAAAACATTTTTAAAAGCAGCAAATTTTAAAAAGTAAAAAGACTAACCATTAATAAGACTATTGAAAATGTGACCTCATAAATATTTTTTCTAGTACTTGAATTTTTTATTGATTTATTTTGTGTTTATATTGTGCTTCTTAAATATCATATTTCTTACAGTTTCATAAGGTATATTTTAAATTAGCTTTTTTAAGATATCATTTATTAAAAAATAATCTGCACCTATTTATATTTTATTTGACTATTGTTGGCATACAATGTTACATTAGTTTCAGGTGTACAATATAGTGATTCAACAAGTGTATATATTATGCTATGCTCACCGAAGGTGTAACTAGCACCCGTCACCATACAACACTATTATAATATCACTATCTTCCTTATATTGTGCCTTTTATACCCATGACTTATTTATTGCCATAACCATAAGGCTGTATCTCCCACACCTCTTCATTTTGCCCATCTCCTCTTCCCCATCCCCTGTGGCAACCATCAGTTTGTTCTCTGTAGGTCTGATTCTGCTTCTTGTTTGTTTATTCATTTGGGCTTTTTTAGATTCCATATATAAGTGAAATCATACAGTATTTGTCTTTCTCTGTATGACTTATTTCATTTATTTTTTAAAAACAGTTTATTGTCAAGTTGGTTTACATAGAACACCCAGTGCTCGTCGCAACAAATGCCCTTTCCCTTGCCCATCACCCCCATTCCCCTCCCCCAACCCCCAGTAGCCCTCAGTTTGTTCTCAGCATTCAAGAGTCTCTCATGGTTTGCATCCATCTCTCTCCCCAACTAGTTTTCCCCTTCTTCTCCCTCATGGTCATCCGTCAGCTTCCTCCTAATCCACCTATTTGTGCAAACATATGGTATCCTTCTCTGCCTGACTTATTTCACTCAGCATAACACCCTCGAGTCCCATCCATGTTGCTACACATGGCTAGATTTCATTCTTTCTCATTGCCATGTAGTATTCCATTGTATAAATATACCACATCTTCTTGATCCATTCATCAGTTGATGGACACTTAGGTTCTTTCCATGTTTTGGCTATTGTTGAGAGTGTTGCTATGAACATTGAAGTATATGTGCACCTATGCATCAGCACTCCTGTATCCCTTGGGTAAATTCCTAGCAGTGCTACTACTGGGTCATAGGGGAGTTCTATTGTTAATTTCCTGAGAAACCTCCATACAGTTTTCCAGAGGGGTTGCACCAGCTTACATTCCCACCAACAGTGTACGAGGGTGCCCATTTCTCCACATCCTCATCAGCATCTAGAGTTTCCTGATTTGTTCATTTTAGCCACTCTGACTGGCATGAGGTGGTACCTCAGTGTGGTTTTGATTTGTATTTCCCTGATGAGGAGTGACGCTGAGCTTACTTAAACATCATCAAAGCCATCTATGAGAAGCCCTCAGCTAACATCATCCTCAACGGGGAAAAACTGAGAGCTTTCCCCTGAGTTCAGGAACATGACAGGGATGTCCACTCTCACCACTGTTGTTTAACATAGTGCTGGAAGTCCTAGCATCAGCCATCAGACAACAAAAGGAAATAAAAGGCATCAGAATTGGTAAAGAAGAAGTCAAGCTTTCACTTTTTGCAGACGACATGATTCTCTACATAGAAAACCCAACAGACTCCACCAGAAGCCAGGTCTGATCCAGGAATTCAGCAAAGTTGCAGGGTACAAAATCAACGTACAGAAATCAGCTGCATTCTTATACACCAACAATGAAGCAACAGAAAGAAAAAACCAAGAAACTGATCCCATTTACAATTGCACAAAAAACCCATAAAGTACCTAGGAATAAATCTAACCAAAGATATAGGAGATCTGTATGATGAAAACTATAGAAAACTTATGAAGGAAATTGAAGACACAAAGACATGGAAAAATATTCCATGGGTCAGAAGAATAAATATTGTTAAAATGTCATTATTACCCAAAGCAATCTACACATTCAATGCAATCCCAATCAAAATTGCACCAGCATTCTTCTCAAAACTAGAAAAAACTATCCTAAAATTTATATGGAACCACAAAAGACCCCAAATAGCCAAAGTAATACTGAAGAAGAAAGCCAAAATGAGAGGCATCACCATCCCAGACTTTAGCCTCTACTACAAAGCTGTCAACATCAAGACAGTATGGTATTGGCAGGAAAACAGACACATAGACCAATGGAATAGAATAGAGAACTCCGAATTGGGCCCACAAATGTACAGCCAACTAATCTTTGACAAAGTGGGAAAGAGTATCCAATGGAAAAAAAACCAGCCTCATTAATAGATGGTGCTGGGAGAACTGGACAGCAACATGCAGAAGAATGAAACTAGATCATTTTCTCACACCATACACCAAAATAAACTCAAAATAGATAGAGGACCTGAATGTGAGACAGGAAACCATCAAAACCCTAGAAGAGAAAGCAGGAAAAAGCCTCCTTGACCTCAACCATGGCAATTTCTTACTTGACACATCCCCAAAGGCAAGGGAATCAAGAGCAAAAATGAACTCTTGGGACCTCAAGATTAAAAGCTTCTGCACAGCAAAGGAAACAATCCATAAAACTAATAGGCAACTGATGGAATGGGATAAGATAGTTGCCAATGACATATCAGATAAAGGACTAGTATCCAAAATCTATAAGGAACTCACCAAACTCCACATCTGAAAAACAAATAATCCAGTGAAGACATGGGCAGAAGACATGAACAGACACTTCTCCAAAGAGGACATCCAGATGGCCAACAGACACATAAAATGACTTATTTCATTTAGAAAATACCCTCTAGATAGATCAATGTTGCCACAAATGGCACAATCTTGTCATTTTTAGGACTACATAATATTCCATCACACACACACACACACACACACACACACACATCTTCTTTATCACATCTTCCTTATCTATTCATCTATTGATGGACTCTTAGGTTGTTTCCATATCTTGGCTATTGTAAATAATGCTGCAGTAAACATAGAACTGCATCTATCCTTTTGAATTAATGCTTTAATTTTCTTTGGGTGATATGATATTTCTATTTTTAACTTTTTGAGGAACTTCCGTACTGTTTTCCACAGTAGCTATACCAATTTGCATTCCCACCAAAGTATACAAGAATTCTTCTTTCCACATCCTCACCAACATTTGTTATTAGTAGTCTTTTTTATTTTAGCCATTCTGACGGGTTTATGGTGGTATCTCATTGTGGCTTTGATATGCATTTCCTTGATGATTAGTGATGTTGAACATCTTTTTATGTATTTGTTGGCCATCTGTATGTCTTCTTTGGAAAACTGTCCATTCAGTTTCTCTGCCCATATATTAATCCAATTGTGTGTATGTGTGTGTGTGTGCGTGTGTGTGTGTGTGTGTGTGTGTGTGTTGAGTTGTATAAGTTTTTTACATAATTTGGATACTAACCCTTTATCAGATGTATCAGTTGCAAGTATCTTTTCCCATTCAGTAAGATGTCTTTTTGTTTTGTCAATGGTTTCCTTTACTACGCAAAAGATTTTCAGCCTGACGTGGTCCCAATAGTTTACATTTGCTTTTGTTTCCCTCGCCTCAGGAGAGTTATCTAGAATAATGTTTCTTTTTTAAATTTTTTAAAATTTATTTGAGAGAGAGAGAGAGCAGGAGAGGGTCAGAGAGAGAGAGAGATACAGAATCTGAAACAGGCTCCAGGCTGAGTTGGCTGTCAGCACAGAGCCTGACACAGGGCTCAAACCCACGAACTGTGAGATCATGACCTGAGCCAAGTCGGATGCTTAACCAACTGAGTCACCAAGGCACCCCTAGAAAAATGTGTCTATAACCAATGTCAAAGAAATTACTGCCTGTGTTCTCTTCTAGGAATTTAATGGTTTCAGGTCTCACATTTAGGTCTTTAATCCATTTTGAATTTATTTCTGAATATGATGTAATAAAGTAGTCCAATTATATTCTCTTGTATGTAGCTGTTGTTAATTTATCCAGCATCATTTATTGAAGAGACCATCTTTTCCTCATTGTATATTTTTGCCTCCTTTGTCATAGATTAGGATGTCTATTTTTCTGCCAGTACCATACTGTTTTGATTGCTATAGCTTTGTAGTAAATCTTGAAATCTGGAATTATAATACCTCCAGCTTTGTTTTCCTTTCTCAAAATGATTTTGGCTATTGATGGTCTCTTGTGGTTCCATAGAAATTTTAGCATTATTGTTCTACCCTTGTGAAGATAGCTATTGGTATTTTGATAGGGATTGCATAGAATCTATAGATTGCTTTGGGTGGTATGGACATTTTTACCAATATTCATTCTTCCAATCTATAAGCATATAGTATCTTCCCAATTGTTGGTGTTACCTTCAATTTCTTTCGTTAGTGTTTTATAATTTTCAGAGTATAGGTCTTTCACCTCTTTGGTTAAGTGTATTCTTAGGTATCACATTCTTTTTGGAGCTGCACCTATTTAAAATATAAAATTCTAGGGGCGCCTGGGTGGCTTAGTCAGTTGAGCGTCCGACTTTCGCTTGGGTCATGATCTCGCACTTCGTGGGTTCGAGCCCCGCGTCGGGCTTTGTGCTGACTGCCAGCTCAGAGCCTGGAGCCTGTTTCCGAGTCTGTGTCTCCCTCTCTCTCTGACCCTCCCCTGCTCACGCTGTCTCTCTCTCTCTCCTAGAAATAAATAAATAAATAAATAATAAAATAAAATATAAAATTCTATAATCAATGAGTAAAAGAGATAAGGCAGAAAGGGAAGTCAGAGAGATCTGAAGTGTAAGAAAGATTTAACAGGCATGAATGGTCTTGAAGATGAAGAAAAGGGTTATAAGCTCAGGAATGCAAGTGTCCTCTAGAAATTGACCTTATCAGTCATCTGGCCAACAGTCAGCAAGGAACAAGGCTGTGGTAATCCTTTCTTAAATATAAAGAATTAAATAATACAACACATCATCCCACTTGATCCCCGTTGTTTTTGTTTTTTTTTTTTTTTGTTTTTTGTACGTTTTCTATTTTGACTTCCTGAGAAACCTGTTTTTTCTTATTTAAGTTGCATGCACAGTGAATACTCACTTACCTTGTGATCTTTTCCCCAGTTGAGTTCATTGAGATAAAAAAAAAAATCTTACATTTTTAAAAACCTTTAAGTGTTATCCATTTGCCAGATTAAAAAACAAACAAAAAATCAGCCAAACAAAGAAGTAATCTTTCCGAGATTATGCAACTAGAATTGGAGGGACAGATCTAAATTTGAACATAGCACTTAGGATTCAGCACACTCTTCACTTGTACCAGATTTCCCTTCTTTCTGTGAAGAAAACCCCATTCCTGCTCTCTCAAAATACTTATTTTGAGTATGTTTTTCTCATTGTTGATGGCAACAACAATATCCACCACTGTGTTCTTTGTAATGTGATCTTGACACCTCTCCCAGCCTGTCTACAAGTAGGGTCACTCTCTGCTTGAGACGGGGCAAGCATGTGAATGCTTCTATCAATAGAATACAGTGAAGTGATGCTGTGTAGCTACAGGGCTCAGTCATAACAATGATACTACACTTCTTCTGAGTTCACAGGAACACTTGGGCTTCAAGCCTTGTACCACCATTTAAGAAGTTTGACCACCCTGAGAACACCATACTCAGAAGAAGCCAGGCCATGTGGAGTTGCCATAGGTGGTGTTCTGGTCACCTGCCCTAGTCTTCTATCAACTCAACCCATAGATGTGAGTAAGGGACCCTCTTCATGATGCCAGCCTCTGGACATCACGTCTTCCCAGCTGAGGTCCCAAACATTGTGGACAGGCATCATGCCATCCCACTATGTCCAAACTACTAAATTTCTGCCCTCAGAATCCATAAGAATTATAAAACTTCATTGTTTTAAGCAACCACATTTGGAAGAAATTTATTACACAGTGATAGGAACCAGAAAAACAAAACAAAACAAAAAATTCACAGAACTCTTTTACTAGGGGATCTAGTATCTTTAGAGTGATAAAGATGTTAACTTGATCATCTCTTCAGATCAGCAATAAGAATGGTCTCTCCTTGTACCTTAGAGGTAGCTCTATAGGGGAAACTTGCTTTTCACTTTGAGGAGCCCTAACAAGGATTCAAAGTGAATTGCATGCACACCATTTAAACTGTATTTCAAGTCCTATCATTTCAAACATATCCTTCATATTTTAACTACTATGCCATGTAACCAAAAACTAGAAAAATTTCAAACCTTTATATTTGCTTTTGAAAATTGGTCACATTTCTTCTCTTTTATTTGACCCATTGGCATTCACACCCTCTCTATTTTCACAAATGAAGTTTTCCCAGACAGATTATTATGCCAATCATTTATTTATTGTCTCTGAGATCCAAATCTTCTCTTTTATGGTCTACTCTAACATTATGGGGATAAAACTCAGAAAACTTCGCTTCCAAACTTCCTTCTCATCTTCCTTCATTTGGGTTATGCTAAAGCAAGCTTTCTCAGCCTCAGCGCTATTGACATTTGAGGCTGGATGATTATTTTTTAATAGAGTTTTATTGAGATATAATTGATATACAGCCCCATATGTTTAAGGTGTACAACATAATGAGTAGACTTATATACATTGTGAAATGGTTATCCCAATTGACTTTAGTGAACATCCATCATCTCATACAGATACAAAAAAGAAAAAAATGTTTTTGTCACGTGGTTAGAGCTCTTAAGACCTACTATCTTAACAATTTTTAAATATACCATACAATGGTGTTAACTGTAGTCATCATGTTGTAAGTTACATTCCTAGTACTTATTTATCTTATTTATATCCCTAGTACTTATTTATCTTATTTATTTGGAATTTTGTACTATTCCCCCTTTCTCCACCCCTACCTCTGTTCTCTTTTTCTGTGAGTTTGGTTTTGTTGTTGTTGTTGCTTGGTTATTTGTTTGTTTACATTCCACATGTGAGATGGTACAGTATTTGCCTTGGATGACTACTTAGCATAATACCCTCAAAGACCATCCATGTTGTCACAAAAGACAGGATTTCCTTCTTTTTTTATGGTGAACAATATTCCATTGTACATATATATACCACAGCTTCTTTATCCATTGATCCCTCTGTGGAAATTTAAGTTGTTTTCATGTCTTAGCTATTAAAAATAATGCTGCTATAGGGGTGCCTGGGTGGCTCAGTCATTTAAGTGTCTGACTTCAGCTTAGGTCATGACCCTCACATTGTTCGAGCCCCATGCACAGGCTCTGTGCTGACAGCTCAGAGTCTGGGATCTGCTTTGGATTCTGTGTCTCTCTCTCTTTCTGTCCCTCCTCTGCTCATGCTCTGTCTCTCTCTGTCTCTCTCTGTGTCTGTCTCTCTCTCTCTCAAAAATAAATAAACATTTAAAAAAATTTTTTTAGGGACACCTGATTGGCTCAGGCACTTGAGTGTCTGACTTCGGCTCAGGTCATGATCTCATGGCTTATGAGTTAGAGCCCCTTGTCAAGCTTTGTGCTGACAGCTCAGAGCCTGAAGCCTGCTTTGGATTCTGTGTACCTCTCTTGCTCTGACCCTCCCTCACTCATGCTCTGTGTCTCTCTTAAGACATTAAACATTTTTTAAATTTTTTAAAAATAATGCTACTATAAACATGAGGGTGCAGATATCTTTTCAGCATAATATTTGCATTTCTTTCAGATGTATTCTTAGAAGTAGAATTGCTAGATCATATGGAATTTCTATTTTTAATTTTTTGAGGAATGTTCATACCATTTTCCATAGTGGCTGTAACAATTTACATTTTCTCTAACAGTGCACAAGGATTCCCTTTACTCCACATCCATGCCAGCATTTGTTACCTCTTTTTGATGATGGCCATTGTAAGTAGTATGAGGTGATACCTCATTGTGGTTTGACACTAGAAATTAGTGATGTTGAGCACTTGTTCATGTACCTGTTGGTAACTTATAAGTCTTTTGACAATGTCTACTCAAGTCATCAGTCCATTTTAATTGGATTATTATTATTATTATTATTTGCTATTGAGTAGTACGAGTTCTTTATTTATTTTGGATATTAGGCTCTTATCAGATATACAATTTGTAAACATTTTTTCCCATTTCATCAATTGTCATTTCATTGTGTTGATTGTTTTGCTTTGCAGAAGACTTTCTAGTTTGATGTAGTAGCACTTACTTATTTCCTGTTTTGTTGCTTGTGCATTAGGTGTCATACTCAGAAAATCATTGCTACCACCCATGTCAAGGAGCTTTTTCCTATGTTTTATGATTTCCAGTTTCCAGTTAAGTCTAAATCCATTTTGAGTTAATTTTTGTGAGTGGTATAGTATAGGAGTTTAGTTTCATTACTTTACATGTCAGTATCCAATTTTCCCAATATCCTTATTGATAAAACTCCCTTTTTCCACTGAGTATTCTTGGCTCCATTATCAAATATTAGCTGACCATGCATGGGGTTTATTTCTGGGCTCTCAATTCTGTTCCATTGGTCTGTGTATCAGTTTTTATGCCAGTACCATAGTATTTGATTATCATAGCTTTATAGTATCGCTTGAAATCAGGAAGTGATGCCTCCCACTTTGTTCTTCTTTTTCAGGATTGCTTTACCTATTTGGATCTTTTGTGGTTCCATATAATTTTAGGGTGTTTTTTCTTCTTTCAAAAATACCATTGGACTCTTGATAGGAACTGCACTGAACCTATAGATAGCTTTGTGGTAGTATGGATATATGAACAATATTAATTTTTCCAATCCATGAACACAGGACGCCTTTCCATTTATTTGTGTCTTCTCTGATTTCTTTTACCAATGTCTTATAGTTTTCAATGTAGATATTTTTCATCTCTTTGGTTAAGTTTATTCGTAAAGATTTTACTACTTTTGATGCTATTGTAAATGAGATCACTTTATTTATTTTTCAGATAATTCATTGTTACTGTATAGAAATACTACTGATTTTTGCATATTAATTTTGTATCCTGAAACTTAACTGAATCTGTTGATTAGATCTAACAGCTTTTTGGTGGAGTCCAGGATTTTCTATATATAGTACAATGTCATCTGCAAAAGACAGTTTTACTTCTTTCTTTCCAAATTAATGCCTTTTATTTTTTTTTCTTACCTGATTGCTCTAGCTAAGACTTTAGGTACTATGTCAAATAGAAGTGGTGAGAGGGGACACCTTTGTGTTGTTCCTGACCTTAGAGGTAAAGCTTTCAATCTTTCACTACTGAGTATAGTGTTAGCTGTGGGCTTGTCATATATAGCCTTTATTATGTTGATGCACATTCCTTCTATACCTAATTTGTTAAAAGTTCTTATCATGAACAGATGTTGGATTTTGTCAAATGACTTTTCTGTGTTTATTGAGCTGGTCATATATAAGTTTTTCTTCCATTTTATTAATGTGATATATCATATTTATTCATTTAGGTATGTTGAACTATCCTTGCATCCCAGGGATAAATCCACTTGATTATGGTAAATGATTCTTTAAATTCACTGCTGATTCGGTTTGCTAGCATTTTATTGAGAATTTTTGCATCTATACTCATCAGGGATATTACCCTGTTTTCTTTTCTTATAGTTGCCTTTTCTGGCTTTGGTATCAGAGTAATGCTGGGCTGGTAATGTGAACTTGGAAGTGTTCCTTCCTCTGATTTTTTTCAGAAGTTTGAAAAGCATTGGTGTTAATTCTTCAAATGTTTGGTAAAATTCACCATTTAAGCCATCTGGTCCTGAGTTTTTCTTATTTGAAAGACTTTTGATTACTGATTCAATCTCCCTTCTAATAATGTCTGGTCAGATTTTCAGTCTTGGTAGGTTGGGGTTTTTTTTGTTTTGTTTTTAGAATTTTTCAATGTCTCCTAGTTTGTCCAGTTTGATGGCATATAGTTGTTCATCGTAGCCTCTTATGATTCTTTGTATATAGTATCTGTTGTAATATCTTTTTTATTTATAATTTTGTTGATTTGGGTCCTCTCTTTTTGCTTGGTTAGTCAAGTTAAAGTTTGTCAGTTTTTTAAAATCCTTTCAAAGAACCAACTCTTTAGTTTTGTTAATCTTTTCGATTATTTTTCTATTCTGTCTTTCACTTATTTCTGCTTTAATCTTTATTACTACCTTCCTTCTTCTAATTTTGGGCCCAGTTTGTTCTTCTTCTCCTTCCTTTAATCATAAATTTAGGTTGGTTATTTGAGATTTTGATTCTTTAGATAGGTGTTCATTGCTATGAACTTCCCTCTTAGAAGTGCTTTTGCTGCATTCCTTAAGTTTTGGTATGTTGTGTTTCCATTTTTGTTTGTTTGAAGATACTTTTTTATTTCCCTTTCTAGGTGTCCAGGTCAGACTTTCTAGGCAGGCAGGGCCAGAAAATACACTCAGAGCTATTAATTAGCTCTCCTGCCTGGGTAGAATGGAAAGGCAAGCCCCAGCAGCCTCTCAGTGGTTCTCAATCAGGTTTCCTGGTATGAAGGGGCCCTGGAGCTGTATTCTACAGAGGACAGGACTAGGAATTAGCTCTCTTGCCTGAGTGAAACATGAGGGTCAGCTTTAAGTGGCTTCCCAGATGTTCCCAGTCAGGCTTTCTGGTGCAGAGGGGCTGAGAACTGCACTCAGCACTGGGTAGGACTCTGAATTAGCTTTCCTGCCAGAGCAAAACATGAGGGCCAACTCCAAGCAGCTTCCCAAATGCCTCCAATCAGGCTTTCTGGTTGTGAAGGGCTAGCAGCTGCACTCAGTAGTGGGTAGGGCTATAAATTAGTCCTTCTGGCTGGGTAGAACAAGGCTACTGATTCACAGTTCCAAAAGGTTGTTTGTCATCTTAACACAAGCCAACCTGCTCCTCAAGTTTCCTGGCCAAATAATGTGACTGGCTCTGCTCTGGGGACCATCAGCTCTGCTTGCCAAACTCTCTAGCCAAGCGTGGCTGACATACACACCTTCTAGGTGTTCTTACCAGGCTTTTCGGTCAGATGGGGCTGGGAAATATACTCAGTAGTAGGCTGGACTATGACTATGCTGTTGGCTATGTAGCTATCCTTAGCTGTGGGCCTAGGACTATGACTCAGCTCCCCTGCCTGAGCAGGAACAGACCAGGATCCAGGGCTACCAAAACTCTTAATCTGAAGATCCAAATCAGGCAAACCTGCAGCTACTAAGTCTCCTGGTCAGACTGTACCACCATCTTGTCTCTGCAGATGAACAAAACTGCTGACTGGGACTACTACTTGAACACTGCAGGTAGGAATTCCATCTGCCATGATCTGAATGTTCGTTATTGCAAACTCCTCTCCCCATCTCCATCACAGTAAGATTCCCAGTGGCCAAGCCCTACAGATTCCCCCACAACCCCTGTCTGACAAGACCAGATTTGGGGCTCCCAATAAGTGACTCACAATGCTGAGGAAGCTGGATGTCCACACTGGACCCTTTTCCCACTCGAGGAACATAGGCTCATGGGAGAATTGTGTGGTTCTGCACCAGTCTGTGTTTGCCTTGGTGGTCCCAGGATGGTGGGGGAATGGAGGTGCTTCAGCCTCACCCCTGTGTTCTAGGATTTTCTGTGGTGTCTTGTCCACGCATAGTTGTTATTTGTTTTTCTTATGAGGTGAGAACAAAGTCAAGAGCGATCTATATCACCGTTTGGTGACATCACTCTCCTATGCTGAGTAAGTCTTTGTGGTGGGGGACTTCCACTGTCTAGCCAGAGCAGAGGACCCCCACATTATAGGATGTTTATTGTAAGTTCCCTGGTGTCTACCATTAGATGCCAGTAACATTTTCCACCCCAGTGTGACAACCAAAAATGTCTCCAGAAGTTGCAAATGTCTTCGGGGAAATAAAACCATGCCTAGTTGAAAAACACTGTGCTCCGTGGAGACTGGAAGGAGGAACAAATGGAGAATGCCTGTCAGCATGCCTCAGTGGTAGCAACTGCTCTCATTTCGACCTACTAAAGCACCACCTGAGTCAGAGGCACTCTTCAGCCCCTCTTTTCATCCTCACATCCTCAG
Organism: Hyaena hyaena; assembly: GCF_003009895.1. Classification (NCBI taxonomy): domain Eukaryota; kingdom Metazoa; phylum Chordata; class Mammalia; order Carnivora; family Hyaenidae; genus Hyaena; species Hyaena hyaena. The sequence continues at coordinate 77,128 of NW_024081119.1, forward strand.
GGACTCTGCTCTGAGCTGCAAGGTAACCCCAACTGTTAACCCCCAACCGGACTATTTCATCTGTTGTAGGGGGCATTGGTGGAATGGTTTCTTTCCTGGAGTTATCACCTCCAGCTTACTGTGCTTCCACCTTCTATCTCTCCTGTAACTATTTCTCGTATTAAATCCCCTCTGAAATACCTAATACAGTTTCTGTTTTCTGAACTGGCCTCTGACTTCTAGAGTGATAATAACTATGATTTTGGCATAGACCAAGAATATAGGTGGCAGGAGCCTAGGATGTTTTTCTTTATTCAACCAACATTTATTAAACATCTACGATTTCACAGGCAGTGTACTCAACTTTGAGAAGAAAAGGTAAGCAATATGCAGTCCCGGCTATCTGGGCAATAAAGGAAAGTTCTATCAAGAGCCAACTGTAGATGAATTAAGTACTTGCGAATTGTTTTTTAAATCTAGTACCTCATTTGGGAGCCCACAGATCAGGGTCAAGAGGAGCACTATATTTTTTTTCTTTCCTAGTTTTATTTTGGATACATGTCATATTTCTTTATGTGGCTTTTCAATTGAAAATATACTCCTTCCAAAAGATGCAGGTTGATCTTTACTAAAGCTGAAAGTAATTCAAATATTTTGTAGTTGCCAGATCATCCACAGAAGTGGAAGGAGGTTTAAAAATCATGTTTTCTTTGTTCAAACATCTTTGTTGCAAGTTGAGGAAATAGGTCAGATTTATTTAAAGAAATGAATGAAGAATAAAAGATACCAGAGCTAGAAACCAGTGATGTTAAATGTTTAAAATTTTACAAAATCAAAATTGATTTGAGACTTCATGGGCTGAATAGCGAAGAATTTGAAACCACAAATTTTTATATTTTCTAATTTTATAAGAATGAGTATCTGAAGTAAAATTTCAAATTATCTCTTTTGCCTGAAAGACAAGAAAAGAACCTTATTTAGTCACTTTGTTAAATTCTGATCTTGATCATTGTTTAGAGACTAGTAGCAAATGGCCTTTTTTTTTTTTTTTTTTTACCTTCTGTGATGGAGTAGCTTTGCCAGTGTCTTAAGTAGGACACTTGCTACTACAAGTAATACAAGTTGAACTCAAGCTAACAAAAGCCTAAAGAAGAATGTATTCTAAGGATGTTGGAGGATCTTCCCACCATGTTGGATTTCAGAAATATTGGAACCAGAGTCCTGAACTTCACTAGGAATTGATATTTTCTCTCTTTCCTGTACTTCTTTACCATTATTTTCTATCCTTGTAGATCAGCTTTCTAGGAAAAACTCCCAAGTTGTATAGGGTCTACCTTCAGCCACCAGAGAGAAACTTGATATGTGTACATTCCCAAGTCCAAAACTATGAGAGAAGGAGATCAGGTTTTAACCAGCCTGTGACCCATTCAATCCACTTAATTTAATTTTTTTATTTTTTTAATTTTTTTTTTTTTTATTTCTGAGAGAGAGAGAGAGAGAGAGAGAGAGAGAGAGAGAGACTGTATAAGCAGGGAGGGTCAGAGAAAGAGGGAGACACAGAACCCAAAACAGGTCCCAGGCTCTGAGCTGGCTAGCAGCACAGAGCCCAATGCGGGGCTTGAGCCCACGAACTGTGAAAAGTTGGACGCTTAACCAACGGAGCCAACCAGGTGCCCCCCACTTAAATTAACTTAAGAATAATTATTTTTAGGAAAAGAACAAATACAGAGCCCAGTTAATAGAGACAGTAATTTTACCTAAGGACCTCAGAAAGCCTGACTGGGAACACCTGGGAGGCTGCTTATAGCTGACCCTCCTGTTTCACTCAGGCAAGAGAGCTAATTCCTAATCCTGCCCTATGTAGAATGCATGTACCATGCACACCTGACTGAAGGAACCACCTCTGCAAAAGTGCTGAGGACTAGAAGGATCTGGAATATTGGTAGAGTGGTTTTCAGTGTGACTGGGGCATAAGATGCCTAGTATGTAGAAGCAGGGGATTAAACTGCAAAGGACTAGAAGCTAGTTTGCAAAAGGCTTTATATGCTGACAAATTCCTTATATGACACTAAACTATATTACATAAACTACAGGGAGATAAAAGAGATCTCAGATAAAAGGTTACCACAATAGTCTCCAGACTCTAGTCTAAAACCGTGACTCTTGGGACAATATTGCCCTCCTGCCACCCCCAGGACATTTTATAACCCAACTAACCTGAGTTTGCTCCTTGATGAGTTACAGGTAGAGACTATACCAAGTAGAGTTGTCACATAAATGAGACTTATTTGCAGCAAGTAAGATGATCTTAGGGAATAACTTCCAAAGCTGTGAGTCTCTCAGTGGGGATGAGTGGGTTCCTTTTATTTAGGGTTATGATGAATATTCAGAAAGAGGTTTTGTCATCATAGGTAGAGGTAGATATATGATCATGCATGTGTATTTAGGAAATATGCCTATACATGTTTCACATATGTTAATGAGGTTTGTGCTCCTCCTTGGGCAGAGATTTTAACATTATAATGAGTAGGGGTAACTGTTGTACACTCCTTTGTCCATCTGTGCAGTTTTGAGCCCGTGATTGAGCTCAAACTGGTCAGATGGAGCTTTTCCTTTCTCTTTAAAACATAAGGTTAACATTCCTGTGGAGAAGAGTGGTCGAGGGTGGGGGGTACTGTTGGTGACAAAATGGCAATATCCAGAAACCTTTTTGATTTACACTGTGCAGGGAAGTGATACTGACATCCAGTGAGTAGAGGCCAGGGATGCTGTTAAACCTCCTACAATGCACTAGACAACCCCCATGATGAAGAATCATCCAGAATGTCAATACTGTCCAAGTTGAGATCATGGCTGATCTCAGATGATGACTGTGGGGACTAAATGTTTTTGTAGAGACCCAAAAGTGAATTGAATGTAAGATCATGAGAAAGGTCCACAGTGACTCTGAGGTAGCTTTCTGAGGAGCTTGGGCGGGCATTGATGCCACTGAGAACAAGTGAAGCACCTTTTGGGTGGTGACAATGAAGCATTCTGGGTTCTTGTCCTATTGCTATAATGTTGCTACCTAATCTTGTTTACCTCATATACCTTTGTTCTATATTGGGCCCTTTGCCCTGCCCTCTCTACACTGGGACCTCTCCCGCACCCTCTCTATACCTATCTACCTAATCTTGTTAACCCAAACTTGGATGTGAACATCCTATGGCTTTCTAACTCTTTATGTTAACCCATCTGTGACAGCCCAGGCAATTCCTAAGCTTATTCCCCACATAAGCCCACAGAATACTGGTCATCTTATGGCTAAAGGAAATACTTGTAATGTTGCATTCAGGGAGATATTTAATACCACTAATATATATTAAAAGAAATCGTATTTATGTTGTTTTTGTTCCTCTGGTTATTCTTGGTTTCTAGACATTTTGAATAAAGGTATAACAAGCAGAAATTTGAAATTATTTAATTAACATGCTACCATATTTTTTATAGTATCATAAATATTACTACTTTCTATTGATTAGTGAAATATATTTAGAAATTGACAGGGACTCTCTTCTTGACCAACTTTAGTCAGGCTTCTCCAATCCCCCTAGGCCTTAACCTTGATGCCCATCCTTATCAGTCCTGCATCACCCAGTTGTAGCAAGAATATGTCTAGGGCACTTTAGAGATCCACCCCTGCCCCCTTGATATCTGGTCATCTTGATATCTGATCAAATTCCTCATCCCCAATCTTTGACGACTGACTACTTTGGCTTACCTTTAGTAAGAATCCTGTCAGGGTTCCCTCACTCCCCCTGATATTTCCCTCTTAATTGCTTTATATCCACTGATCCCCACATTGCTCTTTGGCTATAAATCTCCACTTGTCCATGCTGTATGACCCCAAACTGACCCCAGTTTCATGCTGAGGTCTCTTTTTTTCCTATTCCAGTAGGGAATGGAGTAGTAGTTCCTGAATAGAATCTGTTTTTACTGTTTTACCTCCTGTCCAGCTCTGGGTTTCTTTAACAAATTCATTTTAAGTATATGTTTAAGCAACCTCAACAAAGTGAAACAACTACCTACAAGGTACCATTACTATGTTAGGGGGTCATATCAGTTAGGGACCAAGCAGGAAACAGAGCCACTTGAACTTCTAAAAGATTTAATTTAATGCAGGCAATTGGCTATGTGGGTAATGAAGAGCTGAGCAGCTACACAAGACACACTAAGGCAAGGCAGTGATTCCTAAAGAAAAAAACAATTTAGGATTAATTACTCCTAAGCTAAGGGGACAGAGAGGAGGTGGAATTACCAAATCCCAGGGGCCAGGGTCACATAGCAGAAGTTAACACCATGGTACACCTAACGAGCAGGAAATGAGGCCATGAAGGAGACAGAATGTACCAGATCCATCACCCAAGGCAGAGAAGACAGGGAAAATACTGTGGCTCCTCTCTCAGCTACACCTCTGATCCTAAATCCGTGTTCTCCATTGGTTGATTCCCTGGTGGAAGCTGGGAACCCAGGGAAATGCAGACTGCAGAGGTCTCCTTACTTGCAACAGAAGAGGAAAGTGCAAGGAAGGCAAGAAATAGTTCAGGCTGAAAACACTCCAGCCTGGTAGAGTGGTTCATTCAGTATTTAACTTGTGCAACACTCAGTGAGGTATTGTTACCTACTTTACAGCTGTGAAACTTAAGTTCATTAAGAGACAGACCCAGGGGGAGAAGTCAACATGGCAGAGAAATAGGGGGACTTGAAGTTCCCTCCTCCCTGAAGAACAGCCATTTGGAGTCCAGAAGGCCTGAAATTCCAGGAATCCAGGCTACAGAGTGACCAAAACATCTCCAGGGGCTCATGGGGACAACTTGGTGGGCCATAGGTGTATGATTGCAAATTGGGAGAGATAAAATGGGTTGCGTAGGCACAGAGGGGAAGGATACGCTTCTGTGGAGAGAAAAAAGGAAGAGAAAGAGGCTGTGGAAGTTTAGGACTGTATTTGGACAAGAGAAAAACCTCCCCAGACCATGGACCGGAGAATGGAAAAAAACAAAGAATCAATTTCTAACACAATACCGGGTTGAAGGACTTTCTCTGGACTGGGGCCTGCCACCCTGTACATGCACCTGGTGAGTAGGGGAGCCAGCCCAGGGCTCAGTAGTGAGTTCAAAGGAACAGTAGGAGAGAGCAGTCCCCTCCCTTGAGCGCTGTGGGAAGAAGATATATAGTGGCTCTAAGGACAAAAGACCCTGTAGACGCCCACCAGCCAGAGGCCCTTTGTCAGCTGGGCAGAATGGCAATACCCCAGAACCAGGGTATGTGGAGCGGGAACCTTTAAGACCTCAGGATTTGAATCCCAGCTGAGGTGCAGGAGACTATGGAGTGGAACAAACCAGCCAGCTCGTGCCTGTGTGGCACTGTGAGGACTACCTGAACAGAGTGATTTGGGACACCAGTACAGGGAGGAGAGGTTGGTGTGTCACCAGTTTTCTCCCCATCACCAACAAGGTGGGGATTCAGGGAATGCACAAGGGGCCCACAGTGGAGGCAGGACCCACCTGCACCAAATCACACCCCTCTGTGCCTGGTAACTGCATATCTAACAGAGCAAGACTGACACTGACTGAACCAGATAGCCCCTCCCCCAGACTAGTGCAGCCGCCAATTCCAAGGTACCATCAGATATTGGTCTAGCAATTTTGCATTTTCTGATTTCTGGTCTTCTCTATTCTGGTTATTCTGGTTGTTGGTTTGTTTCAGCAGATATTTTTAATCTATTTTACACCTCTTCTGTATTTCCTTCTTCATTATCTACTCTCTCTCTCTCTCTCTCTCTTTCTTTGGATTAAGCCATATGGTTTCTCTGACTCTCTGCCTGGTAATTTTTTTTCTTTTTCCCTGCCTCTGTCATTTCTCTTTGTATAGGATAAGGCTTCTTCTACCACTACCACCCCATTTTAAAGTTTCTTCAGTGTTACCTCAACAAACAAATCAAAGCACACCTGGTGGAAGGTCCAAACCACCATTACAAGTAGGGAGATAAAGCAACCAGGATCACAGCAACGCACACAACACTGGCCTGAAGGGTCAGGCCATGGACAGTATTTGACTTCTTTTTAATATAGTAGTACTCACAGGTGCAGGACACCTAACAAGCTATTAAAACTTGTAAAGGACCGAAAACTAGCCAAAATGACTAGATGGAAGAATTCTCAACAGAAATTCCAGGAAGAAATGACAGCTAGAGACAGCTCAGAAACAGATATATCTGATCAAGAATTTAGTATAATAGTCACAAGATTAATAGCTGGGCTTGAAAAAAGCATAGAAGACAGCAGAGAATCTATTCCTGCAGAGATCAAGGAACTAAGAAATAGTTATGGTGAATTAAGAAATTCTGTAAAGGAAGTGCAAAATAAACTAGATGTGGTGACAGCGAAGATGGAGGATGCAGAAGGGAGAATAAGGGAAATAGAAGATAAAATTATGGAAAATGATAAGGCTGAGAAAAAGAATACTAGACCACAAAAGGAGAATTAGAGAAATAAGTGATTCAATGAAATGTAATAATATCTGTGTCATAGGAGTTCTAGAAGAAAGAGAAAGGGGCAGAAGGTTTGCTTGAACAAATTATACCTGAGAACTTCTCTAATCTGGGGAAGAAAAAGGACATTCAAATCCAAGAGACACAGAGAACACCCTTCGAATTTAACTAGAATACATCTTCTCTATAGCATACCATAGTGAAACTAGCAAAATACAAAAATAGAGAATTCTGAAAGCAGCTTGGGACAAATAGGCCTTAACCTATAAGGGTAGACACATAAGGGTAGCAGCAGACCTGTCCGTTAAAACTTGGCAGGCCAGAAAGGAATGGCAGAAAATATTCACTGTGCTGATTAGGAAAAATATGCAGCCAAGAATCCTTTATCCAGCAAGGCTGTCATTCAAAACAGAAGGAGAGATACAGGCTTTCCCAGACAAACAAAAACTAAAGGAGTTTGTGACCGCTAAACCAGTCCTGCAAGAGCTCCTAAGGGGGACTCTGTGACAGGAATGCTGCAAAGACTACCAGGGACCCGAGATATCACCACAAGCATGAAACCTACAGATAACACAATGACAATAAATACGTATCTTTCAATAATAACTCTGAATGTATATGGACTAAATGCTCCAATCAAAAGACATAGGGTGCCAGAATGGATTAAAAAAAAAAGAGAGAGAGACCCATTTTAGACCTAAGGACACTTTCAGATTGAAAGTGAGGGGATGGAGAATCATCTGTCATGCTACTGGAAGCTACTGGAAGTCAAAAGAAAGCTGGAGTAGCCATGCTTATATCAGAAAAACTAGATTTTCAACTATAGGCTGTAAAAAGAGATGAAGAAGGACATTATATCATAATTATGGAGTCTATCCATCAAGAAGAGCTAACTTGTAAATGTTTATGCTCCCAACTTGAAAGTACAAGTATAAAAATCAATCACAAACATAAGCAATCTTATTGATAAGAATATTGGTAATTGTAGAGGATTTTAATATTCCACTTACAACAATGGACAGATCATCTAGGCAGAAAATCAATAAAGAAACAATGGCCTTGGATGATACACTGGACCAGATGGACTTGATAGATATATTCAAAACTTTTCATCCCAAAGAAGCAAAATAAACATTCTTCTTGAGTGCACATGCAACATCTCCAAGATAGATCACATACTGGGCCACAAAACAGCCCTTAATAAATATAAAATAATTGAGATCATACCATGCATATTTGCAGATCACAATACTATGTAATTTGAAATCAACCACAAGAAAAAATTGGAAAGCCTCCAAATGCATGGACGTTAAAGAACTTCCTACTAAAGAATGAATGGGTCAGCCAGGCAATTAAAGAAAAAATTAAAAAATAAACAGAAGCAAATGAAAATGAAAACATGACAGTTCAAACCTTTTGGGATGCAGCATTGGCAGTCCTAAGAGGAAAATACATTGCGATCCAGGCAGGCCTATCTCAAGAAACAAGAAAAATCCCAAATACAAAACCTAACCTCATACCTAAAGGAACTAGAAACAGAGCAGCAAAGAAATCCCAAAGGCAGCAGAAGAAGAGAAATAATGAAGATTAGAGCAGAAATAAACAATATAGAATTTTTAAAAAAAAACAGTAAAACAGATCAATGAATCTAAGAGCAGATTTTTTGACAGAATAAACAAAATTGATAAACTCCTAGCCAGACTTCTCAAAAAGAAAAGAGAGAACCCAAATAGATAAAATCATGAGTGAAAGAGGAGAGATCACAACCAACACCACAGAAATACAAACAATTATTAGAGGAAACTATGGAAAATTATATGCCAACAAACTAGACAACCTGGAGGAAATCTAAAATTTCCTAGTCACCCATGCACTACCAAAACTCAAATGGGAAGAAATAGAAAATTTTAACAGACCCACAAATAGTGAAGAAATTGAATCAGTTATCAAAAATCCTCCCAACAAATGAGAGTCCTGAGCCAGATGGCTTCACAGAGAAATTCTACCACACATTTAAAACATAGTTAATACCTATTTTTCCTCAAGCTGTTCCAAAAAAATAGAAATGGGAGAAAAGCTTCCAGACTCATTATATGAAGCCAGCATTTCCTTGATTCCCAAACCAGAGACCCCACTAAAAAGGAGAATTACAGGCCAATATTCCTGAATGCAAATATTCTCAACAAGATACTAGCAAATTGAATTCAACAGTATATTAAAAGGATTATTCACTATGATCAAGTGGGATTCGTTCCTGGGCTATACAGGAGGTTCAATATTCACAAATCAAACAATGTGATATATCACATTAATAAAAGAAAAGATAAGAACCACATGATCCTGTCAATAGCTGCATAAAAAGCATTTAACAAAATACAGCCTCTTTTGTTAATAAAGAACCCTCAAGATAGTCCGGATAGAAGGAACATAACATCATAAAAGCTGTATATGAAAAGCCCTCAGCTAATATTATCCACAGTGGAGAAAAACTGAAAGCTTTCTCCCTGAGATTAGGAACATGACTGGGATGTCCACTCTCAGCACTGTTGTTTAACAGAGTGTTGGAAGTCCTACCCTCAGCAATCAGACAACAAAATAAAGTACAAGGCATCCAAATTGGCAAAGAAGAAGTCGCATTTTCACTTTTTGCAGATGACATGATACTCTACGTGGAAAACCTGAAAGACTCCACCAAAAAGCTGCTAGAACTGATACATGAATTCAGCAAACTCTCAGGATATAAAATCAATGTACAGAAGAAATCAGTTGCATTTCTATACACCAATAATGAAGCAACAGAAAGAGAATCAATTCCATTTACAGTCACACCAAGAACCATAAAATACCTAGAAATAAACCTAACCAAAGATGTAAAAGATACGTATGCTGAAAACTATAGAAAATTTATGAAAGACATTGAAGAAGACTCAAAGAAATGGAAAAATATTCCGTGCTCATAGATAGGAAGAACAAATATAGTTAAAATGTCAATACTACCCAAAGCAACCTACGCATTCAATGCAATCTCAATCAAAATTGCACCTGCATTCTTCTCAGAGCTAGAACAATCCTAAAAGTTGTATGGAACCACAAAAGACCCAGAATAGCCAAAGTCAAGTTGAAAAAGAAAACCAAAGTGGGAGGCATCACAATCCCAGACTTTAGCCTCTACTACAAATCTGTCATCATCAAGACAGTACGGCATTGGCACAAAAACAGACACATAGACCAATGGAATAGAGAACTCAGAACTGGACCCACAAATGTATGGCCAACTAATCTTTGACAACGCAGGAAAGAATATCCAATGGAGAAAATACAGTGTCTTTTGCAAATGGTGCTGGGAGAACTGGACAGCAACATGCAGAAGAATGAAACTGGACCATTTCTTATACCATACACAAAAATAAACTCAAAATGGATGAAAGACCTAAATGTAAGAGAGGAAACCATCAAAATCCTAGAGGAGAAAACAGGCAACAACCTCCTTGACCTCAGCCATGGCCACTTTTTATTCAATACCTCTCCAAAGGCAAGGAAAATAAAAGCAAAAATGAACTATTGGGGCTTCATCAAGATAAAATGCTTCTGCACTGCAAAGGAAACAATCAGCAAAAGTAAAAGGCAACTGACCTAATGAGAGAAGATATATGCAAATGGCATATGAGATAAAGGGTTAGTATCCAAAATCTATAAAGAACTTACCAAATTCCACACTGGAAAAACAAACAATCCGATGAAGAAATGGGCAGAACGCATGAATAGACACTTTTTTCAAAAAAACTTTTTTAATATACTTTATTTTTGAGACAGAGAGCATGAGAAGGGGAGGGGCAGAGAGAGAGGGGGACACAGAATCTGAAACAGGCTCCAGGCTTTGAGCTGCCAGCACAGAACCTGATGCAGGGCTCAAACCCATGAACCGTGAGATCATGACCTGAGCCGAAGTCAGACACTTAATCAACCGAGCCACCCAGGTGCCCCAACAGACACTTTTTCAAAGAAAACCTCCAGATGGCCAACAGACACATGTAAAGACGCTCAACATCATTCATCATCAGGGAAATACAATGAAAACCACATTGAGATGTCACCTCACACCAGCATGGCTAAAATTAACAATCCAGGAAACAACAGATGTTGGTGAGGACGTGGAGAAATGGGAACCCTCTTGCACTATTTGTGGGAATACAAACTGGTGCAGCCACTCTGGAAAACAATGTGGAGCCTCCTCAAAAAATTAAAAACAGAACTACCCTACAACCCAGCAATAGCACTACTAGCAATTTATTCAAAGGACATAGGAGTGCTGATGTACAGGGGCACATGTACCCCAACAAATATAGCAGCACTGTTAACAATAGCCAAATTATGGAAAGAACCCAAATGTCCAAACTGATGAATGGATAAGGATGTAGCTATAATTATATATACAATGAAATAATACTTGACAACGAGAAAGAATGAAAATTTGCCATTTGCAACAACATAGATGGGACTGGAGGGTAGTGTGCTAAGTGAAATAAGTCAGTCAGAGAATGACAGATATCACATGATTTCACTCATATGGAATTTGAGAAACTTAACAGATGAACATAGGGGAAGGGAAGGAAAAATAAGATAAAAACAGAGAGGGAGGCAAACCATAGAGACTCGTAAATGCAGAGAACAAACAATTGAGTGGGTGGAGAGGGGGAAATGGGTAATGGTGTTGAGGAAGGCACTTGTTGGGATGAGCACTGAGTGTTGTATGTAAGCAATGAATCATGGGAATCTACTCCTGAAGCCAAGAGCACACTGTATACACTCTTTGTTAGCTAACTTGGCAATAAATTATTATTAAAGAAAATAGTAATAAAAACTAAAATATAAAGGAAAAAAAAGAAAGAGAGATAGACCCTAAGTCACAAGGCCCAGAAGAGTTAGATCTGGAAGTTTTACAAGGTCTCTCTTGACCCGAAGCTCCTGCAGCTTGCTCAGCAGGGACTTGAACTTCACAGCCATGATTTGTATGCTGCAAATTCTGATCAACAGTTCCAAGGAGGAATGATAGGCTTTTAGGGAACAAAACCGGGAGATCATGTAAGTCACAGAGCAACAATCTTGCAGTGCAAAGATGAGAGACCTAAGAACCCAGCTGCAGACCCATGAACCTTTTTATTGAACAAAACAATGATCCTGGCTTAACTTCTTACATAAATCATCATTGTTCTACTTAATGGGGCTGCCATAAACCTAATAACCTGAAGGATTTGAAATCAATTTAATGAAAAAATACACTGGCATTTTAGAGGAAAGTAATTTGGCCCAGGGGGACAGTTTGGATACAAGGGAGATTTATCCTTTGTAGTCAACAATAAGCCCCGTTACCTGGGCGATGTCACACATTAGCACAGATGAGTTTATCTGATAAGCTGCTGCCAGCAAAGAGCAAAACCCAAGGCAAGAAGAAGGGCACAGAAGAAGTGTTTTTTATGGAGTCTGAGAAGAGGTAAGGGGAAGAAGGAAAATGAGCTATCTCGCAGAGAGATAAAGTCTCCCTCAAGAATAATAGAATTACTAGGGAAGTTTATTGAGTTTGTTATTTGTTTTATGTTTATTTATTTAGGAGATTTCCTATGTATTTATTAAAGGTGTATTACATGATCCTCCGATTGTCAGTCCATATTAGAAAGTGATCTCGTATGGATTTAAAGGTTAAGTAACGTGGAAAACTCCTGTTCTTGGATGCTTGTACAACAGGTATCCACACATGCTGATCTTTGTAGCTGAAGGGTTAGAAGGCTTCAGACAATCCACGGTTATAGCTATTCTCCTGGAGCCAGGTGGCAGTGTTTAAAATTCCTGATTTATAGTTTTTTTGTCCTCTTTGTACTTGGGTGTTTTATTGCTTGCTTGTTTCTATTGTGGAGACCGGCTAGGCTCTGAACCCTCCCATTGGCTCTATTTGGTCTCCTGTAATCTAGTATCAAGCCTATCTCCACTCCACAATTGAACCATTACAGAAACTTGCCCATTTAGCCACAGTGATTAAAAAAAGATGAGTTCTCTCTCTCTCTCTCTCTCTCTCTCTCTCTCTCTCACACACACACACACACACACGCACACAAATCAAATCAAATCAAGCCCATCTGGGCTATCTGCTGTTTTTTTCCAACTTAAGCTAATCACAAAGCTGTTAGGATATATATAATACTGTAAAGTGTTGCCAGTCCCATTATAGCAGATGGAGAAATCCAGTGAGCATCAGAAGAGAATTAAGCTGATACACTAGCAAGAGAGAACCAAGAAGACATGTGTGTCAATGGCGTTTAAGTTCTAGTTCAAACTCCCAGGTCCCAGATGGTCCCTGGTTCATGCAGCAGTTCAAACCCTTTCAACAAGTGCTTCTCCCACTTTACAATCAAAGTCCTTGCCTAACATAGTTTTAAATGTGAGTATAAAGCTGGTAATTCTAATGTAAGTGAAATTTCCTAAACACCCTATGACTCTGTTCTGAACTCATCACTTATGGAAATGGAAACTGTACACAACCCCTCCAAAGACATTAGTCAATTCCTGCAAAGTTTCCATATCTCCATCATTCCAGCAATGGGGACCCAGCATCCTGCATATTACTTGTACCACACCATGAACAAAGCACACCACATGACAGCCTCTTCTGTCAACAGCCTCTCTCAAAATCACATTTGTGAGTTTAGGGGAATGCACTACAGGTTTGATGGAGGCTGTGTCCTGAGGCACAGCCCTGTTGCCTACCTCATGGCCTTTTAACATCATTTCATTCTCTCTCATCTCTACCCTTTTCCTTCTCCCATTTCCCTTTCTCATTAGCAATACTAAGAAAATTCAATCCATTTCCCCGTACATGGACATTTCTTCATCATAATCTGTGGCCTTTACATCTCAATTATTCAACTTCATTCCAAATGTCTTTTTTTTAATAAAACATGAACAAAACTTCATAACCAATAACAAGGGGATCTGGTGTGTATAGTATCAACATTTCATTCATTTGTACATTTTTATTACTAATTCAATATATACCAGATAATGGTAAGATATTTCAGTGGTTCGGTTGTCTGCCAGATCTGTGGATCTCAACTGTAACCGATTCACCTAGAAACCTTATTTTTCTTCCAAGATTTTATTTAAATTCACATTAATTAATATATAGTGTAGTATTGGTTTCATGGGTAGAATTTAGTGATTCTTTATTTACATATAATACGCAGTGCTTCTCACAAGTGTCCTCTTTAATAATCACCACCCATTTATCCCAAGCCCCACCCCCCTCCTCCCAGAAACCCTGTTTTCTCTATAGTTGAGCCTCTTATGGTTTGCCTCCCTTTCTGTTTTTATCTTATTTTTGTTCTCTTCCCCTATGTTCATCGTTTTGTTTAAATTCCACATATGAGTGAAATCATATGTCATTGTCTTTCTCTGACTGACTTATTTTGCATAGCATAATACACTCTAGTTCCGTCCCTGTCATTGCAAATGGCAAGATTTCATTCTTTTTGATGGCTGAGTGATATTCTATTGTACGTATATACAACATCTTTATCCATTCATTAGTCAATGAACGTTTGGGTTCTTTCCACAGTTTGACTATTGTTGATAATGCTGATAAACATCAGGGTACATGTGTCCCTTCAAACAGCATTTTGTAACCTTTGGATAAATACCTAGTAGTACAATTGCTGGGTCATAGGTTAGCTCTATTTTTAACTTTTTGAGGAAACTTCATACTGATTTCCAGAGTGGCTGCATCAGTTTGCATTCCCACCAACAGTGCAAGAGGATTCTCCTTTCTGTGCATTCTCACCAGTATTTGTTGTTTCCTGAACTGTTATCTTTAGCCATTCTGATGGGGGTGAGGTGGTATCTCATTGTGATTTTGGTTTGTATTTCCATGATGCTGAGTGATGTTGAGCATTTTTTCATGGTGTCTCTTAGTATGTCTTCTTTAGAGAAATGTCTGTTTATTTCTTCTGCCCATTTCTTAACCAGATTATTTATTTTTGTGGTGTTGAGTTTTATAGATTTTGGATACTAACCCTTATCCAATATGCCATTTTCGAATATCTTCTCCCATTCCTTCAGTTGCCTTTTAGTTTTGTTGATTGTCTCCTTCACTGTTCAGACATCTTTTATCTTGATGAAGTCCCAATAGTTCATTTTTGCTTTTGTTTCCCTTGCCTTTGGAGATGTGTCTAGTAAGAAGTTTCTCTGGCCAAAGTCAAAGAAGTTGCTGCCTGTGTTATCCTCTAGGATTTTCATGGTTTCCTGCCTCACATTTAGGTCTTTCATCCATTTTCAATTTATTTTTGTGGATGATGTAAGAAAGGGGTCTAGTTTCATTCTTCTGCATGTTGCTGTCCAGTTTTCCTAACACCATTTGTTCAAGAGACTTGTTTTTTTTCCACTGGATATTCTTTCCTGCTTTGTTGAAGATTGGTTAGCCATACATTTGTGGGTCCAATGCTCGGTTATCTATTCTGTTCCATTGATCTATATGTTTGTTTTTGTGCCAGTACCATACTGTATTAATGACTACAGTTTGTAATACAGCTTCAAGTCCAGAATTGTGATGCCTCCTACTTTGCTTTTCCTTTTCAACAGTACTTTGGCTATTTGGGGTCTTTTCTGGTTCCATACAAATCTTAGAATTATTTGTTCTTGCTCTGTGAAAAATACTGATGTTTCCAAATGTCTTATTAGGATAAGTTCCTAATAAAACTCTCTTTCAAAGGCAGATGCCAGCTAGAATTTTAACATTGTATAGCCTTTTCTGCTAATTTCTTTTGTCTTTTTTAAAAGTAAAGTTTTAGATATTTGAGGTAATAAAACCTATACAATTTCATACTCTACCTTCTTCACCTCACTTTAGACTGTAAACTTTTCCTATGTGAATAAAATTTCTTCATAATCATATTTAATATCTTCATAGTCTTTTATTGTATGAATATATACTAATGTACTTATAATTCTCCTCATCTTATTTGTTTTCATTTGTCACTATTGTAAGTCATAATGCAATGAATATCTTTATGGATCAATGTATGCATTTTTTATTCATCTTCTGAAATTGTCCCCAAGAAATGCAATTATAGAGTTAGAAAATGTGAGAAATATTAAGGCTTTTAAAGATATCCCTACGTTGGTTTTTCAGAAAGATTGTGTAAGTTTAAAATCTCTCTGGCAGTGTATGAAAAAATGCTATTTCACTTCATTCCTATTATCTTGTGCTTGTTTCTCTTTACCTTCTGTAAAAAAAAAGTGCTTATTTCACTTTACTCTTGTTACCTATGTAAACTTGGCTATGACGTGCTTAAAGATGTTCTAACTGAAAAGTGAAAAATGATTCATCCTTATGTCTCTTTAATTACTAGGGAGGCCCAGAAAGTTTTATACAAGTTTAGTCTTTTCTTCTTTTGTCAATAGTCTGTTCATTTCCTTTGCCACTTACATAATAAAATTATTGTCTCCCATCCCACCTAAGCCTCCATCAGAAACAAACTTTCAAAATTTCTGTTTGATTCTGTTTTGGTGGTTTTCATCATAATTGACTAACATGCTCAAACTGCCATTTTTCATTTTACCAAATTTAGACGATATGTATTAGATCCTGGGTATGAAAATGATTTGACTTGACTCACATTTTATAGTTTAGTTTGGTTCCCACTAAAAACAGGCCCTGAGACAAAGGTTTATGTACAAGTAGTTGTTTTTTTTTTTTGTTTTGTTTTTTTAATGTTTTATTTATTTATAGGAGAGAGAGAGAGACAGCGTGAGCAGGGGAGGGTCAGAGAGAGAGAGGGAGTCACAGACTGAAACAGGCTCCAGGCTCTGAGCTGGCAGTCAGTACAGAACCCGACGCTGGGCTCGAACCCACAAACTGCGAGATCATGACCTAAGCGAAAGTCGGACGCTTAACCGACTGAGCCACCCAGGCGCCCCTATGTACAAGTAGTTTATCTGCACAGTGACAAAGAGAGGAAGTATAGCACAGAAGGGGGAAAAGCCAATGGATGCTGGATTAATGAGTGAGTTGTCTCTGTGGCCAACTGGGCTAAGTGTCTTTGGGAACCCTATAAAAAAAGACCTTATAAAAAAAGACAACTCAAAGTTATCTCCCTGACTGTAAACTTTCATCCTCATTATTTGAGAGCTATTTCTCAGCTATCTTCCTAGCAGTTCTGGCCTGTCCACTATGCAAGCCAATTCTGGCAGAGAGGAAGAGACACAGGAGGCCATTAGGCCAGTCTGTGCAGGCAATGGCTGGGGTGGCCTCTGGAGTTCACTGTACCTCTGTTACTCTTCCTCTCTAAGTATGATGTTCATGCTTTTATTATTTTTTAATTGTTTTGCTGGCTGTCTTGATAATTTAAATAGCATACTCTAGAAACTTTTAACATTCTCTCTATTGAATCCCACTTTGTGAGATAAGAAGATTGGCACCCATGCTCTTTCTCAGTTCTTCCTCTTCTTTTCTATATGTCATCCTCTGTAGCCACAAGGTTAATATTTATAATATTTCTGGCAGTCATTGTAAACTCTTCTTTTTTGTGTCTTTAGGTTGACTCTAAAAATTGAGACCCAATACAAAATATTTCCATAGTTATGATTATATAAGCAGTAATTGGTAAATACCTAAGTAATCTGTTTGGATTGCATTTCCTCCTCTGTGTGTACGATATCTTGACCCAATGCAACTTGAAGAGAAAATTAAGCTGAACATGCTTAACTTCATGCCATGTATCACTTGGTATCACATTTGAGCTATGACTTCTCCAACTTTTATTTTGCTCAGGAATTCTATTTGCAATTTTTTCTTTTTGTTTTTTCGTTTTATTTGTATTTAGCATACTCTGAGTTTTTTCTAAGTTCAAATATTGATTTTATTCTGTAGAACTTCCCCTCTCAGAACCATCTGTCTTTTCTTCCTAACTTGACTGGGCACTAACTGCTCAAGAGTTCATTGTTTTTTAAGTTCTCATGAGTCCCTTCTTATCACTTTATTTGTTTGATCCCACTGTTCTTAGTATTTTATATTCTTCCCTGTCTTGGTTTACGCTATCATTTTGTTGGACTATATTCTTACTAAGAACATATTCAACTTTCCTAGAACTTACATTCAGGGAAAAAAGATATAGAGTCTGTCCTCACATTAAATTGATAATTTGTTGGATATATATTTCTAGATTGAAAATAACTTTATGACAGAAATCTCAGTTCATTGTGCCATTATTTTCTACTCTCCAAGACAGTTGGGGGGAAAAGTCTGATGTCATCATGACTCTTAAGTAATTTTAAGTAATTTGACCTTTTAAGACCTTTTAAGTAATTTGGTTTTGTCTTTGAAAATTAGGATCATCATTTAATCTTGGTATTGTGAGAGTTCATGATACTGTTTGGGTGTGTCTTTCTACAATTATTTTCCGACAGTAGGTAGGTCCTTTTAGCCTGGAAACTTTTTATTTCCTAATTCGGTTCCAGAAAATTCTATAAGTGGTGAATCCCCACCATAAGTTATCTGCTGTTGTTTAAAACAAATGGAGAGATTGCCACCGTGGTATCTTGGGCTTTTTTCTGACTAGGTCCTTCTCTAGCACTAAAAAATTTGAGAACTGTACTAAGGAAATTCAGGTACGTCAATAAATATAATCTACTTCATTGTGGGCCAACAGAACCATTTATCAGGGTACAAATTTTAGAATAAGAACTACTTTTCTTGGAAGCTCCAGCATCTTCAACAGAAGCCTTAGTTATTTCCAGATAATCAGGTCTGTGGTTCCCTCTCTTTTATTTTTTCTTTAAAAAATAAAGCAGGGTGACAACAAATGTTTTGCCTTGGAAAATGCCATCTGCCAGGGCGCCTGGGTGGCTCAGTTGGTTAAGCATCTGACTCTTGATTTCAACTCAGGTCATGATCTAGGAGTTCATGAGTTTGAGCTCTCCATCAGGCTCTGCACTGACTGTGTGGAACCTGCTTGGGATTCTCTCCCCCCACCCCCACCCCCACCCCGCCTCTTCCCTGCTTTCTCTCTCTCTCTCTCAAAAATAAATAACTTAAAAAATTCCATCTACCTCTGCTCTACTAGCAGGGCAGAAGAGACTAAGGAAAGCCACAGTTACAGCTGGCCCATATAGAGACATTTAGTTAATTTCTCTGATTTCAGCCACATTCACTTTCCCACCTGATCAAGTCTGAGTCCAGAATCTTCACGGGGTTCTGTTTTGGTAAACTGGCTCCCATATCCTCACTGTCCCCCTTCATAGTGTTACAAGTATCATTTCCTCTAACCATTTCAGCAACCCACTTCTAATTTCTTTCTTATTTTGAAATGTGCTTAACCTATTTTCCTATTTATTTGTGGGTGACCTGTAGGTTTTCATTATTCATTTGCAGGAGTATTTCACATGTAAATTTTATCATAATTTATAGCAAATATTCTTTTTATCAGTATTGCCTTTTGTTTGCTTTTTTGTTTATACATTGTCTTATTTCAAACAGGACTTAAGATAGAGACTGCTTTCAGGATGTATGTATACAGGTGTATCTTGTTAACAAAAGTAAATAATAAAATAAAAAATGTTAAGGCTTCAACTTATTATTTTAAAATCTATGTATTCTACATAGCATGCTATTAGCTGTAGTAGGCAGAAAAATGCCCCCCACCAAATGTCCTACATTCTAATCCCCAGGATCTGTAAATATGTTACATTATAAGACAAAGAAATGTTATTGCAGATGGAAATAAGTTATTAATCAAATCACTTTAAGATAGGTATATTATCCTGTATCATCTCAAGGTACCCAGTGTAATCAACAGGGCCCCAAAAAATTGAACAAGGAGGCACAAGTAGAGTCAATGTCAGAGTAATGCAGCATGACAAATTCAACCACCATTGTTGGCTTTGAAGATGGAAAAGGGCCACAAGCCAAGAAAAGCAGACAGCCTCTAGAAGCTGGAAGTCAAGGAAACAAATCTTCCCCTACACCTTGGTTTTGGCTGGCGGAACCAATTTGGAATTTCTGACTTCCAGAACTGTTAAGTTTGTGTTGTTTTTAAGCCACTAATTTTGTGATTGTTTAGTAATTTGTTGTATTATAATACTAATACAACAAGATATCTATTAAGTTAAAGAATCTCTCTACAATTCCTATTGCAATTAAGATTCTGGAGTCCAGAATGGACAAAACCAGCTTGACAGTACTATCTAGAAAATGCTACCAGTCAGCATATTATTTCCAACTGAGTGACAGTAAAAGCAGAATAATGATATCAATATATAATAGTTTTTTAAATGTGGCTTTAAATATAACTCTTAGAAAAAATTAGGGAGTACAGTTGCCAAAGCCTCTCTTTAAACCACTTACAATGCTTGTGGCAGTGTTGGATTTTCTTATTTATTAAAAGCTACATTTCCAACTCAACCCATTATATTTGGTTTTTGATGACCATGGACTGACTGCAGTTTCTAATTTCACATCAGTTTGAAAAGTTGGTACACTTGCCTTCAGACCTAGGATCAAAAAGTGAGAACATTTACTAAGGGACAGATGATGTGTACTGCTTTTTAGCTACCTACAATGAGTAAATTCTTAGGAGTCATCATTCGCAGAGTCTTACCAGGAATGCAGTAGAAACCACTAGTTAAATTGCTACAAAGAAGTTCACTCCTTTCAAAAAATATGTCACTGCATCTGGCTTCACAGTGGGCAGATTTGATAAATAGGTCAACAGGCTTTCCTGCTTTCTTAATGACTCATGGATGCTGGGTAAATCTGGGAGCTTAATGGCTGCTATCTTTATAAAACATGGTCTTTGGGTAAGTAAACAAGTACCGTTAGCCCAGTATTCAACCTAGGTTGAAATGATTCCTTGAGAACTAAAATACTCGAGGTTTAAAAAGGGGGGAGTAGGGAGCCAAAACCTGGAGAAAAGAGAATCAAAAAACTATGTAAGAAGCATTGTTTAATGAAGGTTGTTCAGAAATAGTTGGATAGTAGTTTTTCTTCTCATCATACAAACTTTAATAACCCTTTTAGGCCTCATTAGGAATTATCATACAGCTGGAGTTGGCCATTTGTCAGATCACTGAGGAAACCATTAAAAACCATGCACCTGGAAGAAATTCAAAAGCAGTGGTATGGAAACCACAATTGAAATGATCTAGACCCACCACAACAAGCATGAGGTGAAATCATGAGTTTCTAAAATCATAAACCAAATTTTCCCATTGATTTAACATTTTAATTTATTTTTTGACTTAAATACGTCTAATTACCCCCTTTCCCCAAACCTGTTATCTAAAGACATTGAATACAGACAACCCCAAGAAAAGTTAACCAAGCAATAAAAGAAAAGCAATAATTGAGAAATATAATTATGTCTAAAATTCCATCTACTTAAAATCCTAGAGACTAAGGACATATATGATAAGAAATCACCACTACCACCATCATCAAGAAGTATGTGGAGAAGTCACTACCTGTGCATGTAAAAGCAAATTTAAAAAGTAATCAAGAGCTCCCTAGAGTCTGTATTGCCTTGGTTCAAGTCGAGACTCTGCCACTTACCCCTATATAACTAAAACGGGGTACTTAAATTCCATGTCCTAGTTTCCTCTTTAGTAGAATAATAGGATTGTTATGAGAAAAGAGCTAATAAGTAAAGTACTAGAACAATGGCTTGTATATAGTAGGTGCTAACTGCATACTAGATGTAATATTATTACCTTTAAGAAACAGATTTTTGAAATGTCTGTGGCTCCTCTGCACGTTAAGGCAGAGATTCCAACCTGTCATTTAGATAAATGTGTAAATTTAAGATAGTGTTATTAGTCTATCTTCTATTTCAATATCCCAAGAGGTTTTATTTGTTTGTTGTTTTTGAAAGAATTTTCTGTCCTTAACTTACAGAAAAGTTTCAAAGAAATTTAAAAGGTTGGACCTCTCGCACAGGATGTTCCAACTTAAAGACCATGTAGTCCTTCTACAACTTGCCCCTAATCTTGAGTGTATGAATCTAAGCAGTCTGGTTGCAGTAGTCAGGTGCTGGACCACTATATTACAATATACTGCTGCTGTTACTAATCTGCAGATATCTAGCCGACTTCATTCTGTCTCCCCTTATCCTTGAGACTTTCAGAATCAAGCTTTCTGATTTTTATCGGTTGCCCCTGTGAGATAGTCTAGCATATAACTGCACCCACTTTGTAGCTGCTCTCAGATATAGTGCTTCAGTGTCACAGACTGTGTCTGTCCTTGGAGAATCTCTGGCTTTCAATCCCATCGATTGTCTTTACTCCTAACACTAGTGCCTACAGCCAGGAAGAGAACCCATCTCCCTGACTCAGGCATCAGAAACTCAGTTCAGGGTCCTTTTCCCCTTTCCTCACTGATATCTCACTACCAAATTATCTGGCTCCACTGCTCTTTACCCTGCTCCAGTAGCAAAGCGCAGGTGAAAAACCGTGCTAGCTAAGCACAAATCTGACAAGAAAACAAATGCAGTTATTCTTCTTTGACACCTCCATGCTTTACAAGGAATTCTCAGCATCTTCTTGGGGAGGAAAACTTGTCAGACATTCCCTCTCTCTCCCTTCTCCAATCGGGAAATTTCTCTCTCCATCTAAATCCTCTAAAATTACCTGGAGGTAGTAGGAGTATGAATGCTGGCAGTATAGTTTCTGGGAACACTGCCCTCTCAGCAAGCCCTGGTGCCCTCAGGAGTTGGTTCCTCAAGCCCACAAATAGCATGCTTACCAATCTTTGTTCTCTTTCTACAAGCTTAGAAGCCAATTACAGGGAGAAATACCTTATTTCACATCCAATATCATGCTGTTGTAATTATTCTTATTTATCAGTTGTGTATTCTTTAAGACACTATAAAGCCTTTTGAGGAAACTAGCATATATGGATAATTAGGCACTCTATATAAGCTATAACCCTCACAACTCTGGGGGGAATGTATTAATGTCCCCATTTTACAGAGAAGGTATTGGGGAAAAGCCAACTCCCTAAATCATGTTTATTTTGCTAAACAAAACTTGAAGATTTCTGTTCACATTTTGATCATCTTTGACACTTAGCAAAGTTACACAAAAACATAGCATATTTTCAAAGTTCATACATACTGTAGTATGTATGCCTTTTTGTTGCCAAATAATATCCCATTGTATGGACCTATCACCTATTTAGCCATCCATCCATTTGTTTATACTTTTGGTTATTATGAGTAATGCTACTATGAATATTTCATGTACTAGTTTTTATTTATTTTGGGCATATACCCAGACTTGATGTTGGTGGGTCCTGCCAGGCTGCTTTCCTTTTAGCTTTCCATTTTGTTTTCCATTCTCAATTTCTTAGTTGTTTTTCCTCCTATCCCATTCCAACTGGGTTCCTGAAATGCCAGTGGAAACTATTATACCAACATTAGAGAATACACTTCATACTTTTATTACCTTGTACTTCCATTAAGATACCCTCATTCTTCTATTTTTTCCTCTAGTGGGGTATGTATTTGCAGACAGAGAAAAACTGAAAACATATGTGCTATTGAGTAAAGGACCAGAGAATAACAACATTTATTTCAGAGTTCTTCATTTCATAATCTCAGTAACTGAATTAACATTGCATGCCAAACCATATTTTTTCCTGGGGGAAATACACATGGCAGATAAAAAAGCAATATTTGTTTTAATGTCAAGAATATACTCAATCTTCTTCAATATTCCCCTGGTACCATTTTTCCAGAAATAAGAGAAGTAAATATCTTTATTGGATATTTTAGCAAGCATTAAAGTGAATTTCAAACTTTAAAAAAATTAGTTATAGAAAATGGTTTAAAAATACAATATTCTACAGATTTTTTCCTCCCATTTAGAGTGAAAGATCTGTAGTGTGGGCATATGGAAAAAATGGCAGTCAGAAAATACAGTTTCAGAACTGAAAGATCTCATAAATCTTTTATCTTCCCTCCCTGGTACCAAAGAAGTTGTTTTCTAAATTTATTTTCATAAATACACATTTTTGATGAGAGTAGCAGACCTATGTTGAAGTGGAAAAAAAATTTCCCCTTCTCAAAAGCACATGTAATTTATTTACACACCGGTATTTACTACTGCTGTTGATAAAAACATAATTTAACTATCATCCATAAACTCAGATGTAAAAATCTAGAATGAAGTCTCAATGTGAAGAGCGGAGTTACACATTAAGAGGCTTTATCATCATGGAATGAGGCTACTTTTGACCAAAAGTCTTAGACAAAAAGATAACTTAATGACTCACATTACCCAAACGTCCAAGAATAGATCTAGCTTTATGTACTGCTAGGTAGACTAGATGATGTAATCAGGATCTATTTTCTCTCTCACAGTCTCTTAGTTCCCTCCCTCTGTTGGTTCCATATTTTGAGAGGTTCTCACCTTCCTATAGTGACAAATTTGGTTTTGTTTATGTCCCTTCATTCTCATATCCAGTGGCATGTCTTTGTGCCAGAAATGACAGCAAATAGTCATTGTGAATTATTGGTTGTAAATGGATCAGGTGCCCTTTTATGAGCCAATCACCATAACCAGTGAGAGCAGTGCAAAGTATGAATTAGTTTAGCTTTAAGTGATGGTACCAAGGATGGAGCCAGTGACCTACAAGTATATGGTTTCAGAAAGAAATTACGGTATAGCTACCAAAATAAGGGGACATGTATGCTGATGCCCAAAATCTAGGAAATGTGTACAAAAGTCCTATTGGAATACAAGTCATTAATAAAAGAAGAAACATAGTAAAAAAAAAATGATTATACCAATAGGAGAACATTTTGATAAAAATTAAATACCTAATCCTTAAATAAAAATTTTAATAGCATTATGGACATAATTCATTGACATAAACTGCCCATTTAAAGCATACTGTTGAATAAATTTTGACTTGTGTACACCCTCATAAACTATCAAAATACCTCAAAATGTTTCCTTATGACCCTTTATAATCTTCCTTCAACCCCTCCCTCTCAGCAACCACTGATCTGTTTCTTATCAATATAAATTTGTTAGCAATTAATAGAAACTCATACAAATTAAGTAATTTAGCACATACTTTGGCTTGTTGCACTCAGCATAATTATTTTGTGATTCATCTATGTTTATATCAATAGTTTATTTTTTATTGTCATGTAACAGTCTATTGCAGAAATATCTCACAGTGAATTTATTCATCTGTGATAGACATGTGGCTTGTTCTCAGGTTTGACTATTACAAATGATTTGGCTATGTATAAGTCTTTGCATGGGCATATACTTTCATTTCTCTTGGGTAAGAGAATGAGTAAGTGAAATGGTTCAGTCATAAGTTAGATATGTTTGACATTCTAGAAAATTGCCTATTTTCCAAAGTGATTTTTCATTTCACAATTCCAATCAGCAGTATATGAGAATTCCAGTTTCTCCTCACCAAAGCTAGTTATGATCAGTCTTAAATTTGGGGCATTTCAATAGCTATGTAGTCTTATTATGTTTTCATTTTTGACCCATTTAAAAATATTTATTCTTTTGATTTTTTTTAAGTTTATTTATTAATTTATTTTTAAGAGAGACAGGCTGAGTGGGGGAAAGGCAGATAGAGAGGGAGAGAATCCCAAGCAGGCTGTGTCAGCCTGACATGGGGCTGAAACCCACGAAATGATCATGGCCTGAGATGAAACCGAGTTGGACGTTTAACTGACTGAGCCACCCAGGCACCCCTCATTTGATTATTTTCTTACCAACAGTTGATGAGTTTGATTGAGTTCTTTATATACTTTGGATACTAGTCCTTTATCAGATAAGTGATTTGAAAAAGTTTCTCCCAGTCTGTGGCTTGTTGTTCATTCTACAACTGTCTTACAAAGGACATAATTTCTTAAAGTTCAATGTATCAGTTTTCTCTTCAGTGGATCTTCCTTTTTGGTGTCCTAAGCAAGAAATCTTTGCCTAGCCCCAGGTTACAAAGATTTTCTTTTCTTTTATCTTCTAGAAGTTACAAAGTTTCAGATTTTACATTTTAGATTTATAATCCATTTCAATTTTGTTATAAGGCTATTTCTTATGACCACTATAGTAAATTACCACAAAATTTGTGACTTAAAATGATAGAAACATATGTCCTCATAGATCTGAGGTCAGAAATTAAAAATCAACATGTCAGGAAGGCTATACTCTCTTTGCATGCTCTGGAGGAGAATCCATTATTTGCCTCTTCTAGCTTCTGGTGGCTGCCAGAATTCTTAGCCTGTGGACATCGTTCCAATTTTGGTGTCTGTCTTCATATAACCTCTTCTCTGTGTTTATAATCTCCCTCTGTCTCTTATAAAGTCACTGTCATTGGATTTAGGGTCCACCTAGATAATCCAGGATAATCTCTCCATGTAAGATCTTTAATATAACCACTTTTTATATAGTAATATTTATAGGTTTTGGGGATTAGTATCTGATATCTTTGGGTAACCATTATTCAGTCTAATAAAAAGGTAAAAATGGATATCCAAATGTTCCGACACCATTTTGAGGGATGAAATTATCCTTTCTCCAGTGAATTGTCTTCATATCTTTGTCTAAATTCAACTAACTGATCATGTATGTCCATACATCTACATCTGTACCTGGACTCTCCATTTTATCAATCACTTCATCTGTCTTGATGCCATTACCACATTGTCTATTGTCTTGATTGCTATAGCTTTATAATAAGCCTTAAAATCTGGTAGTATAAGATTTTGTTGTTCTTTTTGATATTCTAGGTCCTTGTTATACCATAGTTTACCGAAAAAGAAATGCATGTTAGGACATTTTGATTCATTGAATCAAATCTATAGATAAATCTATTGAAACAAATCTATAGAAACATCTTAATTGCAACTAACTGTTCTGACTCATGAACAGTGCTGTTATAAATGCTGCTGTTTTCACATCAGTTTCTGATTGTTGGCTCCTAGGATACAGAAATAGCTGAATTTTGCATATTGGTATTGTTTCCCGCAACTCTAATAAACTAACAGATGTAGTAGTTTTATTTTAAATAAATGTATTTTATATATTTATTTTATTTTAAATAAATTTTGAAGGATTTTCAATACAAATGATCATGTTACAATGGAGAAAGACAGCTTTACTTCTTTTCAAATCTGGATATCTTTTATTTTTCTTGCCAGAGTGCACAAATTAGAACCTGGTGGTACAATTTTGAATAGAAGTGATGAGAACAGACATTCTGACCCTGTTTCTGATCTTGGTGACAAGGGTTGGGGATTATGGCAGTGCGGAAAGCACCAAGTCTTTCACCACTAAGTATTATGTTACCTGTATCAGGTTGAAGAATTTCCCTTTCATTTCCAGTTTGCTGTAAGTTTTTCATAAGAATGTTAGACTTTATCCAAAACTTTTTAAATACCTACAGATAAAATCTTATATTTATTAATTTTCTTTAGTCTGTTGATATGGTAAATTTCATTGAGGTGTATTTAAAATCTAAAACCAAACTTGCCTTGTTCAGATAATCTCCATCTGGTCATGATGTATTGTCCTTTTTATACCCTTTATATTATTGTTTAAGTTGCTAAAATTGTGATAAGAATTATTCATGTTCACGAAGGATATTAGTATATAGTTTTCTTTTATTGTATTTGCTAGGTTTTGGTTTCAAGATAATGCTGACTTTACCAAATAGATGAGGAATATACCCTCTTTTTCAATTTTCTAAAGGTTTGTGTAGAATTGATATTACTTCCTCAAATGTTTGGTAGAATTCACTTGTGGTGCCATCTGGTCTGTAGGTATTAGTGGGAAGGTTCTTACTTATAAACTCCATTTTAGAAATAGATATAAAGCTATTCAAGTGATCTGTTTCTTCTTGACTGACCTTTGGTCACTTGTGTCTTTCAAAGAATTTGTCTATATTTTCTAAATTGTTCTAATTATTGGAATAAAGTTGTCCATAATATTTCCACATTTTAAAATATCTGTAAAATTTGTAGTGATCTCACTTCTCTCATTGCTTGATATTGGTAATTTTTATCTTTTTTTCCTGATGAATTTGACGGATGGTTAATTTTATCAGTTTTTAGGAACTGATAAACCAAGGAACCAAGTTTTGGTTTCATTGATTTTCTTGATTCCTATTTCATTGATTTATAACCTAGTAATTACTATTTTCTTTTATGCCACTTACTTTGGGTTGAGCTTGCACTTTTTCTAGTGTTTGAAATTGGAAGCTAAGTTCATTGACTTGAGATCTTCTTTCCTAATAAAAGCATTCAGTGCTATAAATTTCCTTTAAATACTGCTATAACAGCGTCACAAATTTTAATAGGTCTCATTTACATTCATTTTGAACACTTTCTGATTACTGTTTGATTATATTTTGTTTAAATTATTTACAAGTCTATATGTAATTTCACAGTATTTGGGGATATTCTAAAGGGCTTTCTGTTATTGATTTTTAATTTAATTATGTTTTGCTCAGAGGACATGACTTGATACTTGTTGATTTGTTGAGATTTGTTTTATGGCCCAGAATACAGTCTATCTTGACAAATATTATGTTTGCACTTAAGAATGTTTATTAAGATTAAGAATATTATTCTGTTGGGAAGTATGTTTTTTATAAATTCAATAAAGTCATCTTGGTTGATAGCATTACTTGAATTTTCTATATCCTTGTTGATTTTCTGTCTGCTTGTTTTTATCAATGACTAAAAGAAGTGTATTCCAATTTCCAACTGTAACTATTGATTTTTCTATTTATTCTTACAGTTTATTAGTCTTTGTGTATCTTGAAGCTTTCTTATTAGGGGCATAAACTTTCAAAATTTTTATGTTCTCTTGCATAACTGACCTTTGTCATGCAATGGCCTTCTTTATCCTTGGTATAATTCTTTGGTCTGAAATTGATTTTGTGTGATATTAATACAGCCACTCCAGATTGATTTTATAGTGGTAATTTCACTAAGTATATATGAATACACATGTAATATATACATTATATATTATTACATATGAATAATTCATATCAAAATATATTAAAACAGATCCAATTGCACATGTTAAATGGACATAAATCACTGTGTACAAATCATACTTCAATAAGGTTTAAATTTTCCAATATGATTAACATAGTGTTGTGTTAGTTTTAGATGTATAATATAGTGATTCAACAGTTCTGTATATTACTCCATGGTCATCATGATAAGGGAACTGTCAGTTCCCTTCACTTATGCCACCTATCCCCTCACCCACCTCCCCTCTGCTAACAACCATTTCTCTATATTTAAAAGTCTAATTTTTCTGTCACTTTTTTCTTTGTTCATTTCTTTTGTTCCTTAAATCCCACATGAGTAAAATCATATGATATTTGTCTTTTTCTGACTGACTGATTTCACTTAGCATTATACTGTCCAGATCCATCCATTTTCCATTTATTCCTTCTCCATTTATCTATTGATGGACACGGGTTGCTTCCATAATTTGGTATTGTAAATAATGCTATAGTAAACATAGGAGTGCAAATATCTTTGAATTAGTGTTTTGATATTCTTTGGGTAAATGCTCAGTAATGGGATTACTGGATCATATGGTAACATACTTTTAATTTTTTGAGGAACCTCCAGACAATTTTCTACAGTGGCAGCACCAGTTTGCATTCTCCCCAACAGTACACGAAGGTTCCTTTTATTCTACACCCTGGCCAGCACTTGGCTTCTTGTGTTTTTGATTTTAGTCATTCTGATAGGTGTGAGGTGATATTTTGTTGTGGTTTTGATTTTCATTTTCCTGATATTAGTGATGTTGAGCATCTTTTCATTTTGGCCATCTGTGTCATCTTGGGAGAAATATCTGTTCATGTCTTCTTTCCATTTTTTATTTTTTAAGTTTATTTATTTATTTTGAGACAGAGAGAAAGCATGAGTGGAGGAGGGGCAGAGAGAGAGGGAGAGAAAGAGAATCCCAAGCAGGCTCCACACTGTTAGAGCAGAGCCTGATGTAGAGTTTGAACTCACCAACCACAAGATCATGACCTGAGCCAAATTCAGATGTTTAACAAACCGAGCCATCCAGTTGCCCCATCTTCCTGTTTTTTAATTGGGTTGAGATTTTTTTTTATTTGAGTTGTATAGGTTCTTTATACATTTTGGATATTGATCTCTTATTGGATATGTCATTTGCAAATATATTCTACCATTCAACAAGATGTCTTTTTGCTTTGTTGATTGTTTCTTTTGGTGTATAGAAACTTTTTATGTAGTTCCAACAGTTTATTTTTGCTTTTGTTTTCCTTGCTTCTGGAGGCATAACTAGAAAAATGTTGGATGGCTGATGTCAGAGAAATTACTGCCTGTGCCCCCTTCTATGATTTTTATGGTTTCAGGCATCACATTAGGTCTTTAATACATTTTGAGTTTATTTTTGTGTATAGAGTAAGAAAGTGGCCCAGTTTCATTGTTTTGCATATAGCTGTCCAGTTTTCCCAGCACCATTTTTTGAAGAGACTTCTTCCCATTATATATTCTTGCCTTCTTTGTCAAAGATTAATTGACCATATAATTGTGGGTTTAGTTCTGAGGTCTTTATTCTGCTCTATTGATCTGTGTCTACTTTTATGCCAGTGCTGTACTGCTTTGATTACTGCAGCTTTGTAGTAGATCTTGAAATTAGAGATTATGATGGATTATGTTACCTGGTTTTATTCTTTTTCAAGATTGCTTTGGTTATTCAGGGTCTTTTGTGGTTCTATACAAATTTTAGTATTATTTCTTCTAGTTCTGTGAAAAATGCTGTTGGTGTTTTGATGGGAATTGCATTAAAAGTGTAAATTCCTTTGGTTAGTATGGACATGTTAATAATATTTGTTCTTCCAATCCACAGGCATGGAATATCTTTTCTATTTGTTTGCATCATTTTTAATTTCTTTCACTGGTATTTTATAGTTTCCAGAGTACAAGTTTTTCACATCTTTGGCTAAATTTATTCCCAACTATTTTATTATTTGGTGCGATTATAAATGGGGTTCTTTCATTAATTTCTCTTTCTGCTATTTCATGATTAGTGTATATAAATGCCATGAATTCTATAAATGGATTTTGTATCCTGTGACCTTACTATCAGTTTTAGTAGTTTTTTGGTGGAGTCTTTAGGGTTTCCTGTGTATATAGTGTTCATGTCATCTGCAAATAGAGAAAGTTTTATTTCTTCCTTACCAATCTGTATGCCTTTTCTTTCTTTTTCTTGTCTGATTGCTGTGGACATAATAGTAGGACTTCTAGTACTACGGTAAATCGAAATGGTGAGAGTAGACATCTTTGTCTTGTTCCTGATCTTAGGAGGAAATCTCTCATTTTTTCACCATAGAGCAAAGTGCTAGCTGTGGATTTTTCTTATATGGCTTTTATTATGTTTCCTTTAAACCTAATTTGTTGTGAGTTTTTATCATGAATAGATGTTGTGCTTTGCTGAATGTGTTTTCTTTATCATTGAAATGCATATGGTTTTTATCCCTTCTCTTTTGAAATGATGTATCACACTGATTGATTTACAAATATTGAACCACCCTTGCATCCAAGGAATAAACCCCACTTGAATATGGGGAGTGATTTTTTTTTAATGTTTGTTGGATTTGGTTTGCTAGTATTTTTTTGGGGAGTGTTGCATCTGTGTTTATCAGAGTTCTCTCTCTCTCTCTCTCTCTCTCTCTTTTTTTTTTTTTTGGTAATATTTTTACCTGGTTTGGGTATTAGGATATTGTTGACCTCAGAATGAATTTGGAAGTGTTTCTTCCTCTTCTATTTTTCAGAATAATTTGAGAACAATAGGTATTAACAATTACTTAATTGTTAATTGTTAATGTTCTACCAAACATTAGTGGTAGAACTCACCTGTGAATCTCTCTGGTTCTAGACTTTGTTGGCAATTTTTTTGTATTACTGAATCTATTTCATTGCTAATAGTCCGTTCAAATTTTCTGGTTCCTCCTGATTTGGTAGGTTATAGGTTTCTAAAAAGTTATCCATTTCTTTTGGTTTTCTAATTTGTTGGCATAGTATTCTCTGATAATTCTTTATTTCTATGATGTCAGTTGTTATTTCTCCTCTTTCATTTCTGATTTTGTTTGAGATTGGTCTCTCTCAGTGTCTCTCTCTTTTACTCTTTCTTTGAGTCTGACTAAAGGTTTGTTAATTTTGGTGATCTTTCCTAAGAACCAGTTCCTTGTTTTATTGATCTGTTCTATCTTGTTATTGTTTCTGCCATTTATTTTGGCTTCAATCTTTAATATTTTCTTCCTTCTACTGGTTTGGGTTTGTTGTTGTTGTTCTTTTTCTAGCTTCTGTAGGTGTAAGGTTAGGTTGTTTAGTGAAAATATTCTGGCTTCTTGAGGTTGGCCTGTATTGCTATAAATTTCCCTCAGAACAGCTTTTCCTGCAACCCAAAGATTTTGAAGCATCGTGTTTTCATTTTCACTTGTCTCCATTTACTTTTTATTTCTTCTTTGATTTTTTGGTTGCCCCATTCATTGTTTCATGTTATTTAACTTCAATATAGTTGTGTTCTTCCCAGATTTTTTCTTGTGGTTGATTTCTAGTTTTATATAGGATTGGGTCAGAAAAGATGCATAGTATGACTTTAATCTTTTTTAATCTGTTGAGACTTGTTTTGTGACCCAGAGTATAATCCAGTCTGTTCCATGTGCACTTGAAAAGAGTGTGTATTCTGCTGTTTTAGGATGGAAGGTTTTGATTGTGTCCATTAAATCCATCTGGCCCAATGTGTCGTCATTCAAAGCTCCTATTTTCTTGTTGATTTTGTTTGGGTGATCTATTCATACTGGTGAGGTGTTAAATTTCCCTATTATTATTGTATTACTATCAATTACTTCCTTTATTTTTGTTATTAGCTACTTTATGTACTTGAGTGCTCTCAGGTTGGGGTTATAAATATTTACACTTGTTATATATTTTTGTTGGATTGTTTCCTTTATGATTAGGTTATCACCTTCCTTGTCTCTTGTTATAATCTTTGTTTTAAAATCTATTTTGTCTGATATAAATATTGCTAGCCCACTTTTCTTTTCACTTCTATTTGCATGATAAATGCTTTTCCCACCCCTTCATTTTAGATCTGCATGTGTCTTAGGCCTGAAATGAGTCTCTCATAGGCAGCATCTAGATAGGTGGGTCTTGCTTTTTTATCCATTCCATCATCCTATGTCTTTTGACTGGAACATTTAGTTCATTAACATGCAAAATAATTATTAATAAGTATGTACAGGCCACCATTTTGTTACTTGTTTTACTGTTCCTTTTGTAGTTCTTCCCTGTTCCAGCATTTACTCTCCTCTCTCGGTTTGCTGGTTTTCTTCAGTGATCTACTTGGATTCCTTTCTCTTTATTTTTTGCATATCTATTACTGGATTTTGATTTGCGGTTACCATTATGTTTATATATATAACATTTCATACACATAGTTGTATATATGAAGCTGATGGTCACTTAAGTTTGAACCATTCTAAAAGCGCTGAACTTTTACTCCTCTTCCCCCAGTATATGGTGTCATACTCCTCATCCTTTTATTTTGTGGATCCCTTGATGGATTTTTATACATATACTCAATTTTCCTGCTTTTGTGCTTCCTAATCTTATTAGTCCTGCTTATAGTCTTTCCTTTCCACTCAGAGCCCCTTTTAACATTTCTGGTAAGGCTGGTTTAGTGGTGATGAATTCCTTCAACTGTTATTTGTCTGAGAAACTTCTCCTTCTATTCTGAATGATAGCCTTGCTGGATAGAGTATTCTTGGTTGCGGTTTTTCTTTTCAGCACTTCCCTTCCGGCCTGCAAATTTTCTGCTGAAATATCAGCTGATAGCCTTATGGGGTTTCCCTTATCTGTAACTTTTTTCTTGTTGGTTTTAAAATTCTCTTTATCACTATTTTTTGCCATTTTATTTTATTCTTAATTTTTTTTAATGTTTATTTATTTTTGAGAGAAACAGAGACAGAATGTAAGCAGAGGAGGGGCAGAGAGGGAGACAAAGAATCTGAAGCAGGCTCCAGGCTCCGAGCTGTCAGCACAGAGCCTGAGGTGGGGCTTGAACTCAAAAGCTGTGAGATTATGACCTGAGCTGAAGTTGGATGCTTAACCGACTGAGCCATCCAGGCGCCCCATTGCCATTTTAATTACTATGTGTTTTGGACCTCCTTGGGTTGATTTTGTTGGGGGCATTCTATGCCTCTAAGATCTAGATTTCTGTTTCCTTCCCCAGATTTGGGGAATTTATAACTATTATTTCCTAAAATAAATTTTCTGCCCTCTTTTTCTTTCTTCTGGAATTCCTATAATGGGAAAGTTACTACACTTAATTGTATTATTGAGTTTCCTTAATCTCTTCAGTTTTTATTTATTTTTTTTCTCTCTCCTGTTCAGCTTGACAGCTTTCTATTACTCTGTCCTCTAGGTTGTGGATCCATTCTTGTTTTCTCTAGTAGTATTTACTGAGTATTTCATCTCTGATGGGTTCTTTTTTATGCTCTTTATTGAGGTTCTCACTGATGTCGTCCACTCTTTACTCCAGCCCAGAGAATATCATTGTGACTATTACTTTAAATTCTTTATCAGGCATATTACTTATATCCATTTCATTCAGCTCTCTTGCTGTGATTTTTTTCTTGTTCCCTTACTGGGGACATACTTCTCTGTCTTCTCATTTTGCCTAACTCTGAGTCTGTTTCTGTGTGTTAGGAAAGTCAGCTATGTCTCCTGCTCTTGGAAGTAGTGGACTTACAAAGCAGAGGTCTTGGAGTGCCCTGCTGTACAACGTTCCCGGTTTACCTGAACCTGGCTGCTCAGGGTTGTCTCCTGTGTGTTGCATGCACCCTACTATTGTGGCTGAGTTGCATTTGCCTTTAGTCCAGTCATCTGCAGTGGCCCTCTGCCTATTGTGGCAGGGTTTGATTCCTGTGTTAGTGGGCCAGTATGGGACCGCCTTGGGCTTGAGTAGGGTCAGACCAGGCATTTGCCACAGCTGCAGCAGCACAGAACTGCAGGGTGCTTCCCCTGAGTTTTCATTTTTGGGAGAGGTCTGCAGTCCACTGCTGGGACCACAGGGTGTGTGTGGTGGTTATCTTCTCTCTCTGAGCAGGAGTCTCTTTGGGGTGGTGCTGACCCATCAAGGCTGCTTGCACACTGCCAAGCTTGTGGCACCTCTTTGGATGGACTCCTCCCAAGGGTGTTTTGGAGGAAGCAAGTCCATAGAATGCAGGGGTTGGGGCATGCCATATTGGATAGCCAAGGTCACTTCTGGCCAAGAGCACTCCCAGTGTGCTAGAAGTATAATTTTCTGTGTGCCATGAAGCATGTGTGTGTGGGGAAGGCTAGAAATCTACATTGTTTGGACATGATATGGGGTACATCTGATAGATTTCAAAAATAATCCCAATTCTTTGCCCACCCCATATCCAGGTCCTCTGTCATGTAACTTTGCAGGGTCCACTCTAACTCTGGGATAAGCTATGTGATTTGCTTTGGCCAATATGATATGAGAAAATGTGATACAAGCAGAGGTTTGATATATACCAGTGCAGTTGATCTTGGCTGCCACATTCTGACACACAGCCATAATGCATGCCTGGGTTAGTCTGCTGGAGGAAAAGACAGGTGGAACAGAATCTCAAGGTGGATGGGGCTGGCAATGGATCCAACACAAGTGACCTCTCTTGGAACATGGCTTGCCTGCTTTTAAACCCAAAATACTTATTCAAAGCAGAGTCATGGGGTTGGCTCTTTCTTTCCCATGGCAGAAACTTAGGAAAGAAGGCAACATACAATCTTAACTCTCCTATTTCCTTTGAGGCACTAAGGGATATTCTCCTCTTTGACATACACATTAAAGATTCAAAAAAAATACATTTTTATGAACGAAAAGAGTTCTCACAGGTGTTATCTATCCTTTTGAGAAACACAAATCCTGTTGTAAATTGCCCAGGTGTTGGAATTTAACTGCATCTTTCTCTTATGAGAAAGGGGAAACATATTACATATATAATGAGTGTCAGGGGGTTTTCAGACCCATAAAGAGGGATTTAACTTCAAGCTTTTTATAAACATTAATATATACTATTCTAACATAAAAACACAACTGAGTTATTCCCCTAATGAAGGACATTTACATTTCTCCAAATTTTTTATTAGAAGCATCACTACAATGCATATATTCTTAGATTTATTGCTCTGGGTACAAGTTGAGTATTTTCCAGGATTTCTGGGATTATGGAAAATGCACTGTTTATGTGAATACATACTTACCAACTGTCCTCTAGTACCCACTGACACTTCTACCAACAGTGTAGGAGAGTTCTCATTTTCCCCTACCTGGGTCAATATATCACCTTCTAAAACTTTACATTTTTTTACCAATTTCCCTGATTACCTGGGAGACTGAGCATCTTTTTAAAAGTAAATTAGCTGTTAATATCTTTTGTCTCCTTCCCTATTGTGCAGTTGCTTTTTATTATGAATAATAGTGTTTTGACTTTCTAGATTATTCTAGATTTTAACCCTCCTCTATTATGCATTGATAAGTATCCTCTCAGTCTGTTTTACCACTGTTACAGAATCAGGTCATAAGGAAATTTTACATTTTATAATAAATCCATTAATCTTCTCTCATATTTTTGTTTTCTGGGTCTGAAATTATACATATTTAAGTAAATAAAAAATGTGTGCCTATTTACTGATCCAATGATATACCTACCACCTTTGTTTACCACTTCATAATATATCCTGATATCTGATTGGTTACCTTTTATCTTTGTTGTTTTTGCTCATTATTCTTTCATACTAATTTAAGAGGGGCTTACTTTTCATTTGTTTATTACTCCAACATTCTATTATTAGGCATAATTTTTACCAGCTTCTTCAATGGAAGAAGAGCAAATGTGATGGAAACATGGGCTTGATAAGCTCTTGTATATCAGTCTTGCCCTCTTGCAAGGTCTTCTCTATCACAGGAATAAGATGAGTGTAGCTTACTGGAGCCATGTAGAACAGACCCAGGCACATCAATCAGTGAATCACAAGTTTTCAAATGGTCTTGTTTTAAATCACTGAGTTTTGAGGTGGCTTGTTGTACAGCAATGGATAAGAGCTACACTTTACGGAACCTCATCATCTCTCTTTGTCTATGTCTGTGTAAGAGAAAATGAATAAAAATTTAATAAATGAAAAAAATTTTTGAAAAGAAAAACAAATCTTAGTCTCTCAGCAAACTCTTAACAGTGCTGGACCTGGTGAACATCTGTTGTATTTACCCCTCTACCTCAGCTTTTCAGTCCACTTAAATAAGTATTTATAAGAATCAATAGTTTAACTGTTATCCTAAGTTCTATAGGTACAGAAGGAAGAAACTATATCAATGAACAGAGTACGTGATAAATATTTTTATTTTTAAACACTGAATTGTACATCTTTCATATAAAAGATGAAATTCCAGACTTTTAAAAAAAATCATTCTAATACTTTACATTTTTTTACAGAAGTGAATTTTCTCTAAGTTTGCAGCTTCATTCCATTAGCTTTTATAGAATCATAATCTCTTGAATATATTTCCAATTTCCTTTAAAAATAAAACAATCCATAGAAGATAATTTATTTAACATAGTAAAACTTAATAGGCTACAGTATAACTACTAAGCTTCCTGGCTACCACTGACTACTTTTCCCAGTACAGAGAAGCCAACATGTTGGGGTGATCAGTTCTCTGTATTTACTTTTATTAAAAAGAGGTTTTTGGTAGTGAGAACAAATAATCTCTCATTTGTTGCTTGAAAGCCTAAAATAGGATCATTGGTTTCTAGGCTTGCTACTTGCTGCTTAGCAACCTGCCCTACTTGCCGGCCTTCCTTTCTGTTGTAAAGTACAGTGGACATGGGCGTGGGCTGGCGGTAGATGAACACTCGACGAAGGCACTCGCACAGGGCTGCATACGAGTAGTTTGGAGCACAGGCAAAAAATTTTTTGTCTCTCTTTGATGCTTGGACGTAGCCTGTCATGAAATAGAAAAACAGAAAAAAAAAAAAAAACCCATATATTAAAAAGAATATGTGATTACACATTTGGTATTTCCCAGTTTTTATTATATATTAAAAATGCCTTGATAAAATATACACCATAAATATTCAACAGTGTGTGAATTCTGAACCATTAGTGATTACCCACAATCAGTTTCTCCTGACTGGTGCAAAAATAGAGCTTTAATTCCTAAGGAACAAAACAGGTAGGGTTTTATCTCTTTAAGAAAACCACAATATAGTTCCTTATTTCCATGAATAATTAGGACGCTAAAAATCTAAAAAATCAAAAGGACTGAAATGCCCCATGTCTTTAACATGTCAAACTATCTTTAAATGCCAATAATTAGGCTCATCAATCACAGATGTGGCATTACAGACTCTTTATCAAATAAATGGAAAAATATTTATAAGATACCACTGTAAAGTTATTTCAGTAGTATGTTCATAATATAGCCCCCGAGCCTAAAAATGCTAATGTGACAATGCAGTCTCTTATTACTTCTATAATGTTAGTTACATTTTTATACACCGATTCCAACAGTGTCACAGGATTTTGTTGGTACTTCAGCTCCCAGAAGTAGAGCCTTGAGATCACTACAAGCTGGAATGAAAATTTAAGTCTCTAATTTTAAAAACTTAATTAGAACATCCCTTGAAAACTTTTCTAAAATCTTAATCTTGTCTTTTAAAAAATTATCTTTACAGGTTAAAAGGGCATTTATGTTCTGAAATATAAATTAGGATTTTCAAACTGGGACATGGTTACTGAATGTTATAGCATGTGAGATAAAAACAGAACAGTAATGTAAACTGACCTCATCAAATAATGAACAAAGAAAGATCAATATTGGTTTTATCATTAAACAGGTTTGAGAGGAAAAAGTGAAGAGGATGTAGATACCTATCTGAGTATGTTAGAATTAACTTTCCAGGCTAACCTTGAAAATTAATAATGTATACAATATCTCAAGACTACATATGGAATTTAATGTTGATTTAACTTAAACTGTAGTAGAATTCTTCCATGATAACAGATTAACGGATACAAATGGAGAATCTAAGCATATAAAATTATGTGATAGAGATTACCTTACTGAAAAAAGGAGATTCAGAATTAAAAAATTATACAGAGGGCAAAAATTATATGTTTATATTTTTCAATAAAACTCTGTATTTCAGATCATAAAAATCCATTTGGAGTCTGAACCAGTTTAGCAGTCTACATTATTAACTATAAGTGATAACTAACAAATCTTTATAATTAAGGTTGTATTCAGAATATATAATTTTACTTCCTGTTCCCAGTTTAAAATAATCACTCAATAAAGCAGTAACTATGCCCAATTTATATAAAAAAATTTCTCCCACACAATACTAATATACTAACATAAAATCAATTACTGCATACATCTATAATTATGTATCTTAAAACTTTTCAAGCCCTAGTTTTAAAATCATTTTCCCTTTTATCCTACAGGATAAATTTGATTTCTGCTTACCACCATTTTCCCTAAGTGTTTTCATTACAATGGCTCTCTTTTGCACATAAGTTCCGTGAAAGAAGTCTCTTAATGTGCATTTCCTTAGAGCAAGTCTATGAGGTTTTTGCTCTGAAGAAACCTGAATACAAGTCCCACATAGGGTAGTGTCAACCGGGCTGTTCATAGTCTAATACCATACAGCTTACTTGGAATAAACAAATAACTGATTAGAAGAATTAGATAACCACTTTGATTTCTATTCTATGCTGATCTTTTGTACAAGCATAAAAATAGATTAGTCTTACTGTTCCAAAAGTACTAACATTCATCAACTATAGTAAAAGCAGCCAAAGATAGCACAAATCAATCCAAAGGTAATTAGGACAGCTCATATTAAAAAAAAAAAAAAAGAAAGAAAAAAGAAACGAACTAAAAAAAATGATGACCATAATTTTTGATATAATGGAAAATGTTGTCAAAGAGCTTGCTTTATACCTAAAGCATTGAAAGTTGCAATGTGCTCCCACATATCATCCTGTTTGCTAGAGTGTGGCTGCCAGAGCAGGGCATCAACATCATGGCGTAAGCAGAAGCAGGGCATTTCTTTAGGATCCACTATGACTGAGAAAAGGTACTGGTTGCTTCCAAGATTCACCTAAAATAGTGACAAAGGATAATTTATTCAGCAAATTAATAATGATAATGATGATGCCAATAACTGACACACAGTTATGTCAGCAAGTTTGCTAAACTTTTTATACAGGCAAGTTGATTACCTCCTGAGAAATGTGCTACTGTCATATCCATTTTAAAGTTCAGGAAAGTTACTTGCCCAAAGCCAGCCTGGTAATAAGTCATGGAGCTGAGATTGAACCCGGCACCTATGTTCTTAACCCCTTCACTGTAATATATTCATCAACTAGTTAGTAACCTAGTTTAAAACATGATACAAAACATTTATAGGCAGAACATTTTTTAAACCACAGAATTACAAATAGGAAGTTTACATATGGTGACCTGTAATAATAATTACCAAGAACAATTATAGCTACTAAGATTTATGAGCATGTCCTATATGCCAGGCATGTTATAAATATTAATTTCAACAACCACAAGGTTGTCATTATCTGCACTTAATAGATAAAGACCATGGAGAGTCTGAGAACTTGTTCTAGGCTACAAAGAAAAACCACAAGTCTGGGATTCAAACTCAAATCTGTTTACAAATTATTTAAGCAGATGTAATATTTAATTATAGTATCAATGTCAAGAATGTTTATTATGTTAATTTTATTGCAATATTCATGACTAAAGGGATTCATTTTTTTGAATTTTTTTTTTTTTCTGAGAGAGTGAGAGAGAGAGAGAGACAGCATGAGCAGGGGAGGGTCAGAAAGAGAGAGGGAGACACAGAATCCAAAAGAGGCTCCAGGCTCCAAGCTAGCTGTCAGCACAGAGCCCAATGTGGGACTCGAACCCACTAACTATGACATCATCACCTGAGCCGAAGTCAGACACTTAACTCACTGAGCCACCCAGGAGCCCCATAAAGGAATTCATTTTTAATACAAAACCATCAGGTTGAGACTCATATTTGGAGTGCCTAAATACAACACCAACAAAATCACATCAAATGCAGAAAACATAAAATACTCATAGTACCTGATAAATACTGAATTGCTTTCATGAGTTTCAGAGCAGACTGGAGAATGAAAATGTTGGTTTTCAATGAGAGAGACCTGACCTGTACTCAACAGGGAAAACGGTGTGGCTTTCCAGCAAGGGGATTTAGTGGTACAGCTGAGCAAGCAGGCAGAGGCTCCTGTCACAGGAGAATTCTGTGACAGAGCAACCCAATTTCTGTTGCCCCAGCAATGCCTGAGGATAGAACTTTTGTTTGTCTTCTTCAGAAGGGGAAGAGGACGGCAGAGCGTGTTCAAAAACTATATGTGTCTCTATGTAAATACATACAAGGATGTTTACTTCATCTCTGTTTATATAACAGTGAAACACTTAAAATAAAACAGGTACATTTTTCTTGGAAAAGAAAAAGGCCCTCTTAATCTGATTTAAATGTTTCTTCTCTTCCACTCTCACTTATGTGGGGCTCTAACTCATGAAACTATGAGATCCTGACCTGAGCTGAATTCAAGAGGTGGATCCTCAATCAACTGAGCCATCTGGGCATCCCAAAAGCCCATTAAAAAAAAAATTTTTTTTTTTACTTTATTTATTTTGAGACAGAGAGAATGAGCGGGGGAGGAGGGGAGAGAGGGAGAGAGAGAGAGAGAGAGAGAGAGAGAGAGACCAAGAGAATCCCAAACAGGCTCAGCTCTGTCAGCACGGAGCCTGACATGGGGCTTGAACCCGTGAACCATGAGATCATGACCTGAGACAAAGCCAAGAATCACATGCTTAACCAGCTGAGCCACCCAGGCGCCCTCTGCCCTAAAAAGTCCATTTTATAGTAATTATTATTTATTTTTAATTGAAACAGAGTTGACATATAATACAACAGTTTTAGGTATATGACCTAGTGATCCAATAATCGCATACACATTACATAATGCTCACCATGATAGGTATAGTTACAAAAGTCACCATCCAAAGTTCTTACAATATGATTGACTATATTCTTCCCTATGCTGTACTCTTGAGCTCTGTGACCTTTTTATAACTTCAAGTATGGACTTAACTTTCTTCATCTATTTTGTCTGTCTCCTAACCGCCATCCCCTCTGGCAATCACCAGTTCTCTGTATTTAGGAATCTGTTGTTGTCTGTTCATTTGTTTTGTTTTTAGAGGTTCCACATATAAATGAGATGATTTGTCTTATTTCACTTAGCATAATGGCATCAAAGTGCATCCATGTTGTCACAAATGGCAAGATTTCCTTCCTTTTTATGGATAAAGTATATTCTGTTGTATGTATATACACTTTTTGTTAAATCCGTTAATCAATGGACATATATTGTTCCCCTGTATTGGCTCTTGGCTATCATAAATAATGTTACCATGAGCATGGGGGTTAGTGCTTTGTTTGTGTGTTTATTTTCTTTGAATAAATACCCAGAAGTGGAATAACTGGATTTCTAATCTTTTGAGGAATCTCCATTCTTGCATTTTGCATAATGGTTGCACCAATGTATATTTCCACAAAGACTGCACAAGTATTCCCTTTTCTGCACATCCTCACCAACACTTGTTACTTTTTGGCCATTCTTTTTTCAATAAAAACTTTTTTTAAATGCTTTTTATTTTATTTCTGAGAGAGAGAGAGAGAGAGACAGACAGACAGACAGACAGCATGAGCAGGGAAGGGTCAGAGAGAGAGGGAGATACAGAATCTGAAACAGGCTCCAGGCTCTGAGCTGGCTGTCAGCACAGATTCCGACACGGGGCTCAAACCCACGAGCTGTGAGATCATGACCTGAGCCGAAGTCGGATGCTTAACCGACTGAGCCACCCAGGCGCCCCATTTTTTGGTCATTCTCACTGGTTACTAGCTGTTTTCACTGGAGTGAGAGGATGATTCCCTATGGTTTTGTTTGCATAGGGCTCTGTGCTGGCAGCATGGAGCCTGCTTGGGATTCTCTTCCTCTTGCGGTCCCTCCCCCACTCATGCTCTATCTCAAAATAAATCAATAAACTTAAAAATAATAAAATGGGTTTTAAGAGAGCATGCAGTGGTGGTGATTAAAAATGTGGGTTTGGAAGCATATCTGAACTGAAATCCCAGTTGCCATTTATTAGCTTCCTAACTTAAATCTCTTAACCTCTTAAATTTGAGCTTCCTCTTCTATAAAATGGGATCAAATTTCTAATTCTTAAGTAGTGAAGATTAAATAAGGTAGTTGTAAAATAATAGAAAATATGTATATAATTGTTCTCTGCCTCCAGGTCCTAGCATAGAGTTCCTGAAACTCTTATAATTTCCAGAGTGATAATGCTAGGAGCATCTTTTTTTGTAATACCTGATCTTTGATCCAGGTTCCTAACACAGAGCTCCTAATCCCTTGGTATTTGACTCTAAGTTATAGGAGTGTCTTTTGTTCTGAGATGACTCTTGGTGGGCTCCTGGATGGCTTCAGGATAGACGTTGTTCACCAGAAAGACGCCATGATTAGAAGCTTGGAACTTTCAGCTCCACCTCCTATCCTTTAGGACAGGGAGACTAGATACTGAGTTAATGACTGATCATGCCTATGTGATGAAACCTTCATAAAAGTCCCAAAAGTACAGGGTTTATACAGCTTCTGAGTTGCTGAATACATGGGTGTACTAGGAAGATGGCAAGTCTGGTGAGGGAATGGAGGTTTTGTGCACCTTCCTCTATAGTTTGCATTATGCATCTCTTCCATCTAGATGTTCATTATATCCTTTATTGTATTTTTTATAATAAATTAGTCAATGTGCATTTTGTTAACTGTCTTAGCAAATTATGGAACCCAAGGAAAGGGTTGTTGGAACCCTGATTTATGGCCCATCAGAAGTACAGACGAACCTGGGATTTGTAATTAGCATCTGAAGTGGGAGTTTAGGGGAGAGTTTTATGGATCTGAGGCCTTAGCTTGTGGGATCTGACACTACCTCCAAGTAGGTTGTGTCAGAACTGAACTGAATTGTAGGACATCCTACTAGTGTCAGAAAACTACTTGATGTGTGGAAAACCCACACATCTGGTATCAGAAATGTTCTGAACGTGGCAGTGTTGTGAGAGTAAAGGAAAAATACAGGGAATATTTTTCCTTATACAGTTGTAGATACAGATCAATCCAATACTCAGTGCATAGTAAGAACAGTGTAAATTTTAGCAATTTATTCTATGTAGAGAGTGCTTGAATTTGGAATTCAATAATAGATTCTGGAATTAAAGTTTCATGTCACTAACTTTTCATTCTGGCCTCCTATAAACAGTTTGTTTCTGAACAGACAGAACCTTTCTCTTGATACTCATTTTTAATTTAATTTGGTAATAGCAGTTATTAGAAGTTCTTTAAATGTCTTTACTTTGACATTTAATCTTCAAAAGTCTTTAACTGGTAAGTGTTCTATAAAGAAAAAGGAAGTGTCAACTGACTACTTGAAATACATTTCAAAATTTTCTCTAGAGAATATTTTACTCTGTAGTTTTCATTAGTACTTCAAAGATAAATACAATCTTTTCTTTAATAAACATGAAAATAAAAGGAATGTGGATATTTTATTGGCCAGTTTATGGATTTACGATTTTTTAAGGCAAGAAATTTGGCATTAGCAAAGAATGAGTTTTCCAAAGGAGTACATTGTCTAGTATAAGGGAATTCTTATTTAAGTGCTAAAACCAGATTTCAAGGCTTTAATGGAATCTTACTAAAATTTGTTATTTGCCCAACATCTTATATAGAGCATCAGAAGAGAGAGAAACATGTTATTGATGGTTGAATGTCATCAGGGTAAACGTTAATTACCATGCTGTATATGTTTCCAATAATACCCTTAGAGGCATCTGAAGTGAGTAGAACCCTTTAATACTACACCAGGTAATTGCAGCTTTCTCCATTTTAAAAATGTATTTTCTGGTTATGTGTGGTTTGTTTTTGTTCTTTCCACTGCTAATAAGCTACTGGGTGCTACTTCTTTTGTCAGTGTTTGCCCAAAGCAGCTATCCTTCCCTTCTTTGTTATGTGCTGTCCCATTTTGCTCTTGGCTACCAAATTGTGACCTTGGGATCTGTAGCACCTGTTCTTA
Source organism: Hyaena hyaena (assembly GCF_003009895.1). Taxonomy (NCBI): domain Eukaryota; kingdom Metazoa; phylum Chordata; class Mammalia; order Carnivora; family Hyaenidae; genus Hyaena; species Hyaena hyaena. Next base: position 121,952 of record NW_024081119.1, read on the forward strand.
ACTCTTCAGGGAACCTTAGAGCATCTTATTCTTGATTCTTACAGGTAATTTGCCCATGCCAGATAAATGTTTCACTTCCTTTGTTTTATCTGCTTCAAATATTTTTGTTCTGCGTTTTCTTATGTTGATATTTTTTGTTTCCATAGGATCATACAAAAGTGCACGTGATTTTAATTGTACTTCTTAAATTATCACACTTCATTTTTATTTACTTAATTCACTTAACAAAACTAGTTACTTTAGTTTGGAATCTTAATATTGATTTGTTTTGCTTTTGGGCAAAATTATGTAGTGTGGATTTTTAAAGTTTGCAGGGAAAAGAGAAAACCTCTGGAATTCTCTTGAGGTGGATGTTGAATGTGAACATACGTGGAGATCATAGGGAACAGTGGAAACAATCTCTTTGAGATCTCATGAAGAACTAGGTCATTCTACAAACAAATGCAGTGGCAGGTCAGGTCTAAAGGAGAAGTGGCACATTGTTTAGAAAATAGTACCCAGCTGTGATGAACAGGTAATCTACTTGTCTCTTGAGAACCAAATGTCCCTTGTTCTGTACTTCACTGTGGTGTCACTGTGATCATATCACCATCTTCTTTCCTCATACCTGTATCCACTTCAGTCACTTACTTTCTACCTCCTATCATGCTTACTATATTCTCTCTGACCATGTCTTTTGCCCTTCTGTTGGTGGCATAATTGTGTTTATTGTTCATTTTGGCATTTGAACCATCACTAATTTACTGACTATTAAGTTGAAGTTCTAGGCTTTTTAAGCATGTTTATTGATAGTAAGCAAAGGAATTCTAGATTCTGCCTAGGATGAAGAAAGCTGGAAAGAATGTCACTCCAAACGTAACAAGAAAAGGCTGGAGAATCTGGAGAATCAGTCCTTTTAAAAATTCTTCAGAGAGCTGAGGTTACAGGGAAACCAAGTAGCTTAAAATCTGAGGAAAACCAGGTGTTACCTAGGAGATGGGCTAGGAGAACTCTTCCATCTGAGCATAGAAAGAAGAAAAGAACTGCCATAATTGAGAATTCAACTAACAAACTGCCAAAGGCCTAGTGTGGGACAGCAAGTATGGAATCCTTTGGATTACAGATCTTCTTAGTTCCTAGCAAAAAAGACTGGGAGCAAGGGAGGTGCTCTGATGGTATGGGGTTTGAGGAAGGAAGTGACTTCCTCTGTGGAAAATGCAGAATGCCCTTCTTGGATTATTTTCTGTAAGTATCAAGTCTTAAGCTGTTGGGAGAAAAGCATTAAATCTTAGCATCCCAAGGGCTCAGGAAGACCTGTTGCAGATGAGAGGAATAAAAATAAAATATTTTTAAAACTACCATCTCTGTGCCTGGAGGAGAATTTAAGTCACCCTGGACCTGAACTGTTACAAATTTTCTAGAGGAAGGACAGTATCACAGAGAAGTCCCAAACCCTGAAACCCAAGAACACAAGGCTCAGGACTGAGGCTGAAACAAGAGACTGAACCCCTCATCCACACAACCCTTCCCGCCCCCAATCAGGCTGGGAAGCACCAAGTAACTGGTAACAGCAGTCTACCACTAGACAATGAGTAAGAGCATAGAGAGACTCTCTCTGAGAGGCAGAGGTTTAGTGAAAGCCCAAAGCTTAGGGCAGAATAGTAGAGTTGGGGAAAATCCTCCATCAACTAAGCCTCCACCAGAGTGTAACACCACTAGGGGAATGTGCAGCTAGGGATGCACTGAGGGTAAACGTAAGAACAACAAAACTCAAGGTTAGATCAGCCTTTTCGCAACCATCCGGTCACAGCCACCCATACTGATGACCTAGCAGAAGTTGTGTCCACTCCCAGGCATAAATACTACTTACCTCAGTCTCTACTATTTTTCACATCCAGTATTCAATCAAAAATTGTAAGACACAAAAAAATGAAGAAAGTAAAAACATCCCACTGTCAAGAAACAAGGCAGAGCAGGGAACCAGACTCAGATGATCCATATTTTGGAAATACCAGACAAGGAACTAAAATAATGCTGGGATTTTAAAGAGTTTAGTAGAAGAGATAGGTTACATACATAAATAAATGCAGAATTAAAACAGAGAGAAACTTCAAAGACAAATAAAAATCCTAGGGGAAAAAAAACACAACAAGAGAAAAATGCCTGCAACAAACTCATCAGTATACTCAATACATCTATGGAAGAAGAATTAGTGACCTTGAAAATAGGTTATTAAAAATTAGTAGAACCTAAACCAAAGTGTGGAGGAGGGGGCAGGGATTAAAAACAAAAAATTAAGCATCTAAATGTTGTCAGGCAATATCAAATAGTCTAACATACATCTGACTGGAATCCCAGAAGAGATATGGAAAATTCACCAAAATAGACCATATTCTGTCCTATAAAAAACAAATTTAAAAGAATAAGAATCATAAAAAGAGAATGTTCTCTGACCATAACAGAATTAAATTAGATATCAGTAGAGGCACCTGGTTGGTTAAGCATCTGACTTGATTTTGGTTCAGGTCACAATCTCTTGGTTCGTGAGTTCAAGCCCTACATCAGACTCTGCACTGACAGTGCGGAGCCTGTTTGGGACTCTCTTTCCTCCTCTCTCTGCCTTTCCCCACTCACACATGCTCTCTCAAACACTGAAAACAATTAGATATTAGTAAAACAGAAAATTCTGGAAAACCCACAAATAATTCAGAAATTAACATGTTTCTGAATACCCCATGAATTATAGTGGACCCCATGAAGATTAGGAAATTTTGTACTGAATGAAAATGAAGCACAGGACATGTGGGATGCAACTAAAACAATGCTTAGAGAGAACTGTGTAGCATTACAGGCTATATTAGAAAAGAAAAAAATGTCTCAATAGTTTAAGCTTCCACCTTAAACTAGGAAAAGAAGAGCAAACAAAATCTAAAGCAGACAGGAAGAACAAAATTTATAAAGGTAAGAGAAGAAATCAGTGAAACTGAAAATAATAAAGAGAAGCAATGAAACCAAAAGCTGGTCCTTTGAAAGGATCAGGCTGATAAGTCTCTCACCAGAATAACCCAAGGAAAATGAAGACCGAAATGACAATATCAGGAATAAAAATGTGCATAAAGGTCCAAGACACTAAGGTGTAATAATTATTATGAGCAACTATATTTTCATATATTTGATAATTTAAGTTAAACAAGTTCTTGAAAGACCAGCATTATCACAGTTCATCAAGGAGAAACAGATAACCTTGGTAGTCCTGTATCTGTTAACAGGATTGAATTTATTGTTGAAAACCTGCCAACAAAGAAATCTCCAGACCTAGAATGCTTCATTTGAGTGTTTTACTGAATGAAAACAGTATCAAAGTGTTTCAGGAAACAAAAGAAAGGAACAACTCTCAACTTATTTTATGAGGTCAACATTACTCTGATAACCAAAGATATGACAAGAAAAGAAAAATGCAAAAAAAGGAGAGAAACTATTATTCCTCACGAATGTAAATGCAAAAAGTCTCAGTAAAATATTAGTAAGTCAAATACTGTAATAAGTAAAAAGGATAATACATCATGACCAAGTACAGTTTATCTTGGGAATTCAAGGCTGATTCAGCATCCAAATTATCAATCAGTGAAGTTTAGCATTATCAATAGACTAAAGAAAAATATTTTAGCCTCCATTTATTTAAAAAATGCTTTGCAAACTAGAAATTAAAGGTAACTGCTTCCCTGAGAAACCTAAAATTAACATTGTACTTTACAGTAAAAGACCAAATGCTTCTCGCCACTAAGACTGGTGACAGGAAAGGGTATTTGCCCTCATTACTCTTACTATCATGCTGGAAATCCAAGCTAGTGAAGGTAAGAAAAAGTAGTAAAAAGCATACAATGGAATGTTACTCAGCGATCAAAAAGAATGAAATCTTGCCATTTGCAACAATGTGATTGAAATGGAGTGTATTATGCTAAGGAAAATAAGTCAGAAAAAGACAAATACATGATTTCACTCATATGTGGAATTTAAGAAACAAAACAAATGAACACAGGGGAAGGGAAGATAAAACAGAGAGGGAGGCACACCATAAGATACTCTTAAATACAGAGAACAAACAGAGTTGCTAGAGGAATACTGGGGTGGGGGGATGGGCTAAATGGGGGATGGGCATTAAGACAGGGCACTTGGGATGAGCACTGGGTATTGTATGTTAAGTGATGGATCACTAAATTCTACTTATAAAATCATTATTACACTGTATGTTAACTAACTTGTATTTAATTTTAAAAATACTGAAAAGCATAAATAATTGTCAAGAGATTCTAATACTGTCATGAGAAAAATGAAACCTGACATTTTTAGGTGTTATCTTAAAATCACTGTTTATATACAATTCCTTTAGCTACTCTGCAACCTTTGAATGGAATTATAAAGCCTATTTTCCTATCATGTCCACTGACCAACTGACCAATCCAGGAGGGATCAAATATCTTTTAGTGGCATAATTTTTTTTTTTTAGTGGAATAATCTAATTCACCTGTGGGGAATACTAGGAAGGCTGGAATTTATTAAGTAAAATGAATATTATACAATCTCCTACACAGAGAAGAATTCTAAATTATTTACCTCATCTAAAGGGTATGTTTTGTCTCAAAGTATACTACTGTTCGCAGTTATCATCAGACTAATTAATTTTGTTTTTACAACTTCCAGAAACTTGGTTTTGAGTATATTTAAAGCACCCAAATCTTATTTCAAGAATAACTTGTTCACTTTTTCTGGGAAGATCTACAAACTACTGAAACATATGCATTATAGGAAAGTATAAAATTGAAAGTGATGGGCATACAGTTGGAATTATAGATAAAATATAATTTGACAATAAAATGACAAACAGAATAATGAATCTTGCATTTCTTATTTTTGAAATGGTGCAAAAGTTTACAAATTTGTCTCTAATTATGCTAGATTAACAGAGTCAGGTTAATAGCGAGTCACACATTTCTCAGGCACAAAATGTTTTAAGTGCTATATGATTCCATGAAGATCTCTCCAAAATTGCTTTGTTTTCTCCATTAATGTTGCTCATCTCATCTGTTTAATTTTGGATGACTACAGTATTTAAGGCAGAATGGATAGAAGATGGCTAATAAAGGACATATGCATTTACTACAGTCTTTGTGTCAAGCACTGTGCAGGTGGCTTGAGATATATTTTATTCATTATAGTAACTGTAAAACAAGTACTATTATTGTCATATTTATAGAATAAGATAGGGGCTAAGTATCTTACCCAGAGTCATCTCCAAGAACATATAAAGGAAATGAGGTAAGTTCTACAGGAAAAGTTTAAGTTATTGATGCATTATTTCTTTTTATTAACACTGGAGAAAGCTGCTTGGAGGAGAAGGTGCTCTTTGAGTGTGGCATAAATTACAGGCATAGCTCGTTTTATTGTGCCTCACAGATGCAGCTTTTTTTTTTTTTTTTTTTTAAACAACTGAAGGTTTGTATCAAAACTGTGCTGAGCAAGTCTACTGGTGCCATTTTTTCAACAGCATTTGCTCACTGTGTCCCTTTTTGACATTTTGGTAATTCTTAACAACATTTCAAACTTGCTCATTATTATTATATTTGTTACTGTCATCTGTGATTGGCAATCTTTGGTGTTAACTATTGTTACTGTTTCGGGTGCCACAAACCTCACCCATATAAGATGGAGAACTGAATCTATAGGAAGGCATATCAAAGGCTGAGAAAGGCCCAAAACTAGGCCTCTTGCCCCAAATGATTAGCCAAGTTGTGAATGCAAAGGAAAAGTTCTTAAAGGAAATTAAAAGTGGTACTAAAGCGAACACACCAGCTATAAGGAAGCAAAACAACCTTAGCTGACAGGGAGAAAGTTTTAGTGGTGTGGACAGAAGATGAAACCGGCCCCAACATTTCCTGAAGCCAAAGCCTAGAGCAAGACTCTAATTCTTTGAAGGCTGGGAGAGGTGAAGAAGCAGCAGAAGAAAAGACTGAAGTTAGCAGAGCTTGGTTCATGAAGTTTTTTCATAGGTACCTAGTCATCTGTGCGTTTTCTTTGGAAAAATGCCTGTTCAGTTCCTCTGCCCATTTTTTAAAACATTGGTTTTCTGGTGTGGAGTTCTATGAGTTCTTTATATATTTTGGATATTAATCCCTTATTGGATATGTCATTTATAAATATCTTCTCCAACTCAGTAAGTGACCTTTCATTTCATTGATGATTTCCTTTGCCATGCAAAAGATTTTTAGTTTGATGTAGTCCCAATGGTTTACTTTTACTATTGTTTCTCTTGCCTGAGGAGACAGATTGAGAAAAATATTGCCTACGCTGATGTGCAAGCCTTTATTGCCTATGTTTTCTTATGGGAGTTAAATGGCTTCAGGTCTTATATTTAACTTTTTAATCCATTTTTAGTTTATTTTTGTGTATGGTGTAAAGGAATGGTCTAGTTTCATTCTTTTACAATGTAGCTGTTCTGCTCTCCCAGTACCATTTATTAATTTTCCCCATTTTATAGGGAACATTAATACTCCCTGTTTGTCATATATTAATTGACCATATCAGCATGGGTTGATCACTGGGCTCTCTTTTTCTGTTCTACTAACTTATGTATCTATTTTTGTGCCATACTATACTGTTTTGATTACTATGGCTTTGTAATATAGTTTGAAATCTGGGATTGTGACATCTCGAGCTTTGTTTTCTCAAGAATACCTTGGCTATTAGTCTTTTGTGACTCATACAAATTACAGGATTTTTTGTTCTAGTTCTGTGAAAAATGCTATTGGTACCTTGATAGGCATTTCACTAAATATCTAGATTGCTTTGAGAATTATGGTCATTTTAACAATCTAAATTCTTCCAATCCATAAGCATCATGTAGATTTCCATTTCTTTGTGTTTCCTTCAATTTCTTTCAACAATATGTTATAGTTTTTAGAGAACAGGTCTTTCATCTTCTTGGTTACATTTATTCCTAGGCATTTTATTCTTTGGGGACAGTTTTACTTTTTTTTAAATTGAAGTACAGTTTAACATCTGATGTTCTATTAGCTTGAGGTGAATAACATAGTGTCTTGACAAATCTTTATGTTATGCTATGCCCACCACAACTGTGGCTACCATCTGTGACCATACAGCGTTGTTATAATACCGCTGGCTATATTCCTTATATCTGTACCTTTCATCCCCACGATTTATTCTTTTCATAACTACAGACATGTTTCTTCTACTCCCTCTCACCTATTCTGGCCATCCCCTGCCCTTTCCACTAGTTCCCTGTAGTTATGGATTTGGTTCTGCTTTTTATTTATTATATTCTACATATAAACAAAGTCATATAGTATTTGTTTTCTCTGTCCAAATTACTTTACATACCCTCTACTTATGTGCAACCACATTGTCAAAATGGTGAGATTTCACACTTTTTTCTAAAAGTTTTTATATATTTTGAGAGAGAAAGAGCAAGCAGGCGGGTAGTGGCATAGAGGGGGAGAGTGACACAGTGCACAACCCAATGTGGACCTCGAACTCATGAACCTGAGACAAGGCTGGATGCTCAACTAACTCACACAAGCACTTTTTTTTTTTTTTTTTTTAATTTTAGAGAGAGACCACGAGTGGGAGAAAAGAGGGAGAGGAAAAGAATCTTAAGCAGCCTCCACATTCAGCATGAAGTTCGATCTCACAACCCTGGAATCACAGCCTGAGCCGAAATCAAGTTGGATGCTCTACCAACTGAACCACTCAGGTGCCCCAAGATTTAAAGATTTCACACTTTTTTTTTTTTTATAGCTGAGTAATATTCTATTGCATGTGTTCACATACCACACTTTCTCTGTCCATTCTTCTATCGATGGACACTTGGGTTGCTTTCATATCTTGGCTACTGTAAGAAATAATGCAATGAACACAGGGGTGCATTTACCCTTTTGAATTAGTGTTTTTCCTTTCTCTGGGTAAATACCAGTAGTGGAATTACTACTTTTTTTTTTTTAAGTGTCTTTGCCTGGTTTTGGTATCAGGGTAATACTAGACTTATGGAAAGAATTTGTAAACCTTCCTTCCTCTTCTATAATTTGGAACAGTTTGCTAAGAATAGGTATTACTTTTTCTTTAATTTTTAGTAGAATTTATCTTTGAAGTCATCCATTCTTGGACTTTGTTTTTTTGGGAGTTTTTTGATTAATGATTCAATTTCACTACTAACTGTTAGTCTGTTCAGATTATTTTTTTTTAATATTTTTATTTATTTCTAGGAGAGAGAGAGAGAGACAGTGTGAGCAGGGGAGGGTCAGAGAGAGAGGGAGATACAGACTCTGAAATAGGCTCCAGGCTCTGAGCTGGCAGTCAGCACAAAGCCCGACGCGGGGCCCGAACCCACGAACCGCGAGATCATGACCTAAGCAAAAGTCGGACGTTTAACCGACTAAGCCACCCAGGCGCCCCAGATTTTTTCTTTCTGATTCAGTCTTGGAAGTTGTATATTTCTAAGAATTTATCCATTTTCTAGGTTATTCAGTTTGTTGGCAAATAATTTTTTGTCTCAGTCCTTTGTATTTCTATGGTGTCAGTTTTAACTTTAATTTCTGATTCTATTTGAGTCTTCTTTTTTTCTTGATGATTTTGGCTAAAGGTTTATCAATTTTATCTTTTCAAAGAACCAGCTTTTAGTCACTGGTCTATTTTAATTACTTCTGCTCTATTCTTTATTACTTTCCTTCTACTAACTTTGGGCTTTGTTCTTTTTCTTGTTCCTTTCATTTTTAGGTGAGATTGTTTGACATTTTTCTTATTTCTTGAGATAGGCTTGTATCACTATAAACATCTCCCTTAGAAACTGCTTTTCCTGCATCCCCAAAATTTTGAACCATTGTGTTTCTTTTTTCATTTCACACAAGTACTTATTAATTCAAAGGGGAAGATGTTAACTTGGGGGCAGGGAAACCAGGTAAATACCACCCAATTAAACTCCACACCACAACAGTACAGAAAACTGCCATGAAGTTCTTCTTCATGTGGTACACGAAAAAGGAGTACCATTTATGTGATATTTCTGGCAAAAATGCAGCAAGTGAATCTGATCTTGAAGAAATACTGGAGACAGTCCACAAAAGGTACAAAATAAAGTCAATGACCTCAAGGGTGGGTACCTGGATGTTCCAAATAAAAGAAAACTAAAGTGACCCTACAACTAAGTGCAACAGGTTTCCAAATCAGGAAAAAAAATTGCTACAAACTATGTTAGATAAAAGTATATCAATGTTAAATTTCCTGACTTGTATTGTGCTTATATAAGAAAATGCCTTCATCTTTAGTGCACATGTGAGATAGTAGAGATGAAAGAACATGGCATGTGCCACTGTTCCTAAATGTTTCAGCAAAAAGGAGGTAGAAAAACAAAGAGAAAATAAGTGTGGCAAAATGTTAGTAACTGCTAAAATCTAAGTGAAGGATATTGTTATGGGCTAAGCTGTATCCTTCCCAAAGTCATATGTTTAAGTCCTAACCCCCTAGTACCTCGGAATGTGAAGTATTTGGAGACAGAACCTTTAAAAGGGGAAATTAAACTGGGTCATTAGGGTGTGTCTTAATCCAGTATGACTGGTGTTGTTATAACATATTAGGAAACAAACACACGCAGGGGAGGACCATGTGAAGACTAAGGAAGGAGAGGCTTCAGAAGAATCTAACATGCTAACACCCAAGATCTTTGACTTCTAGTCTCCGGAACTGAGAGAAAATAAATTTCCACTGTTTAAGCCACCCAGTCTGTAGTACTCTGTTATGGCAGCATAGTAGCAAAATTATTATATAGCTTAATTTTTTTTTTGCACTACATCAAATTTGACCAAGTATTAGAAATTGATACCCCAAGGAATGTGAGAATGTAAAGGGATCCTGAGACCAAAGAGCTTGAGAACCATGGGCTTAGATACTTTCTAAATGTATTTCTTTCCTCTGTAACTTCTGATCTCATCCTTAGTATCTTCTTGAAAGAAACAGCATATCAGATACAGGTCTTTTATACTAGCTTTCATGATGACATTAACCTAAAAGAATTATTTCCTTTTTGTAACTCCTCTGCTTCCACTCTTAACGGCTTTATTTATCTATAAGTTGTAAATACTTTTTTTCAGCTATTTTAATGTTCTGTTTTAAGCAATATATGATGAATACCATCTCATGTGATCTTAGAAATTCACTGTAATTTAAAAAAAATATCCTGTCTTTTGATTAAGCTTATGTTTAATTTGATCACTGCAGATTACTACAAACCAAGTATGTAATTTTGAATTTTCTAGTAGTCACATTAAAAAGTAATAAAAACAGAAAAAGGAGTCTTAGGAGTATATTAATCAAATGTATAAAACCTTATGAATTTTTATGAGGTAACAAGGTATTAACGTATATTATTTTTTATTCTAAGACTTCGAAATCTGGTTGTGTATTTCATACTTATAGTACATCTCATTTCAGACAAGCTACAATTTCAAATGCTCAATAACTACTCTGTGGCCAGTGGGTAATATTTTGCATACAGATCTAGACAGAAGCAAAAATATCTCGTCAACTGTATTTGAATTCTAACTTGAGTTTTATACCCCCATGACCACATCTTATTACTTTTCTTTCTCAAATCTAATATTTCTCTTTTATTGTGCTGCTGCATATATTCATTTACTATTTTATTTTCAAAATGCTAAATTCTAACCCTGATTTCCATTTCTTTCAGGGAATTTATATTTTGAAAAGTCTGTCATTAAGTGTCAGAGTTCTGACCTTTTTGTTACAGTGTTGTTTCCTAAAACTATAAGGACACTGACCTTTCCATGTACAGGTAATTTCAAACTGTCCAGTCATGAAAAATGAAATCAAGGGAGAACTTAGAGTAAACATTGCAGAAAGAAGTACACATTGTCAATAAAGTACTATTTGATTCCGAGAATGGATGCAGCAGTGAACATCTGAAATATTTTAGCCTTCTTTGTTTCCTTCCTCCAATGGCAAACCAACTGGTACCCCTTGGGTATACCAAGAAACTACACATTTGACCAGGTAAACCTTGATTTTCATACAATACACTGACAAGCCAATTCTGCCTTTACAAAGAAGATGTACTTACTCATTTGTTGGAGCTGTTCCATCTATACCCATTCCACTTATACACAAACAGCAATGTTTATACATTTGTACTTCACACAGTCTTTGCATATTTATATAAAATGTCTAATAACAGAAAAACTGAAGTGCTCATAATTGTAGAAAAAAAAACTTTGGTCTCAAATTTAACCCAACTGAGACAAAGACAAGATACTTACGAGATTCAGTTCAAGGTGGCAATGCAGAAAGATCCTGAACTCACCTCCTCACATGCACACGCCAATCTACAGCTACATATGGAACAATCTCCTCTGGGAAAAAAACACCCACACCCAAGCAGGCAGAGAGGTAAGATATCATCTCACCATAAACTGCACCCTTGGTATGGTCACCTAGAATCGGGAGGGCACCCGAAACACTGAGTTACTCCCTGAGGAATAACGAGTTTAAGCCCACATTAAGCACCCCACCTTTCAAGACCTGCACTTGAGAGATGAACCTCCAAAACTTTAATGTTTGAATGCCGAGGGTGCGTGAACTGAGAAACTGTGATTATAGGGCCATGGGGCACAGAGGCAGCTGACTGCAAAGTACCCAGATCTTCTGTGAAAGAAGCTCATTTTAACACTCCTCTAGAGACACTGTAATACTCTCAAGGGACACAGACGAGCAGGTGACACATTTCCATTCTCCATCTGCTTTACTCCAGAGCACTGGTACCTCTCAGAAATGAGTTAGTTGCACTCTCATCTGGTGCCCCAATTTTTGTGGCTGTCAGTCACCCAGGGGAGACCTCCAGGGCACCTAGCTCTGGCAACTAGTGGGGTTTATACTTGCAGGTCCCACAAGCCTGTACAGGACAAAGAGTTCACTGGCAAACCAGTTAACCCAGGGCAAAGCACAGAGACAAAAGACTACAGTACCCAGTCTTTCTGCAAAGAAAACCCATTAGCTTAACTTCATAGCTGTCGCTGAGGGGCAGGTTTCTCATTAAACATATCTAAGAGCTGGCTATAACCCTCTAGAGACCTCAGAATGCGGGTGCTATCTTTGCACTCTCCCTCTGCTGTGTTCCAGAGCACAGCATTTCCAGAAGAAAGCTTTCCCACACATCTGGCACCCCAGTTTTTAATCTGGTGGTCTCAGGTGTTATGGCTGCTATCCAGTGGATGCCTCCTCCCCGCCCCCCAAATTGCCTATACAGTGGACCCTTTATTCCCAGGTCCTATGGGACACTAAAAGACTGGAGATGCAGTTCTTGGCCAGCTACCACAAGGGCATTGCACTAACAGAATGAAACATACCCCAAGTCTTTCTGTGAAAAAGACCTATTTGCTTTGCCTGGAATCTCAGCCCCAGGGACAGGGTTTTCATTTTACATACACGGACTTACTGAGATACTTTCTGGAGACAGAAAGCAGCAGGCATTACTGCACTCTCTCTCTGCATTCTTCCAGAGTGCCAGTATCCCCTGGAAAGATACCTGTACACTTTCTTGGCACACTGATTTTTATGGCTGCCAGCCAGGGTACACCTCTAGTACCTGGTTCTGGTGGACAGTGGGACTTCTGGTTATGACTATTTGCCTACTTTATTTATTTTTTAATGTTTTAATGTATTTCTGAGAGAGAGAGACAGCGTGAGCAGGGGAGGGCTAGAGAGAGAGGGAGGCACAGAATTAGACGCAGGCTCCAGGCTATGAGCTAGCTGTCAGCACAGAGTCAGACGCAGGGCTCGAACCCACGAACTGTTGAGATCATGACCTGAGAAGTCAGACACTTAACAAACTGAGCCACCCAGGCGCCCCTATTTGCCTACTTTAAAAGCTGTTGCCTGAGGGACAGGCTTCCGATCAATCTGAATGTGGGTGCTGACTGAGATCCTCCCTTTAGGGACATTGACAGGTCTTGGTAAACCCCCAAATACTAGGAGCCACTGAAAGTAAAACAGGCTGCTTGGACAATCAAAAAGGTTTGGGAGACAACCAAGAGCTACGGCAGAGCTGAACAATAAGGTTCATTTCCTACAAGAGACCATTCCTTCAAGACCTGGAGAGCTGGCTGTTTAATGCAGAGAAACCAACACAGAGTCAGGAAAATGAAGAAACAGGAATGTTTCAAAGAGGAAAAAACAAGAACTCAGAAAGAAATCTTAATGAAATGGAGGTAAGTGGTTTGTTTACCCAATGAAGAGATCAAAATAACAGTCATAAAGATATTCCCCAAGCACAGAAGAATGGCTAAACAAAGGGAAAACCTGAGGAAGGAAGGGAGGGTTGAAGAAGCCCATAAAGTTTTAAGTAATATGAGCTCAAAAAGACTTACACCAAGACACATCATATTTAAAATGTCAAAAGTTAAAGGAGAGAATCTTAAAAGCAGGAAAACAAAAACAGCTTGTTATGTTATAAGGGGCCCCCACCATCCCACCAACACTACCAGCAGTTTTTTTCAGGAGAAACTTCGCAGGCTAGAAGGTGGGTAGCATGATACACTCAAAGTGCTAAAGTAAAAAAAAAAAAAAAAAAGACTTCCAACCAAGAATACTCTACCTGGCAAGGATATCATTCAGATGGCAGGAGAAACAGTTTTCCAGAGAAGCAAAAGGTGAAGGAATTCATCAGTCCTAGACTGGCCTTATAAGAAATGTCAAGGAACTTCTTTAAGCTGAACAAAAAGGATGCCAAACAGTACCAGAAAACCATATGGAAATACAAACCTCACTGGTAAAGGTAAATACACAATAACTTTCAAAATCTAATGTGAAGATGGCAAGTTAATCACCTAGAAAGGTAGCATAAAGGTTAAATGGCAAAAGTTGTAAAAACACAACTACACTATTTGTTATGGGATACACAAGATAAAAAAAATATCAACTGTGACATTAAAAACAGTTTCAGGGAAATAAAATGTATAGCTTTAAAATGCATTCAGACTTAAAGCTGTTGTCAACATAAAAGAAATGGTTACAAATCTAAGCTTTTAAGCGTTAACCTCCTTGGGGCACCTGGGGTAGCTCAGTTAGGTGTCCGACTCTTGACTTTGGCTCAGGTCACGATCTCACGGTCATGGAGATTAAGCCCCATGTCAGGCTCTGTGCTGAGCATGGAGCCTGCTTGGGATTCTCTCTCTGCCCCTCCCCTGCTCGTGTACATGCTCTCTCCTTCTCAAAATAAATAAATTAAAAAAAAAAAATAGATGTAAACCTCATGGTAACCACTAAGCAAAAACCTACAGTAGATACATAAAGGAGTTTAAGCATACCACTATGGAAAATCATCAAATCACAAAGGAAGACAGAAGAGAAGAAAGTAACAGAGAAACTAAAAAACAGCCAGAAAATTAAGTCGCAAAAGGCAATAAGTACATACCTAATAATAATTAATCTACATGCAAACAGATTAAATTCTCAATACATAGAGTGACAGAAAGAAAAAAATAAGACCCATCTATATGCTGCCTAGAAGAGGCTCACTTCAGAAGTAAAGACACAAAGGCTGAAAATAAAGGGATCGCAAAAGATATTCCATTCAGTGGAAACCAAAAGAAATCTGGGGTAGCTATACTTATATCAGACAACAAAGACTTGAAGACACAGACTGTACTAAGAGGCAAAATCATTAAATAATCATAAAAGGTCACTCTAACAAGAGAATATAACATTTGTAAATATTTATGAACCCAACACAGAGGTACCCAAATACATAAAGCAAATATTAAGACCTGAAGGGGACTTTAATATCGCACTTTCACCAATGGATAGATCAGCTACTCAGAAAATCATGAGGATGGACTTAACAAACGTATATATAACATTTCATCCAAAGCAATACACATTGTTCTAAAGTGAATATGGAACAGTCTCCAAAATAAATCATATATTAGGCCACAAAACAAGTTTGAAAAAATGTAAGACTGAAATCACATCAAGCATTTTTTTGACCACAATGGTATGAAACTACAATCATTTATAAGAATAAAACCTGAAAATTCACAAATATGTGGAGATTAAGCAACATGCTATAATACAACCAATGGGTCAAAGAAGAAACCACAAGGTAAATAAAAAAATACCTTGAGACAAAAGAAAATGGAAATACAAAGTAACAAAACATTTGGAATGAAGCAAAGCAGTTCTAAGAGTGAAGTTAATATCAATAAGTGACTACTTCAAGAAACAAAAATAACAAAAAAACTAATGTCATTAACTCAAGGGGCCAGTAAAAGAACAAATAAAACCCAAAGTTAGTGAAAAGAAGGAAATAACAAAGACTGGAAATAAATGAAATAGTTTCACTGATCTTTTCTACTCTTTTTTAGTCTCTAAGAGTTGGTCCTTTGAAAAAGATAAAATTGACAAACCTTTATCTAGACTTACCAAGAAAAAAAGAATGAACTCCGATAAAATCAGAAATGAAAAAGAATCCCAACTGATACTACAGAAATAAAGGATCATAATGAGACCACCATAAACAACTATACATCAACACACATGACAACCTAGAATAAATGGATAAAGTGATTGAATCAGTAACCAAAAATCTCCCTACAAAGTCTAGGAGCAGACAGCTTCCTTCCAAACATTCAAATAAAAATACCAATCTTTTTCAAACTTTTCCAAAAAACCAAAGAGGAGGGTACACTTCCAAATTCATTTTACAAGGCCAGCATTACCCTGATACCACAACCAGACAAAAATCCCACAAGAAAAAAAAAATTATAGGCCAATACTGATGATTAATATTAGGATGCCTCCTCTTAGCACTTTTATTCAACAGTCTTGGAAGTCCTAAGCAGGGCAATTAGGCAAGGCAAATAAAAAGGCATCGAAATCAGAAAGAAAGAAGTAAAACTGTCAGTATTTGAAGATGACATGACATTATATAGAAAACCCTAAAGACTACCAAAAAACTATTAAATTCAGTAAAGTTGCAGAACAAAGTTAACATACAAAAAGGTGTTGTGTTTCTGTATACATAATGTTGGAAAGAGAAATCAACAAAATAATCTTATTAACAGTTTCATCAAAAAGATGAAAATAGGGATAAATTTAACAAAGGAGGTGAATAACCTCTAAACTGAAAACTGTAAGACACCAATGAAAGAAACTGAAGACAAAAATAAATGGTAAGACATTCCACATTTATAGACTGGAAAAATTGTTAAAATGTCCATTATTACCAAAGCAATCTACAGATTCAATAAAATTCCTATTAAAATCCTAAATGGCATTTTCCCAAGAAATAAAACAAAAATTCTAAAATTTGTATGGAACCAGAAAATATCCTAAATAGCTAAAGCAGTCTTAAAAAATGTTTCCTAATTTCAAACTATATTACAAAGCTAGCTATAGTAATCAAAATAGTATAGTACTGGTATAAAAATAGACACAGAGTCCTGAGGCACCTGGGTGGCTCAGAGAGGTAAGCATATGACTTTTGATTTTGGCTCTGGTCATGAGCTCATGTTTTGTGGGACTGAGCCCTCCATAGGCTCAGAGTCTGCTTGGGATTCTCTCTCTCTCCCTCTCTCTCTGCCCCTCCCCCACTCATGTTCCCTCCCTTCCGCTCTCTCAAAATAAATAAATATTTAAAAAAATAAAAAATAAAAATAGAGTCCAATGGAACAGAGAGGCCATAAGCAAACCTATCCATATATGGTCAATTTATGATAAAGAAGTCAAGAATATACAATGGGGAAAGGACAGTCTTTTCAAAAAACGCTGTTGGGAAAACTGATAGCCACATGCAAAAAAAAAAAAAAAAAACCCAACCCAACCCAAAACTGGACCACTATCTTTACATCACACATAAACGCACTCAAATGGATTAAAAAGCTGAACATAAGGCCTGAAATCATAAAACTTCTAGAACAAAATAGAGGCAGTGAGCTTCTTGACCTCAGTCTTGGAAACGATTTTTGGGGACAAATACTTAGGAGCAAAGGCAACAAAAGCAAAAGTAACAAGTGGGACTATTTCATACGAAAAATCTGAACAGCAAAGGAAATGGGCAACAAAATGAAAAGGCAACCTACTGAATGGGAAAAAATACTTGTGAATTATATATCTGGATAAGGGGTTAACATCCAAAATTTATAAAGAACTCCTATAACTAAACAGCAAAAAACAAACAATGCAATTAAAAGAAAATGATTAAAGCAACTAAACAGACATTTTTCCAAAGACCTACCTATGGCCAATTTATACATGAAAAGGTGCTCAACAACATTAAACATCAAGAAATGTAAATCAGGGGCACATGGGTGGTGGCTCAGTTGGTTAAGCATGCAAGTCTTGATTTCGGGCTAGAATTTCATAGTCATGAGATCGAACCCCATGTCGGCCTCCTCACTGGGCTTGAAACCTGCTTTAGATTCTCTCTCCCTCTCTTCTGCTCGTCATACCTGACAGTGGCTGAAGGATGGATTATGGGTGTCAAAGGTATAATCTTCCATTTATTTTATATATATATATATATTTTTTTTTTTTTTTTAATTTTCTGAGAGAGAGAGAGCGAGCGAGAGCACATGAGAAGGGGAAGGTCAGAGAGAGAGGGAGACACAGAATCTGAAGCAGGCTCCAGATTCTGAGCTAGCTGTCAGCACAGAGTCTGACGTGGGGCTCGAATCCAAGAACCGTGAGATCATGACCTGAGCTGAAGTCGGATGCTTAACCCTCTGAGCCACCCAGGAGCCCCAGTCTTCCATTTATTATAAGTATGTGTTGGGGGCTGTAATTTATAGCATGATGACTATTAGTTAATACTGTACTTAATATTTGAAATATTAACAGATCTTAAAAGTTCTCATTATAAGAGAAAAAGTTTGTAACTATGTATGGTGACAAATGTTAACTAGACTTATTTTGGTAATCATTTTGCAATATATACAAATAGCTATTCATTGGAGTTAAACCAGCAATTAACACTTAACTGTGATTAAACAGTTTTAGAGTATGTGCAAAATGCTGGAAATGTTTTATCAAATATTGTCTCTAAAAAACTATGGTACAGTGAGGGATTGTATGTACATTTCTTAACTTTCTGACAATATAACCTACTTATAATGAAGTCTATCATGCATGCTCTTTAGGAACACATTTTGTGAAAAAGTAAGATCACACAAGTCAGTCAGAAACACCAAAACAAATAAATGAAAAAATTCTTCATGAAAGAAAGAGTCAAAGGCAATATCATGAAATAGTCAACAGCAAAAAAAAAAAACAAAAACAAAAAAACAGATTAAGTGAAAAAAGATATGGTTATTATAAATTAGTTGTAACTATACATAAAAACCTAAACAGAAAAAAGCTTACAAGATATCAAATATGTAACAGTATCAAAATAAGGCAACATTGTTTTATAAGGGATAGTGGTATAAACTGCCACTTCATGAAGTAATGAGTTTTAGATGATAGCCACCACCCACCCCAAAAAACCACACAAACTATAAATCCTTTATCTTGCACATCAATTAGTAAAGATCAAACAGAAAGTTCAAGGGTTTGTCATTTACTTAGCTGCTCAGCTTTGCAATCAAGCCAGGTTTGCAAATTACATGTTTGGCCAGTTAATTATTATCTCCTATAACTTGTATTTATTCATAAATTTTTAGAAATAGAATGATCAGTCATGTGGAATTTAAGAAGCAAAACAAAGAGGGGTGCCTGGGTGGCTTAGTCGGTTAAGCGTCCGACTTTCGCTTAGGTCATGATCTCGCGGTTCGTGGGTTCGAGCCCCGCATCCGGCTCTGTGCTGACTGCCAGCTCAGAGCCTGGAGCCAATTTCAGAGTCTGTTTCTCCCTCTCTCTCTGACCCTCCCCTGCTCACGCTGTCTCTCTCTCCTAGAAATAAATAAAAAATATTAAAAAAAAAAAATAGAATGATCAAAAACTTACCACATGAGTAGTTTTTAGTGTAATGCCATCAAATCTGCATAAACTGGAGCTCTCTTCAAAGAAAATATCACATTCTTCTAACTCTTGAGCATTACAAGGAGGTTTTTCTTTATCGGGATTTGGATTCTTAGACCAGAAAACAAAATAAACAAACCATTAACAATAAGACAGTGGATTTCTTCATACTTAAAATATCAAGATTATAACAGTAATTAAAAACTAAATTTCAGACCCATGACTGATAAATCCTAGTCAACAAAACCCAGAAATGACAGAGTGATGAAATCACCAGAAAGATATTACAACAGTTTTTTATACTCAAAGATGTACAGAAAAATACATATATGTTGAGAAAGGTATGGAAGATATTTTTAAAAAAGAACCAAACTGAACTTCTAAATATGAAAATACAATATCTGAAGTGGAAAGCAAAAAAGATGGGATTGACAGCTTATTAGACACAGCAGGAGACCTGTGAGCTTGCAACACAGCAAGAGAGTCTATCGAAAATGAAACACAAAGAGGACCAAAAAATAAAAAGAGAACTGAAATGACCAGGGGAACAAATATCAAATGGTCTAACACATGAACAACTAGACAAGGGCAGGGAGAAAGGAAAAAGAATTGAAAGAAATGGTCACTAAATGATGAAAACTGTAACTCTATAAATTGAAGGTCAAAGAAAACATTTAAAAAACCCACTGCAAATCACATTATAATGAAACTGCTGAAAAGTAGTAATGAAGAGAAATCTTAAAAGTAGTCAGAGGAGGAAAAGACACATTATGAACAGATGAACAAAGATACAAATGACAGCCAACTTCTCATCAGAAACTATTCAAGGCAGAAAACAATGGAGTTGTGAAAGGGGGAAAAACCCTATCGACATGGACTTAATATACTTACCAAAAATATTTTTAAAAAGAAGACAACTTAAGTATTTTTACAGCAAACAAATTTTCCCCCTAAACCTACACTACCAGAAATGCTAACAGAAGTTGTTCAGCCAGGAACAAAATGACAACAGTTGGAAATATGAATCAACACAAAGAAACGTAGAACAGAGGAAATGTGTAATATGTGGGTCAAGGTAAGACCCTCCCCCCATATTTTAATCTCTTTAAATTTAAAAAATAACTGACTGATTAAAGTTGAAATAATAATGTGTTACTGAGTTTATAACATGTAAAAATGAAATGTATGATAAGAATACAAAGGATGGGGGCGCCTGGGTGGCTTAGTCGGTTAAGCGTCTGACTTTCGCTTAGGTCATGATCTCGCGGTTTGTGGGTTCGAGCCCCGCGTCGGACTCTGTGCTGACTGCCAGCTCAGAGCCTAGAGCCCATTTCAGAGTCTGTATCTCCCTCTCTCTCTGACCCTCCCCTGCTCACGCTGTCTCTCTCTCCTAGAAATAATAAAAAAAGAATACAAAGGATGAAGAAATGGAAATATATTGTGAAGCTCTTCAATTATAAGTGAAATGATATAATAGTTTTTGAAGAAAGACGGTGATAAATTAAAGACATACAGTGTAAACTCCAGAACAACCACTAAATACACACATACACACATATAAAAACATAAAGGTGTAGCTAATAAGCCAAAAGAAAAGATAAATGGAATCATTAAAGTAATTTTAATATGTTCCATTGTTAAAATGCAAGAAGTGCTGTCTGGCCTTATAACCCTCATAGAGTAAAAGGATCACAATGCTGAAGTGATAATTTGCATATATATATATGCATATAAATTGTGTATATACATATATACAACAGAAATATAATTCTACAATTGACCAAATGTCCACACACCTCATTTGCTGAAATGTAGTCATCTTACTGAAAACTTGATGAAATGACCTGAGAAGTCTCTGAAACTAAATGGCTGGGAGTTACAGAAGTGACAGAAGATCAACCTTGTCTATGTTCCACCTGGGATTTGGAGCTACCTAGTTGAGTCAGCCTAAATTATCAATGGAAAAAATTCTGGTTGCTATGACTGGCTGGGAAGGCAAGGTCAACAATTAGCTGGAGCCATTTGTTCAGTGATTCAAGAATATATACATGTCCAGGAGCACAGAGAAGGCACCCTCTGCACTTCTCCCTCCCTTCCCTTTTCCATTACCTGTATGTTAAAGATTAGAGAGCAAAAATTAAAGTTCAGGACTACTGGTGCACTTGAGTGGCTCAGTCAGTTAAGTCTCCAACTTTGGCTCATGTCATGATCTCACGGTTTGTGGATTTGAGCCCTGGGTCAGGCTCTGTGCCAATGGCTCAGAGCCTGGAGCCTGCTTTAGATTCTGTCTCTGTCTCTCAAAAATAAATAAAATGTCAAAAAAAGAAGTTCAGGACTATCAAGGCAGGCAGAATTAAACAGGGCAAGATTACAGAGAAAGGGGAACAGCAGAGAAGAGAACCCTCTGCCGCTTCTCTATAGGCATTTATTGATTTTCAAGCACAGCTGAAAAAGGTAAGTGGAAAGAAGCAGGCAAGGGACTCAAGAGCTGAATGCTGATATTAATAAAGTGCTTGGGAGACAAAAACTGAAGCTCAGGCTGACACAGGAGAATCCCTGTAAACATCCTAGACTTTCAGTTACGAGTCATGAACAGTTCTGTCCTAGGAGAAAGAACAAGCAAGGAATAAATATCAGCCACATAAAATACTGAAATATAGCACCAAATCAAATCATCCTTAATGGATGCATTAAGGAGGATGCAAGTCAAGTAGTGTTTGGAATGAAGTGTATAGCATTAAATGCTTTCAAAAGAAAAGTAGGTTAAAAAAATCAATCATGTAAACTTTCACTTTTAAAAATAGAGCAAAATAAATTCAAAGTAAGCAAATAGCAGAAAATAATCAATGTAATAACAAAAAATGAAACTGGAAACTGAAAAAAAAAAAAGCCAAAGGAAATAGATGCCCAATATAATCCTGTATTTAATAAAGGAATTAAATTCATGGTTAAAATCTTCCAAAAAAAAAAAAAAAGTCCAGTCCAGTTTCATTGGCAAATTCTGTATTTAAAGAAATAATGCCAAATCTATACAATCTCTTCCAGAAATAGAAAAAGCAGGAAATACTTCCCTATTTATTTTAAGACATCAGCATTACCCAGATACCAAAACTGGGTAATGACAGTAAGACGACAAAACTACTACAGACCAATATTTCTCACAAATATAGATGCAAAACTCCTCAATAATATATTAGCAAACCCACACTGGTAGAACATAAAAGGGATTATACATCATGACTAAGTGAGGTTTATACCACAAATGAAGGGAGTATATTTCACAAAATTCTATATGGCCTTTCATGATTAAAAACTCAGTATAATAGAAGAAAATTTCCTCAACATGACAAAAATAGTCCATACTTAATAGTGAAATATTCAATTATTTTTCCAAGCTTACAAACAAGGCAAAAATGTCTGCTTTCACTATTCACCATTTCTATTTTACAATGGATTAGAAGTTCTAACCAATGCAGAAAGGTAAGAAAAAGTATAAAGATTTGAAAAAACACAAGCCAGCCTTCAGCTGCAGATAACAAGATTCTATGTTTGTTTATTTTCCCCAAACACACTGGTGTTCAGACATAAATAACTTACTCATATATACCAATATTCCCTTGAAATAATCAGGTTTAAAAGGCAGTTAGGAACAATATCTATAAAATCATAACAAACCCCACTATCACTATACATCCCAGAGCCCTTATCACAATAAATGCTTGCTGAATGAATGAATATAGGGCAATGTAGTCTGCATGGGCTTACTGTAACACCAGGGCTATGAAATCAAAGTTTCATAGTCTTACAAAAAAGTTCCAGAGATCCTGAATTTGTGGTAGGGACAGAGAGAGGGGGGACTGAGGATCTGAAGCAGACTCTGCATGGACAGCAGTGAGCCCGATGTGGGGCTTGAGCTCATGAACCACGAGATCATGACCTGAGCCGAGGTAGGGCACTCAAGTGACTGAGCAACCCAGGTGCCCCCTGAAATTTTTAATTATTGCTAGTAGATGTGAAACTTGATTTCTCCATTTTGGCCATGTTTTCTTTTGATAGAAACATTTACCTTCAATATTCTGATTTCCTTTCCACTTTAGGATATAATTAACCCTATATTATAAACTACCTCCTAACAGTTTTTTTCTCATTATTCTAATTCCAGATGGCAATAAGTCAGACATTTTACATGTACTGATATCATTTTTGGTGACTAAACATGTCACCAAAACATGGTGACTAAGATTCTGTTATAATGCTTTATTCAATTTTAAACAATTTTTCTTTAATGTTTGTTTATTTTTGAGAAAGAAAAAGAGCAAGAGCATGGAAAAGGCAGAGAGAGAGAGGGACCCACAGAATCTGAAGCATGTTCCAGGCTCTGGGCTGTCAGCACAAAGCCCAACGCAGGGCTTAAACCCGTGAACTGCAAGATCCTGACCTGAGAGCTGAAGTCAGACGATAACCAACTGAGCCACCCAGGTGCCCCTGCTTATTCAAATTTTTAACATTATCTTAAAAGTCATCAGACTGGAAAATATTCAACAAAATCTCACAAATGAATGAGTAGTGTATTATCACTTAATCATTATAATGAATTACTTTGTCAATCATAATTAACTGTGGTATATATACCTCTTGTGATATTCTAAGATATTCTAGAAAATTTCAATGATGACAAGTAGATTATTAGCATTGGTAGCCAGTAAAATCCTAATTTTGTCCTTGCCAATATCAGTCTATTGATTCTACTAAAGGAGAATATCTATGTGTCTATGTGTGTGTATACATATACATGTTTATACAGATATACATGCAATCCACCTTATACAACAATCCCACACACATATATATATTCACATAGTGTAAGGAATAAATATTAGAATTTTAAGCTACATTCAAACAATAGTCTGTAGTGCCTAATCTGTATCTCTAACATTAGGAAATGTAAAATAATGTTTGAGAAACCTGGTACAATCCTCACATAACATTATTCTGGGCCTTTGGAAAGTCACCCTACTATTGCAATTGCTTACCAGTTCTTCAGAGGTCAAGTGCATCAAACGTTCAGCTATTGCAGCACACTGGGCTGAGTCTCTTATAAACTCTCCTTGTTTATCACCGACCACTAGCTCTGGCCATGTTAGTCCTTCATTCTTTTTAGTCAAGAAAATCTCCAAGCTAGAAGTTAAAGGAGAAAAGTAATATGATACTTGTAACATGCTTAATGTTACATTAAGCAACTACACAAATTATATAACCAATAGGAAACAAAAGAATCTTCCACTGAATCTACACCACCCTGGTGTCCAGAAGATGTATTACCAAAACCTGTGTTCATTTTGGTACTGCATATGCTGGAAAATCTATAACCCAAGGGTAATAATTTGTCCTTCCTAAACAATCAATAAAGTGCCGCTGGAAACGGCATGCCAAATGGCTTCATGAGAAGAGCGGCAAGAGTAATGCTGTTGTAGTCCAGGTGTGCAGTATGCTACCGAAAGAGACAGAAACGCAAGCAGCAAGAATCTGAGAGATTTTACTAGGGAATGGTGATGGCAGTAAGGCCGGTGGTTGAGGCAGGCATATAATATTAATTGGACAGAGACTGTAACTAAATGTACTTTTTTGTATGTGAAGCCAATAATTAGCTTCATTTTCCCAAACTAGTAGCCATAATATATACTAATGTAAACACCAGGCAGGTTAGATCACTACAAATATTAATTCTTAAAATACAGATTTTAAAGAACTGAAAAGAAAGTAGAAATTAGAAAGTAATTAACTTTGGTAACATAAGGGAAAAAAAGTTGTTAATGTCTTCTTATCAACTGAAAATCTAATTCTGTACATTTAAGCCACTGAACAAATTCCAAACACACTAAAAAGGCCTATCCAGGAATATGGAGATTAAGGTCTGATGCAGCAGGAAAGAGAGAGAGAGCTGAGTCAGGGAAGACCGTGGACACAGGAGCATAGAGGCTTGCCCACATGTCTCTCGAACAGGAAGGGAAATTCAAGTAAGCTGCTTTAGGCGTAGCCGTTGCCAGAACACAGAGAAAAGCAGGGTGGTGGTAGCTGTTCCCAAGGAACGCACCCTTTCCCATGTGCCACCTCTGGTACACGTGTGCTATACTAACCCATGCCCTGGGACCCAACTGCAAGGATATAATTGCAAGGACACAATAATAACTGTTATCATAATTATCAAACAGAACATGCACGCTTATCAGTCATTCTTTTTCAAGGCTGTTATTATCATCACCTCATCAATTAATTATGGCACTTTAACTTTTTCTGAAACTTTAGGAGACTATACAAAATATCTTTTCTATGTAATGAGTTCCTATCATTAGCATTAAAAATTACCACCATAACCTACTCTCTAAAAGAAAGCTCATCTTGAAAAGGATGATGATGATGAAGATAATAATCATGACAGCAACTACTCATACTTATCTAATGCTTCCCATATGCTAGGTGCTGTCTTTAAGCATCCCACATGTTTTAACTCACTGCTTGCTCACCACAACCAAATAAAGTACTATTTTCATCTTCATTTTACAAAGTAAGAAAAGAAAAGCACTGAGAAGTTAAGTAACTTGCCAAGGTTAGTGGCAAGCTAGTGAAGCAGTCTGGCTCTAAGTCCATGTTCTTCAATACTACTTTAATCAATCCTGTTTATCACATCACTGTCTTGTATTGCAGAGCATTCCATTGTGTGCATTTAACACCACTGTGTTTTTATCCTTCACCTTTTCATGAACATCTGAATTGTTTTCAGTTTGAGTTTTTTACGAATAGAGTTGCTATAAATATACTTGAGGGGGTCTTTTATTTTTTTTAACATGCATTTTCATTTCTCTTGAGTAAATATCTAGTGGAATTTTGGGGTTACAAAGTGGGTATATATATATATGCTTAGCCTAAGAAACTACTAAACAGTTTGCCAGAGTGACCATCATTTTTCCCTCCCACCGGCAATGGACATGCTCCACATTCTTGTCGACATTCGATACCACCAGCCTTTAGTTCTAGTCATGCACGGGTGTCTCATCCAGCTTCAATGTACCTTTCCCTACTATTTTTTTCATATGCTTAACATTCAAATATCTTCTACTGTGATATGTCAATTCAAATGATTTGATTATATTTAAGATTGGGTTATCTTCTAATTATAAATTTCTAGCAGAGTTTCTTATATATGGAGAATGCAATTCCTCTGTTTTGTATGCATACTGAAAATATTTTTTCCCCAGTCCACGGCCTGCTTCTTTGTTTTCTTAATGGTATCTTTAGAAGAGAAGAAATTCTCAGTTTTGATGTACTGAAAAGTTCTGTTCTGATAAGCTGACTATATCATCTATTTTTGTGTCCTGAACACATAATTCACAAAAAAATGGACATGGCTAACTTACACAGGAAAAATACTTATTCTCTGTAATTTTCAAAGAAGTATTGATTCCACTTATAGGTATTTATTCTCCATATATATTTCTGCACACATTAAATTCTCTCATATATCTATGAAAGTTATTCACTGTAGCAAACGACTGCAAACAGTCAAAAAATCCAACAATAAAGGACCCTTTTCAAAAAAAATGTGCAGGCGACAGAGTAAAAGATCATAAACAGCCATAAAGGAGAATAAAGTAAGTCATTATACTTTATGGAAAGTTCTTCAAAATTTACTGTTGAAAGTCAACAAAAGCAAGCTGTAAAACTGTAGTTATGTTTTAAAACTTTTTGTTCAAAAAAATATATATCTGCTGGAGCACCTGGGCTAGAGGGAGCCTTCACACTGTTTTTTATGTATCTTAAAATTTAAAGAATGGGAATGTATTATCTAGTTGGCAAACTGAAGTTAATAAAAAAAAGATTAGTTCTCTTAAAAAATTTTAAAGTATTAATTAAAATAATTAGCCATTTTTATCTATTAATTATTACTGTTACTACTGTTATTATTTCTTCCAGGGCTGGTAATAAAAAACTCTACCATGGAATACAAACAATAATATTACTAGCATATTTAATCCTCATGAAAATTATGTTTTGATACAGTAATTCTTTTTTTAATCTGTCTTAAGAAAAGAATCAACAATACAGACAGACCTATTGTAGTATTCAACTTTGGTGTAACCACTGTGGAAAGGTTAAAAAAAAAGAAAAAGAAAAAAATTATAAAAAATAAATTTAAATATAAATACAATTCTCTCTATATACCTTTTATTCTCTTTAATCATCCATGTACTGCTTTCTTGATCAATAGATGAATAGAGATTTCCTTCCAAAAACCTCTGACCCTTCAGCACAATGTTGATGTGATCAGGCAAAAACTGTACTTGAATGTCCTCCTTAGAAATGCCTTCTGGAAGCTGTATTGTTACTGTCAAATCATCTTCAGTCTGTTGCCAGTAATACAGAGGTTCTATTGGGAAAAGGAAAATACATTACGTAATAAAAAAGTGGAGACCAGAACACACGAAATGAGAGACCAGAGCATACAAAAGAACACCTATCTAAAGGAAATCTTGGCGTAATTTCTAGTGATCTTCTCACCAAAAAAAGAAAAAAAGTAATTATAAACAAAAACATACAGATCTTTTAGGGAATTTTCAGAGTTATAACTGCACTTGACATTTCTTTTTCTAGGCTTACCTAATGCTCCAGGATGGAAGCACTCATAAAACACTAATGATAGCAATCTTTATCCCCATTCATTCTCTCCCTGCCTCCCAGTTTCCCCCTTTACTCCTTCTTCCTCTTTACACACACAGCAGATGCCTACTTCAAAAGAGTAACAAATCTGTCATAAACCACGGTCTGAAACTTTCACCACTGCTTTAACTGGCCCTAACAATGTAACTCTGTGGTAAAGGAGACCACTATTATTTGGTGAGATACACACCAACATAAAAATAAAAGATATATATATTTATAAATTCTACTCCACAACTTTGTTGCATGAAAGCAACTTCACAGGAAATTCGAGGGCTGCCAGTATATTTTGTCCAAGCTCCCAATAAAAGAATTCTCTCTTTATCTTCTTCTTGATTTCCTTGGCTTGTCTTATAAAAAGCTTTAAACTCATCATGCTACAGGTTGAAATACCCATAGGATGAAATAAGAAAATAGGGCTTAAATGGAAAAAGAAAAATACTCGCTAGGAAATAAATAAATATTTGCTTAATGATATCCATAAACATTAATCTATCCACCCACTAATCAGAAAGAAATATAACATAGTGGTTAGGAACTAGTACTCTAGAGTTGATTAGTCCTAGGTCTTGAATCTTGGCTCAACCACTTATTAATCTTGGTATGCAATTTTATCTATGACCCTCTTTTTCCTAATCTGTAAAATAAGGTAACAAAATATTACATTTTCTCACAGAACTGTTAAAATTAAAATGAGTTAATGCATATAAAATATTTAATATCAATCCTATTATTAAATATATTATAAACTCTCAGTAAATAAGGGTTATGATTCTTTTCTGAGGGGGTTATCATTCTTTTTATTTTTGTGCTATTTTGTGTAAAAACTTTGTAAGTACTAGCTATGCTCAAAGATATAGAAAGTATGATGTATCTTCTTAAAAGATCACTTCTATTTGATGTTAAATGAAATTTAATAAGCATATTACAGGAATAAGTATAAAAAATGCATAAATTTTTAGTATAAAATTGTCCTTTGGATTAATTTCTAACTTGCACCATATTCCTTTAAGCAGGCTCTCAGATCCTCTCTCTTAATCTCTTTAGAAGTACTTTTAATATAAATTCACTGAAAAAGTTTGAACTATACCTTAAAAGATTGAGAACTATAAGCACCTTAAGACAAGTCATCTGTTTTACTCAATTTTCTGTCTACCACAAAAGTTAACAAGGCAATTTATATGTAACAATGATTCAATGGGTACCTTCTGCAAGATATGGAAAGGGGAGGAGTCTGCAAAATCACATGGGCTTCTAGTAAAACTTAAATTCCATGGAAGTAAACTAAATGGAAAGCCAGAATTTTTTAATCCTTTCTCCACTAAAAGGTATACAAACAACTAAATTTTCTCAATTGTTGGTTGCTAAATGCCTATGTTTTTGGAAATGTTTTAAGTCTTTTCTAAGAAAATGCTATTATTTATATCATTATGACAACACCAAATGGGCAACAGACAATATCAGTCTTCTTGAGGTTTACAGAAACCCATATACATTCTCAGAAGATTTAAAAGAATGCTATAATTAACAAATTATCCATAATTTTTTAAAAAATTACATTTTTACTTTATAGGTAAAGGCTGTTTATTAGAAGAGAAACAAAAATACAGGGGATTTAAAGTTCACACTAAAAGGGAAGGGAAGACATAATAATGAATTCAGGAGGAAATCAAAATATAATGTGAGATGTCAACAAGAAAAACAACACCTAAATTGGTAGCGATGATTTAAACAGATGTTGTGTCCATCCCAGGCTACAATCTCTCTTGGAACCACATGGTGTCAGGTATGAGGCTGAATGCTTCCAAAGACTAGGGAATTCTTTCATTTCCTTTGCAGTTGCTCCCTAGAGTTCTAGGGGCATGTGGTCTGGAGATATGAATAGATGTTCTGGCTAAGTTCTAGAAGAGTTTTAACATTATAATTAAGACAGAAGAGTAGAATTTATTCAGAAAGGGATCTTAGAGATAATCTAACATAAAACATATCACATGGGAAACCAAGTTGTTAAAAGGCTAAATAAAAGGTCATCAAGCACAACTCTCATATTCAAACGTGCATATATTTATAAACCTGTGGTAAATATTTTTAAAACATTTATTACATTATTGTCTTCAAATATTTTTCAATGAATTTTTTGTTTAGAAAGCTCTAAGTATAGTGAAACTAATTTTTATTTTATATAATTAACAAAAAAGGGACACTCAAAGATGTATAATTGTTAAATACTGTGAAAATCTCAAGTAAAATACACTATTCTCTGGTTATAAACATCAGAATTATGAATAGTAATAGTTACAGGATGATGTTCTCTTGAATATAAGAGTATACAGTCTTCATATATAAATATAAATTTTAAAGACCTTACTGCTGTCTTCATTCTAAAACACTACCTTCATCCATTTATCCATTTAACAGTGGGAAAACTCAGTGATTCTGCCCGCAGAACTTTTTTTAGCTTAGTACTAAAAGTTAAAAACATCTACATTAGTATACACCTATAATCAACAGTTAGCTTATTTTAAAAGATTAATATCTTCAATACTAATATGCTAGCTTCACAAACACCAATAACATAGAGACATTATTCACTTAATAAGGATTTACTAAACATCTCTTAAGGTAAGCTAAGGTACAGGTTTTTTAAAAACATTTTTGGTAATTATGAAATTACTGATTAAAACAATTCACACTATTTAGACAGTACATTTTACAAAAGACAATTCTGATAAATACAAAGGAAAATAAAGAAAAGTTAAGCACCTACTTAAGACAAACCAGACATAAACGTGTGTGTACATAAACACACAAGAGCTATATGAAGATGAACAGTAAAATTACCTTTGATTTTCTCAGACATGTTCTCATTCTTATTTTCTTCAAGATCTTGACCAACATGTACAAATGTGAAGGACTTGTAGGAGACAATCATCAGACCCTTCCCATCAGGCTCAATAGCAGCATAATGTGGCACTGACTTTCCACGGAGAATATCACGCTTAATGATTTCATATTTTTTATTATCTGTAAAAACAAAGTATTTTAGAACAAAAAATTAAAAAGACACCATATTATAAAAATATCCTGAAAAAATTTGCATATTAGTTACAATTAAAAAAATTTTTTTTAATGTTTATTTTTGAGACAGAGCATGAGCGGGGGAGGGGCAGAGGGCAAAGGAGACAGAATCCCAAGCAGGCTCCAGGCTCTGGGCGGTCAGCACTGAGCCCAGTGCAGGTGGGGCTCAAACTCTGGGACATGGAGATCATGACCTGAGCCTAAGTCAGATGCTTAACCAACTGAGCAACCCAGGTTGCCCCTAAAATTAAGTATTTTAAGTGTACTACTAAAAGGCATGCTATCAAGAGTCTTATATGGCTAAAAAATTTTTATAACTAATTTTCTATAAATTCACCCCTACTTTAAAATACTAGATCTGATGAAATCCGCCCTAGATTGTGCTTTTCAATGTGGTAGCTACTGGCCATAGTGGCTATTTAATCAAAATTAAGTAAAATTTAAAATTCAATTCCTCAGTCACATTAGCCACATTTAAAATGTTCTATAGCCATGCATGGGTAGCTGCTACTGTATTAAATGGCACACATATAAAACATGTCCGTTTTGTAGAAATTTCCATTGAATACCAGTGCTCTAGACTGACTTACCTAAATATCAGCTTCTGAAGGATCTACCTTTTCCTTTACTATAGCCTTACTACTTCTCCAGCAGGTACACGATAGGCAACTTTTGTAAAGAGCCACAAATGAAGTATAAAGGAAAGGTATGGTGTGACCTATTTTTCTGCTCATTCTAGTTATTTAAAGGGGTTTCCTTAAAATGAAATGTTTATGGTAGAAATGATTCAGATCTATATGCCTAATGAATCAGGCATAAATAATGATAATTTTTAAAAACATGTTTATTTATTAGAAAGCACACATGCGTACTCGCAGGGGAGGGGCAGAGAGAAAGGGAGAAAGAACCCAAGCAGGCTCCGCACTGACGGCACAGAGCCCAATGCAGGGCTCAAACTTGTGAACTGTGAGATCACGACCTGAGACGAAATCAACAGTTAAGTCAGACACTTAACCCAGGTGCCACAATACTTGATTTTAAGATACAAATTTAAAATATGAGATATAAAGAAAAGATATAAAATTAACTGTATAATGAAAGTTACTGGTAAAATAATTGAATTTATTCTTGAAAATAGGTTTGGTGGGTTTAAAAAAATTTTTTTTAATGTTTTATTTATTTCTGAGAGAGAGAGAGAGAGAGAGAGAATGAGAGAGAGAAGAAGCGTGAGCAGGGGACGGTCAGAGAAAGCGGGAGACACAGAATCTGAAGCAGGCTCCAGGCTCTGAGCTAGCTGTCAGCACAGAGCCTGATGCGGAGCTTGAACCTATGAATCGTGAGATCATGACCTGAGCCGAAGTCAGATGCTTAACCAACTGAGGCACCCAGGTGCCCCAAGGTGGGGTTTTTTTTGTTTGTTTGTTTGTTTGTTTTGGATCCTTATCTTTAATTACACTGTTACTCTTTTGGAGTTAAACTTTAACAAGCTTCACCCTGAGTAGTCAAAAATTATAACCCAATGTCACATATTATACATAATGATACAATGTTTTATTTACTTATTTATTTAATGTTTTATTTATTTCTGAGAGAAAGAGAGAGGGAGAGCGTGAGCAGGGGAAGGTCAGAGAGAGAAGGAGACATAGAATCCGAAATAGGCTCCAGGCTCTGAGCTGGCTGTCAGCACAGAGCCCAACATGGGGCTAGAACCCACGAACCACAAGATCATGATCTGAGTCGAAGTCGGACGCTTAACCGACTGAGACACTCAGGCGCCCCTGATACAATCTGTTTTAAATAGATGTTCTTGTTTTCCTCTAAATCTTCACCTACTTTCACCTTCATTTCACACATATTTAAGAAAAGACTTGTAAATTTACGAATGAACTAAAAATTCCTATGCTTCCTACACAGGTACCTGTAAGGGAAAGAGTCCTACCTGATTTCAAACACCCAGACTTAGATACCACATGGCTTACAGGGTGGCTTTTCCCAACATGAGTGCAACAGAAAATAACGTGTGGATTTCAAATGAACTCCATGATTAGATAAGCTGGGAAATACTTGATTAAAATTAAGTTGTCTTTTTGTTTTTACTCAAAACTTTTATAATCTTTAACATGCTCAGTGTGTAAAAGGGATATTATATTATTATATGCCCATATTTTCAAATTTATTTAACTATAAAACATAATTTATCAAATGTTCTATATAACACAGTTTAGAAAAGCACTGCTGTTATGTTCATTAAAAAAAAGAAAAAGAATAACAATTATATAAATAATACTTAAGGGGATGAAAGGAATGAGACATTAAGAAATGAAATGAGAGAGCCTGTAAAATTGGCTCAATTCGTTAAGCATCCACCTTTGGCTCAGGTCGCGATGTCATGGTTCAGTTTGAGCCCCTCATTAGGCTCTGCTATCAGCATAGAGCCTGCTTCGTATCCTTTGTCTCCCTCTCTCTCTCCCACTCAAACTTTCTCTCATTCTCTCAAAAACAAACAAACAAACAAAAAAAAACCCACATGGAGGTTAGGGACACAGATCCCCCACGCAGCCAAAAATCTGCCTATAACTTTTGACTCCCACTTAACTATTAATAGTGTACTGTTGACTGAAAGCTTTACTGATAATAAAAACAGTCAATTAACATATACTTTGCATATATATTATATACTGTATTGTTAAAAATAAGCTAGAAGAAAGAAAGCGTTATTCAGGAAATTGTAAGGAAGGGAAAATACATTTACAGTACTGTCCTGTATCAAAATATCAAATATCAAAAATATCCATGTACACGTGGACTTGAACTATACAGTTTAAACTATACAATTTAAACTAAACCTGTTGTTCAAGGGTCAACTGTAATTTAAGGTTCTTATGAACCTTCTTTAACTTATGTTAAATAAGTTAATAAAAACTTAGAAAAAGGGCAGAGTCACGGAAACAAGCTCCCTTAGTTTTCAACAACAGTAAGAATGAAGCACTGGTGAAGGGCAAGGCCAAACCATTATAGGAATCCTACTCAATAAAGTGAAGAATAATTTCTGATGTCCAAGTTAGAAGTCTGATAGACAGTTTCAAACAGCCCAAGAGTCGAGACTTTCTACACTGCTAGAAGAAGCACTCTGGGTCAGAAAAACCAGCACTTTTCCTGAAGGTAGAAATGAACAGCAAAGTTCAATTAGATTTAAAAGACATCACAACTGTGATTTAAGGAAATAAAGGATTTGTTTCCATCTAGGTATTTATATTTAATTTCTCCTTCAATTACACTGTATTTTAACTTAAATTTAATTATATACGTAAATCCTTATGTATGATATACATACACATAAGAATATATGTGTATAGTCTTGTATATACTGAAAATATACACTTTAAATTCTTCCACAATTATGTAAGAATGTCTCCTTTTATACAAAAAGGCATACCTGACTGTGGAAGTTATTGTTTCTATAACCCGTATCTGGGGAAAAACTATCTATAGGAATTCATTCCACTAGATGTCGGGTATTAGAATCACAGCAACAACACCTATGAAAAAGCACACAGCATTTACAGGAACAGCTTTGCATTTCAAAAACTACTAAATGGCACCAACCACTTGTGGATTCACACTGTGGGTATATTTTACCTTTATTTTTCTTGCTGATAGTGACCCATTCCAAAGAAACGTAGAATCCACTTCCTTTCATATCCAATTCTTCTTTCTCTATTCGAAGAAGTAAGGTAGTTATTGAATGTTCTTCAGTATTCATCAATGAGATACTGTGAATTATGATAAAAGGATTCCCAAGCTCTTCATTAAACATAATCTACAAATAAAAAAAAATACACATACCCATAAATGTACAAATGCAGGTGGCACATCAGAGGTTATGTACAAAATACTGACAATATAACAACTAATTGGATACTATTTATTACAAGGAGTAGAAAAATGCAATAGCCTTTAAATAAAGATGACAAGTTCAACTAATATTCTCTGAAAAAGAACTTTTTAAAGACGCTGTCTTTCTCTGTTTAACAGAGAAAACTGGCCAGTACTCTTGGCTTAGAAACAAGAAAAACAATAAGGCATCCAAACAGTATGAAAAGGAGAAAGAGAACTAGAAGTGACCTCCTGGAAAAGAATTATCAAGTTACAGAGCTCTACAGAAGAGGAGCAGGTCAACGCTGGTCCGGTCCCCTCATCTCTTCTATCTCGTATATGATTTGGTTTTGCTTTGTTTCTCTTAGTTTCTGAGTATCGTGCATGTTTGTGTGCAGGTGTGTGCATGTATGTTTTTTTCTATTGTTTTGTTTTGGTTTGTTCTTCTGTTTGTCCCTGGAAGTCTGCAAAGGACAGAGGCAAAGGAATTGGAGAACACATCACTAAAACTCTAATCTCTCTAAAACGAAAGAGCCTATTTACATTTAAAGGTTAAAATTTTTAAAAAGTTGTAATTCAGCAAACTCTATTTAAATAGAATACTGAAGTTTCTTTTTAAAGAGCAAATTTAGGCATCACAAAATCTTAAATTCTTTTTATATCACAAGCACATGATCTAAAAGACTATATATTTATTTAAGAGTAAATAATAAGAGACATTTTAAGACTGTCGGCTAAGCAAGATTTTCAAATAAACAGCTGAAAGAAACGTTCAAATGACAAAAGTTAGTTTTTAGAAAAAAACCAAAAAACCTTTTTCTGGGGGTAAAAAACACACACAAAAAATGCCCCTTTTATCCAGAATCTCTTCCTATGTGTTCCTACTTGAAAGCCTTATAAAGAAAAGTGTGCTTTAATGCCAATTTCCCTAAATGTTTGAGCACCTCTTCCCAAATTATTCCAACAGTAGACCTTTGGAATCCATTCTACGGTCTTGCATAAACAGAAAACAGCAATAACAAGAAAAAATACATCAAATACTCAAAACTGAGATGATAAAGGTAAGTTTTAGTTGGCTGACGTTGGGAGACAAAAAGGAGAAAGGAAAGAAAAATGATAAGCTTTGTCAGGTACAAATAGCTAGTACAAATAGCTGCTTCCTCCTCTTCTCTCTCTCAGCTGAGTGAAAAGGATGGAATGAGACCATGGAGTGGATGTCTAAACTTTTATAAACGGTTAGGCTGAAAGTTCCTATCTCCTGAACAAGCCTAGCAACTCAAATGTGGTACTGCTGATACACAGCACCCCGTCACACTAGAGGCAACACATCTGTAAAGTAGGCAGTCTTCCTGTCTCCTTTATTTCTCTTCCTACACTTCATTCATCACGGCCCCTACTTGGCCCCCGTATGCTCTACTGGACCCCTAACCACTCGCACCTTTAGATTCCTCTCTGTTACACCAATTTCCCCAAAGTCAAACTCTCCTAAGTTGCTTCTCTTAAAGTGACCAGTATTCCACAGTATCCCTCCCACCTTGGTGAACGCCCAGGTCCAATCCCTGTCCCAGTCTCTCTTCCCAGGCCCAGTTAAAACTATTACTCACTACAAACATCTCAGAGGGTGCTTATTTCATTATAGCAGTGTATACTGAAGAGGGCAGGAAGCAGATTTAAGTTTCTGATTTAGAAAATATTACTAAAAACTAATATACACCAAGGGGATGCACATAGTAGAAACCAAATGAATTATAAACCCATATAAATTTCCTTCTGGCAGAGTATGTGGTGTTATTTTTAAGCTGAAGGTGAGCTCGGTCAGTGTGTCTCTTCCTGCTCAAAACCAACAGAATCCACAGCTTGATAATAGTAAGTTCTCATTCATATCTCTCCTGCCCATCACTTTCCAAACTCCAAGTGTTTCAGGTAGCTATGCTATATATACCACATTGCCTCAGTTAAAAAAAAAAAAAAAGAAAAGAAAAAAGGAAATAAAAAAAAATTTTAACACTGGAGGCCAATTAGAAAATGTCACAGTGTCCAATGAATATTTGAATCTGCGACTACCAGGGCCTACAAAGTTCCCTTCTAAACAGGCTATCATTGTTCTGGTTATTTATCATGTTTTTTGTTTAGTTTTTTGAATTACTACAATTTGGTAGTATGCCATTTAATATAACTTAGGAAGGTAAGCCATTTGGTTCTAAGGCCTTCTTGGTTTTTCTCAACTAATTAAAGCCAGATCTTTGTAGGTATCTGATCTGCTAAAAATATTTTATAAGATATAAATCTATTTATTAAGTTCTTATTTGTTTACCCAGAACTAAAGGCCACCTTCTAAGATTTAGACAGTAGAAGTATCACCATATATTTATTAGTATAACTCCGTGTCATTCTTTCCTACCTTCAAAAACTGTGACACTAGAGAAATTAATTCCTTACTTATTATTATTAAAATCCTAATTTGCCCATAAGATTTAAAAATATTACATTGTTGGGGTACCTGGGTGGCTCAGTCACTTAAGCGTCCAGCTTTGGCTCAGGTCATGATCTCATGGTTCGTGAGTTTGAACCCTGCATTGGGCTCTGCTGACAGCTAGGAGACTGGGGCCTGCTTCAGATTCTGTGTCGTCTTCTCTCTCTCCCTGTCCCTCCCTCATTCATGCTGTCTCACTGTCTCTCAAAAAAACTTAAAATTTTTTTTTTAAAATGTTACATTGCTTTAAGAAAACTGAAATAGGGATACCTGGGTGGCTCAGTAGGCTAAGCATCTTGACTCCAGCTCAGTTCATGATATCACAGTTCATGAGTCCGAGCCCTGCCTGCTTCAGATCCTCTGTCCCCCCCATTCTCTGCCCCCCCACCACTGGCACGCACTCGCTCGCTCTCTCAAAAATAAACAAACATTTAAAGAAAAGAAAAAAGAAAACTGAAATAAAAAGAATATCTTAGAGATCGGCACATCAGTATATGTGTGTTACAGTGTATTTTTCTTTAAAAAAATTTTTTTTAATGTTTTATTTATTTCTGAGAGAGACAGAGAGAGACACAGAGAGAGAGAGAGAGACAGAGAGACATGGCATGAGCACGGGAGGGGCAGAGAGAGGGAGACACAGAATCTGAAACAGGCTCCAGGCTCTGAGCTGGCTGTCAACACAGAGCTTGATATGGGGCTCAAACCCATGAACCGTGAGATCATGACCTGAGCTGAAGTCCGATGCTTAACCAACTGAGCCACCCAGGTGCCCCTACAGTGTATTCTTCTCAGTGAGGAATACTCTGGTCAACTCACTGTTTGACCAATGGCAACTCACTAGACAGGTAGCAGGGTGGTACTGCAGAAGTGTGCTGGGCCCATAAAGATACCAGCAAATATCACATGAGTTAAGGACGAAAGATACCCCAGTGTAATTTCTGGCTAACTCTTCTTCAAGAAGGAGGTAATATCAATGCTTAGGGTACTGCTTTACACACATATAAAGCAGTTAACAAACATTCGCTGAAAAAATGAATGCAATTCCTGACAACCTGCAACGACCCCTGATCAAACCAGAAATGGTTAACACATCAGTTTTGTAAAAGGTACATACTACATAATTAAAAACTTCAAAAACATTATATATTATAAAAACAAAGAGGTGACATATAAACTATGCCCAGAAACTATTATTTCAAAATCACTAAGGTCTGTATCATATATACTTTCCAGACTTTGCATAATTCTTAAAAAGAAGTATGTAACAAAAACCGCACCTCCCATTTCTCAGAAGCACTATTTCCACGTTCACCCGTACCAATGAGATACAATCGTCCAGTTCCATCTGATAAGGTAACCCAGGTAGAAGATGTGAAATGGATAGATGCACAAAGGCGATTGTCGTATGCTGTCAAGTCTGTGGGAAGTCGAAACACCTCTCGTGGTTTTCCTAAAGCAGTGTCCTAAAAAGAAGTCAA
Source organism: Hyaena hyaena (assembly GCF_003009895.1). Taxonomy (NCBI): domain Eukaryota; kingdom Metazoa; phylum Chordata; class Mammalia; order Carnivora; family Hyaenidae; genus Hyaena; species Hyaena hyaena. Next base: position 160,583 of record NW_024081119.1, read on the forward strand.
ACATTATTAATGAATCCTCCCTTCCTTCTTCTTCATCCATATACGCATAGAATAAATACGTGCAGTGTAGTGGTTGGTCTCTCGTTTAAGAGAAGCTGCCTTAAAAAAAAAAAAAAAAAAAAAAGAGAAGCTGCCTAATTCCCCTCCCTCTGAGTATGAGCTGTACTACTGACTCACTTCTAATAAAATATGGCAGAAGTGACAGTATGTGACTTCTCAAACTTGGGTCATAGGTTCTTTCACATCTTCTATTTTGCTCTGTTGGACACACACGGGGAGGGCATAAAGGCTCCTGACCATAACCAACACCCAGTGAGCTAACTGTTTTGGGAGTTTCAGTCTTAGTCCAGCCTTGAGATCACTGCTCTCTGGGCTGACATCTTGGCTACAGCCTCATAAGACACATAGGAACCACCCAGCTAGGCCATTCTGATTTCTCACCCATAGAAGCTGTGTGAGATGACACACGTTTATTATTTCAAGTCTCTAAATGTTGAAGTAAGATACTACACACCAATAGTAATTATAGTAACATTATAGCAATCTGGTCATCATTCTTCTCTCTCTTTTTTTATTAAGTTTATTTATTTTTGAGAAAGAGCGAGCGAGCAACCGAGTACAGGGTGGAGAGAGGAGGAGACAGAGAATCCCAAGCAGGCTCCACACTGTCAGCACAGAGCCCCATGTGGGGCTCGAACTCAGGACCTATGAGATTATGACCTGAGCTGAAATCAAGAATCAGACTGAACGACCTAGGTGTCCCTCTTCATTCTTAAGTTTAGAGTTAATGACCAGAATTTTTAACTAATTGGAAATACTACATCAGATTCTAAATGCCTCCACAGACATCAGCCTACGGTACAAAAACACCACATTCGTACTATTAACAACTTAGGTTTCTGTCAACACATTTTTAGTGTATCTATATCCTTACAATTTAAAGCTGTAAGATGGCTCCATCATTAAAATGTTTTACAAGAAAATATATAAAAAGGCCTACATTTCTGGGGCACCTAAGTGGCTCAAACATCCAACTCTTGCCTTTGGTTCTCATCATGATCTCGTATTTAGTGAGATCAAGCCCTGCATGGGGCTCTGCACGAGCCTCCTTGGGATTCTTTCTCCTCTTCTCTTTGCCCCTCTCTTACTGGCATTCTCTCTCTCAAATAAATAAATAAACTTAAAACCAAAAGGTCTACATTTCAGGAAATAGACTTCATCTTATACATCAAAATGTACTCAACTCAATAATTTGTTGTTGTTAAAGCTTTAGTTTTCAGTTAACAAATTTCCCTACAGCCCCAAAACAATTTATGATTCATGTATTTTATTCTGTTCCTTTTAATTACTTAAATCTGTGTATATATTAACAAAATTTAAGTAAACCATACAAAATGTCCTTACTAGCCACAAGTTCTATAGTGACCTACTGTCTCTTTCTAAAGCATCCGGTTTGGTTTGCTTTGAAATGGGACCTTTCCTTCTTTTTGTATTTATAGTTTATTGGTTTACATAATACTGATTAAATAATGAAAATACAATGACAGCTGGCATAAGGATTTTAGAATGACCAAATCTGAGTATTAGTGATAAAAACTCCACTAGCAGAAACAGAATTGTTCTTAGCATATTAAGTACTGAGTGGCCTACTGGCAGTAAACATTAAGCTTACTCCGGTCTTCAGTCAGTATATTATATAGAAGGAATACAGAATATCAGTTACTGCAGTCACTCAGTTAAATGGAAGTCAATTAAGAGATATTTTACTGCAGGTTGATGCCTCTGTAGGCATTTAGAACATCACGTGGTATTTCCACTTAGTGAGAAATAAATGGAGTGGCCAACAAACGGTATCAGGATACTAGAGATCTTCCGGAAAAAATTACTCTCTCCCTGACAGCATGTACAAAAATATTCCACATTCCAAATAGATTAATAATCTAAGTGTTTTAAAGAAAAAGTAAAATAACTTTGTTAGAGGATTAATCATGTTTTAATCTCAGGGTGGAGAAAGTCTTCCTGTGAAAAATAATAGACATGTAGGAGACAGGGAGAAAAATAACACAGGATTAGTATCGACAGCATAAAGACTTAACAACTAGAAATACATGATTATTCAAAATGCTGAAAAGGAAAAAGAATAGAAAAACTATGGTTAACAAAATTAAGCAGGAAAAAGAAAATCACCTAATAGAAGCCCAATCCTCTAATAAATCCTTTCTAATATCTTCTTAGTGAAACACTATGTGGTTCTCCATGGTGTAGATTCTCTTCTATTGTAAAATATCATAAATACAACTTGTTCAACTACAGGTGAGTACCTGGCATCTCTGTCTGGAGAGCACTGGTGGAGGAATGGTTAATTGTAAAAATCCATCCTTTGGAATACCAAGCAACTGTTAAATATACTGAAGTGGATTTATAATACTGACATAAAAAGATCTCTAAAATAATAACTGGAAAAAAAAAGATGCAGAATATCTACAGTATGAATCCATAGTATATGTTAAAACAACTAAATGCTGTGGTATGACAGCACAGAGTAAGGTGTACACAGACATGCTGGGCTGTTAACAGTGTTTATTTACCAGTAGAAAGGAAGAAAAGATCAAAGGCCATAGCGCAACTGGCAGGCAGGGAGACTGAGGGTAAGGGAAACTCCTTTTTTGCTTTAGGTACATTGCTTGACTTTTTTTTTTTTTTTCCTCACACTCAGCAATTTATGTGTGATATAGGTAGTTTAAAAGATACTAATAGCATAAAATAAAATGGGAGTTCTTCCTTAATACAGTTGTTTCAAAGTAAAGGTTTCTAGTGGTCTCCACTACATGCCCTTCACTGCTACTAAACCAGTGAACCACTGTTAGGTAAAATACAGGGCTTAAACCTGTTAAATCACTATTCTTCATTTCATATACAATTACAAAGGTGGTTTTAAACCACTTTCTTTTAAATTTTTTTTTAATGTTTATTTATTTTTGAGAAAGAGAGAGAGAATGAATGGGGAAGTAGCAGAGAGAGAGGGGAACAGAGGATCCAAAGCAGGCTCCACAGTGACAGCACAGAGCCCAACACAGGGCTTGAACTCACAAACAGTAAGATCGTGAACAGAGCAGAAGTTGAACACTTAACCTACAGAACCACTCTAAAACCACTTTCTTTTAAATGTAAGGTTACACATAACTGAGATTCCTGGGAGTCTAGTTATCAGATAAATTATTTTGATACCAAATATAATGACTAAGACACTCAAAAATATAAATGTAAAGCTAAAATAAATTAAAATACAAAAGACACAGTATCTCCCTTACATAAGTTAAATGATAACCTTTTAATAAATAAGTGAAAGCAACCTGAATGTTCCTAATTTTTGAAATCTAAGGCCTAAAGGGCACATCTAATTTTAAATGGACTGTACGCAACAGAAATATTTTCTTCTGTAAATCTTAGAGTGTTAAATTATCTCTGAATAACTTCCATTGACAGTTTTACAAAGTGTCCTCATAATAATGCTTTATGATACTGGCATCTATAATGTCTTTGTCCCACCCAATAATTTTCTTCTGCGAGACCAAAAAAAAAAGCTTAATTTAACTATATTCAAAGCTGCTGAAAATAATTCTGCAGTAATATTTCACAGCTGAATTACAGAGGAATTACAATTTCATTGGTGAATGGAACATTTACTGAATGACTACATGTACAAGCATTATATGAAATAAGTGCTTTGACTTTTTGCCATCTCATTTAACTATTACAAAATCTTATGAAGTTGGTTTTTCTAAACAAATTATACCTAAGATCTCACTGCAGTTTCTGGAATATTCCCCTCCCCCTGCAAGAAAAGAACAAAACAAAACAAAAAGAAACAAAACATTATGAATGCAATTGCCATACTCAGTTGTTCTTCAGGCTAAAACATTATATAAAATTTTTAATTAAATTCCTGGGTAAGTAAAATGTAATTCAAAAATTATAATGTTAATATACTGTATATAAATGACATAGTAAATCATATATGAACTGTATTTATGAAAAACATCTCTAAACAGGAGATTGAAGGCCTCTTAGTTAACAGCTACGAAGATGAGGTTTTAACAGACAAGGCATTTTTCTAATGCATACATGTTTATAGAAAGCACTACCCAAGTTCAGAGAAAAATGGCCAGGCAAAATTAAGTAAGGGTGCCATTTACTAGTATTATTACACACTGACATTTAAAATTCTGCCCTTTTAAAAGGAAGTGATCTTTTCTGGAGAAAGGCTTTCATCACTAATAACGGTTAAGCTTATTTGAAAGAAAAACAAAACATCCTTTTTCCTTTTCCCTTTGTCGCTTTTTTTGGCTAATGCTTTAAGAAATGCTGTTTTATTAAGTGGAATTTGAATGAGTAATGTCTCTATATAACATAAAACTTTTAATAATTGATGAAGAACATATAGTTCAAATTGACTCCCTCCTCCCTTTTTATTTTTGTCTTCAAGAAGGTATATTTACCAGTTATTACTGGCTCCCTATTAATAAACGCAATTGTAAAAAATAAGGTAAGATGCAGGTCTACAGAATGCTAATCTACAGATACTGACATGCAATGAGCTAGGCTAACGAGCAGTTACAGCATGTCACTCAGCCCATGATATAGCCTCACATATGCTGGTTTCATACAGAATCCGCCAACTCTCCTCCAGTTTTAAGTGCAATTTAAAGAGGCATGCTTCTTTAGGAGAACAAAGTAGTTTTTCAGATAAATGGAAAAATAATGATCGACTGAATTCTCTAAATATTAAGAAATAAAATACATTACTTTAAAAGAAGTCCTAACACCTAATAAAATGACAACGTAAGAATTAAATTTTAAGAATCTTTTTTTTTTTTTTTTTGCTTTCCTAAGGCATTTTCTACTTTCTAAAGCACTTTTTCCTCCCATCTGGCATTTCTCTAAAATTAAGGACTGTAAACCCACAGATCACACTGACTGGGAAGTAGAATGCCTCTATAAACCTGTGTGTTGAACTGCTGCCATCTGCTGGGACTCCTGACATCTCAAGGTCAGACGATGTGTGGATTTCCTTTCCTGGGCCCTTACAACCTTCTCTGACTGCAGTATTTACCACAGATTTAACAAGGGGGAGGTGGGAGTTATTTGTAAACCAGCCACCATCCCTCTTTGGGATTTGTGCATGTGTGCCTTTGACTAAAAAAAAAAAAAAAAAAAAAAAAAAAAACAGACAGTAAAATGGGTATCAGAACAATTTTTCTGCTTAAAAATAAAAAAATGTCAACGTATAGCCAGTGGCCAACACTTTCCACCTGCCCGGCAACACAGAACTTCAAAGAGCAAATCAATTTCTTGTTGCTGATCTGAAAAATAAGAAATGTGGTATTCATCTGCACCACACTTGCAGAATTTCTCAAAACTTGGTCAATGATGGGGCACCGGGGTGGCTCAGTTGGTTAAGTGTCTGACTTCAGCCTGGGTCATGATCTTGCCGTTCCAGAGTTTGAGCCCTGCACTGGACTCTGTACTGATAGCTCAGAGCTGAAACCCTGTTTCAGACTCTGTCTCCTTCTCTCTCTCTGTCCCTCACTCTCAAAAGTAAATAAACATTAAAAGAAATTAAAAACAAAACAAAATGAAAAATTTGGTCATTGGACCACAAACAAAATCATGTAGGTACCTGATAAAATGCAGATTCCCAGACCATGACCAACCCTGACATACTGAATCAGAATCTTTAAGAACCATAAGTTTAAATTAGCCTTTCATCAACTACTCCAAGTGATTCTGATGTGCATTATAAACAGTTTGAAAACCAAAAAAATAGCTGAACTAAGAAAACAAACTAAAACAACCCCAGACATGGGTCTTTTAAAAGAATAAAAATATCCTTCTAAAGTTTGATTAAGGAAAAAGGATTACAGAGAAAGGAACAAGAGAAGATAATCTTAAAGCATAAAACATGCAAATTTACAGCAACAAATCTGAGAACTTAAGAAGAAATAAATGATCTTCCCTAACAAAAAAATACATTACAAAATTACCCAAAAAACAGAGTTTGACTAAGCCAATTACCATTGAATGAATCGGAGAGGTTAATTGGAAGACTAACACTGAAAAGGACAAAGAGAAGACAGGTCCTAAAAGGATCTTTATTTAACATATAGGGAATAGATAATTCCAATCTTAAACTGTTCCAACTCTAGAAAGCTCTCTAATTCCTTTAAGCCAGCAAAACTTTAATGAAATTCTGACATATATCATCCCCCCCAAAAAAGAAACAGCTATAATTTGTAAATACAAATATTCTAAAAATATCAGAAAATAGAAGCCAATATTTTATGAGAAGAATATACTCTGCCCAAAAAGGGTTTATCCCAGGAAAGTAAGCAATTTAATAAATGTATCAATTCACTACAGTGATAATTAATGAAAAGCATATAATCATTAACAGTAAGTGGGTGCTGAAAAGCATGTGATAAAATATACAGAACAGAAACCGAAAAAATAAGGGGGCACCTGGGTGGCTCAGTTGGTTAAGTGTCCAACTTTGGCTCAGGTCATGATCTTGTGGGTTCAAGCCCCACATCAGGCTCTCTACTGTCAGCAGAGTCTGCTTCAGATCCTCTGTCCTCCTCTCTCTTTGCCCCTCCTCTGCTGGCTCTCTCTCTCTCTCAAAAATAAACAAACATTTGGGGCGCCTGGATGGCTCAGTCAGTTAAGCATCCGATTTCACTTAGGGCATGATCTCAGGGTTTGTGGGTTCAAGCCCCACATCTGGCTCTGTGCTGACAGCTCAGAACCTAGAGCCCGGTTCGGATTCTGTGTCTCCTTCTCCCTCTGGCCCTCCACCACTAATGCTCTGTTTCTCTCTCAAAAATAAATAAATGTTAAAAAGTAAACATTTAAAAAAATAAAATAAAAAAATAAAAGTTATTTATCAAAACCAAAAATATTTTAAATTAATTTAAGAGCCATTATAATAAAAATCAAGAGCTAAACAAGGATACCTGCAATCCCCATTATTATTCAACATTGTTTTAGAGGTTCTATCTTATAACAGCAATTAGACAAAAATGGAATGGGAAGGGAATGTTATTTCCATTTTCAAAACATTAGAAAAGGAGAGATAAAACTGTTTCCTCCTGGGGCACCTGGGTGGCTTAGTCGATTAAGCGTCCGACTTTTGCTTAGGTCATGATCTCGCGGTTCGCGGGTTCAAGCCCCGCATCGGGCTCTGTGCTGACTGCCAGCTTAGAGCCTGGAGCCTGTTTCGGAGTCTGTGACTCCCTCTCTCTCTGACCGTCCCCTGCTCACGCTGTCTCTCTCTCTCTCCTAGAAATAAATAAAACATTAAAAAAAAAATGGTTTAAAAAAACTGTTTCCTCCTGCTGATGATATAATTGTACATTTTGAAAACCTAAATGGGAGTAGGTAAAAATTACTAAATTATCAAATAAGGTGGCTGTTATTATAATGTTTATATAATAAGCACCTAAAATAATACAAAAACTTTATTTTATTAACAATGGGCTGAAACTTCAAAATAACTTAAGAATAAATTTAGTAAAATGAGCATAAGGTCAAAGGAAAACTATAAAACTCTTACTTAAGGACATAAAAGCATACCTAAATAAACAGAAAGACATACCATGTTCTGGGGTGGGGAAAAAAAATCATAAAAATACCAATTCTCTCCAAAATAATATAAATTCCCCACTGCAGGAAAACACTGGAGATTTCTCTAGTTTAAACTAGACTGACTCTGGACACCAGGCCCAGCTAAACACAGGGGTAAAGAACACTACTGAAAGAAAAGAGGGGAACGAGTCAGATCTCCACGTATTAAAAGATGATACCACAAACTCTTTTCTTTTCCTTGGATCTCAGAAAACAGGATCAGGCCTTACACCTCTCTCTCAGACAAGAACCCAGAGGATTCCTCTCTGGTGACAACTCTCCAGCCCAGGAGATAAACCTGCAAAAACTAAAATTCGGAGCCAGGGATCGATCGTCAAACATACAGTGTCACCAGCTGAAGGAAGACAAAAAAAAGTTATATGGTAGGTCTTTTCCATACAAGATCAATTAATTTTAGAGTGTATATTATACACCTTTTTTTTTTTATGTTTGTTTATTTTTGAGAGAAAGAGACAGAGTGCAAGCAGGGGAGGGGCAGAGAGAGGGAGGGAGACGGAATCTGGAGCAGGCTCCAGGCTCTGAGCAGTCAGCACAGAACCCAATGCGGGGCTCAAACTCACAAACCTCAAGATCATGACCTGAGCCAAAGTCGGATGCTTCATTGACTGAGCCACCCAGGCATCCCTATTACACACCTTTTCAGCTGAATAATTCAAGGACCTTATAATCCAATTGCTAAACAGAGAATGCATATGAAGTGCTCAAAGAGTTCAGGGATGAGATGATAAATGAGAACTGAAAGAATACAACTTGTGGAAACTTTACTGGAAGTCTTTTTTTTTTTTTTTTATGTTTTTTTATTTATTTCTGAGAGAAAGAAAGCATGAGCAGGGGAAAGTCAGAGAGAGAGGGAGATACAAAATCTGAAACAGGCTCCAGGCTCTGAGCTGGCTGCCAGCACAGAGCCCAACGCGGGGCTCGAACCCATGAACCGCAAGATCATGACCTGAGCCGAAGTCTGACGCTCAACCAACTGAGTCACCCACGCGCCCCTGGAAGTCCTGTGTTCTAAATTATGATTCCTTATTGCTTGCCAATAAAAAGTTTTTTGGAGGAGGGCACGTGTGGGGATGAGCACCGGGTGTTATATGGAAACCAACTTGAAAATAAACTATTTGTTAAAAAAAAAAAAAAAAAAGTTATGTGTAATTGCAAACAAAAAAAATTTAAAAAAAAATTTTTTTTAAAGCCTATTTTATCAGGCAGCTAAACAAACTTAAATATACATTATATATATGGAAAGGTGTATACTTTTTTGAACAAAAGAGATTATTTCAATGTTAAGTTCAAACTGGGGAAGTAAGGGAAGGAAATTCAGTTGACCCTTGGACAATGCAGGTTTGAGCTGCAACAGTTCGCTTATATGTGAATTTTTTACAGTTCAGTACTGTTATTCTAAGATGTCCACAGAACTAGAGAATAGGTCAGGAAAAGGGATCAAAGACATATTAGTCTTTGCTCAGATTCCATGTCAAATAAGCAATCGTATTAAAATCATGGTATTTGAGGGGCTCCTGGGAGGCTCAGTAGGTGGTGCGTGCAACTTCTACTCAGGTCGTGATCTCACAGTTTGTGGGTTCCAGCCCTGCATCAGGCTCTGTGCTGACAAGCTCAGAGCCTGAAGCCTACTTTGGATTCCGTGCCTCCTTCTCTCTCTGCCCCTGCCCTACTCACACTGTCTCCTTCTCAAAGCAAAACTGTTTATTGAAATATTTTTAATAAAATTTTTTTTAATTTACAGCATTTGATTTCCTATGAAAACTTTCTATCAGGAGAATAAAACTATATTGACCAGTTCATACTGCTTATGGTATTTCAAATGCTATCATTAAACTTTCATTCTGCATTTCTCATCAATCTTGTGATTTAAATTGGAATTAGTATCCCAAATCAGGATTATCAACAAGTGGACTGATAAAACCAAGCTTCTGGCCTAAAACTGTGACTCTACCATACCCCTCTCCCAGCCAAGCATAGTAGTACTAAAATGAGTCAAAGAATCAATCTTCCTTTTTAATATTTCTCTTTGCTTAACACATGACTGTTCCTCCCTCCCTTCACATCCCGGCCTCTGCTCACCTTGTCATCCTCATCTCCAACCAAAGCTGCATATATACCATTTAGGTCCTTCCATACATACTCTGTGTTTTAGCAATCCTGTAGTGCACACACATGCCTGTGGAAATTTGCTGAATGTGCGTCTTAAGTCGTGTGCAAACACAGCTGCCTCAACCTGTATGGCAAATTAACTGACCCTTCACAATTTTGGTAAGGTGACAACTCGTCTGAGATTTTTTGGAACACTTCATCTCTCAACATTTGTCATTTCCTCTCTGATACTATGCCTGCATCTTATCCCTACTTCCACTGTTACATGTTAATCAATTTATTTGTGTTTGTGGCTACTAAGCACATAATAGCGTTCAATAAATGTTTGCTGAGGAATGTATATAAACAAGATATTTGTAAAATGTATGTTTATATCTATAATAAAAATATATTACTAGGCATATATAAAAATAAACATTTCTTATTCAGTCAAGTTATTTCTCTCAACAAACCAAAGACTCATACCTGAACCCAGAAAAGAAATATGAAGAGGAAGATCCTATCAAGAATGCAAAGACAACTAAAAAGGATAAAAACAAGCTTTAAACAGTTGTTGTTATTTCAACAAACTGACCAAGCCTTCTGCTGGATGGCAGGATAATAGAAATATTAGAAAAACCCAGGGCCTAGACCAAGGGTTGGCAAACTATAGTCAATGAGCTTAGAATGCAGTCACATTCATTCATTTACATATTGCCTAATGCTGTTTTCTCACTATTACACCAAAACCTAGCAGCTGTGACATAAGACTGTCTAGCCTACAAACTGTACAGTATTTATTATCTGGCCCTATGCAGAAGAAGTCTTGTGAACCTCTGGCCTAGAAGGAATTCAAAGTCCACACAGATCTGAAAGCCAACAGCTTGAATATTCCTAGAGGAGCAAAGGGGGGATGTCAGGGAAAGCTTAATAGAAGAGATGGTTTGCTAGGTCCTAAGTAACGACTGGGAAGCAACCTGGCAAGAACTAAGAATGTTCCTGGTAGAGTTAATCACCTGGGAAATGAGTGGGGGACACCAGGGTACAGGCCATGTCTCAGGTATTGCTAGAGACTAGTGTACAAAATGGTAAAACACAAGGTTGGAAAGAAGAGCACAATAAACTGTATATACCAAGATGAGGAGTTTGTATTTTTAAAATATATCACCTTGTATTTACACTTGCTAAAAAAATAAAAGACATACAGAAAAAATAAGCAACCTCTGGAAGGACACACAGGAAACCAATAAAAAGAATTTACAAGAAAGCACAAATAAATGGAAAGATACTCCATTCTCATGGATTGGAAGAATCAATATCGTTAAAATGTCCATACTAGCCAAAGCAAACTACAGATTCGATGCAATCCCAATTAAAACTCCAATGTCAGTTTTGGTAGAAATACAACAATCCTCAAATTTGTACAGAACTACAAAAGACCTCAAAAAGCTAAAAGCAATCTTGAGAAAGAAGGACCAAAGCTGGAGGCATCATGCTTCCTGATTTCAAAATACTTTACAAAGCTACAATCATCAAAACAGTATGGAAGTGCAAGTCAATGGAACAGAATAGAGTCCAGAAATAAAACCACATGTATATGATCAATTAATTTACAACAAAGGAACCAAGAATACTCAATAGGGAGAAGACAGCCTCTTCAATAAATGGTCTTTGGAAAACCAGACAGCCATATGCAAAAGAATGAAACTGGACCCCTATCTTATATCATACACTTAAATAAACTCAAACTGGATTAAAGACTTGAATGTAACCTGAAGCCATAAAACTCCCAAAAGAAAACGTAAGTGGTAAATTCCTTGATGTTGGTCTTAGCAATGATATTTTTAATTTGACACCAAAAGCAAAGGCAATAAAAGCAAAAATAAATGAGTGAAACTACATCAAGTTAAAAAGCTTCTGCAGAGCAAAGGAAATGATTAACAAAATGAAAAGTCAATCTAGGGAATGAGAGAAAAATATTTGCAAACCATAAGCTATCCAAAATATATAAAGAACTTATACAATAGCAATCCACCGTCCCCGCCCAAAAAAACCTCACAAACAATCTTATTAAAAAATGGGGGTGGGGCCTGGGTGGCTCAGTCGGTTAAGCACCCAACTCCGGATTTCAGCTCAGGTCATGATCTAACAGGTCATAAGTTTAAGCCTCACATCAGGTTCTGAGTTGACAGCATGGAGCCTGCTTTGGATTCTCTCTCTCTCACTCTTTCTCTGCCCCTCCTCTGCTCTCATGCTCGTTCTCTCTCAAAATAAATAAACATTTTTTAAAAATGGGCAGAGGATCTGAACAGACATTTTTCCAAAGAAGACCTACAGATAGCCAACAAGTATATGAAAACTTGCTTGACGTCACTAATCATCAGCGAAACGCAAATCAAAACCACAATGAGATTATCATGGCATACATGCCAGAACGGCTAGTATCAAAAAGACCAGAAGTAACAAGGTTTGGAAAGAATGTGGAGAAAAGGAAATCCTCATGCATTGTTAGTGGGTATGTAAATTGGTGCAGCCACTATGGAAAGCAGTATGGAGGTTTCTCAAAAAATTAAAAATAGAATTACCCTATGATCCAGTGATTCCACTTCTCGGTATTTATCACAAGAAAATAAAAACAGTAACTCAAAAAGATATATATATCCCCATGTTCACTGCAGCATTATTTACAATAGTCAAAAAACAAAAACAAAACAAAACCAAAAAACCTAAGTGTCCATCAACAGACGAATGATAAAGAAAATGTATCATATATATAAAAAATGGAATGTATTATTTAGCCATAAAAAGGAATGAAACTTGTCCTTGGCGACAATATGGATGGAACTTGAGGCATTATGCTAAGTGAAATAAGTCAGAAAAGACAAATACCCTATGAATCTTACATGTGGAATCTTAAAAAAAAATCTGACTGATTCTGCAGATGCAATGTAGAGGTGTAGTAGAAAGAGCAGAGTAGTTAGGAAGCTATTATCATTCTACTGTTTAAAGCAAATACATTAACAGTGTGGAATTTACAATATGTAAAGTGAAATATAGGACAAAAATAGCTTAAAGGGTAAAAGGGAAATATTATTGTAAAGTTTTTATAATAAAATAATATTAGAGGCAGACTATTACCATTTAAGGATGAATACTACAATCTCTATATTAACCACTGAAAAAAAATAATAGTACAAACAGGTTTAGATAAAAAGCCAAAAGAGAAAATTAAATGGAATTTTAAGAAAATGTGACTAATCCCAAAACAGGTAGGAACAGAGAGATAAAGAACAAAGAACAGATGGGGCAAATTGAAAAGACAGGAAAATGGTAACATAAACACAACCATATCAGTAATTACATTAAATATAAATGTACTAAGCCCTTCATTTAAAGGACAAATTGTCATGCTAGATACAAAACAAGGCCCAACTGTATGCTGTTTACAAGAGATGCACTTTAAAAATAACAACACCGTCATGTCAGGATGGCTGAGCGGTGTAAGGCATCAGACTAAAACCAACACTGATAAAGTGAAAGAAAAAAAGACAGAAAAAGATGAATATACTACTAATAAAAAAAGCTATCACACTGTATAAATATTAGAAGATTTCAAGACAAAAATCATTCCCAGAATCTAGAGATAAAGAGGGGTGTTTCATAATGCTAAAAGGACAAATCCATAGCAGACAAAATGTTTGAACCCCAAATAACATGACTAAAAATACAAAAAGCAAGAATTAAAAAGAAAAATAAACAAATTCACTGTCATAGTAAGGGTTAATACTTTACATTAGAAAAGGCAGAAATGAACATCTAGATCAATATTGATCTATAAAACCCATTAGAGTCTGTTGCTCATTGGTGGGAGTGGAAGGGAATAAATAAGTGATAGAAACAAAGGGAAAAATTAAAATTGAATTAAACAGAATGGAGCCTTATATAGATTAATGATTAGATTCCATAGATTAAAGATATGTGTATCTCAATTCTCTGGACATCAGATTAAAAATGAAAATTAAGAATCAGATTTATTGGAAAATCCTCTTATTACAGGTATTTTTCTTACCAGCATCACTGTTAAATTCATAACCCTCCCAAGGTTATCAATGTAGTAGACACTGTCTTGATACCATGAGTCACAGTGCAGATAATTGTACATTCCAAAAGCATGCATGTGTTCCAGTGTATACTGATCATCTCGAAGTTTTACTTCTGCCACAGCTGAAATACAAGAAAAATAAACAAACATCACAGGTTTCACTTCTGATTATTTCTTTCTGCAGTGCTTACAAGATGAAGAAATCACAGAATGCTAATCATAGAGGCTTTCAGAACAAATTCACTATATTATTTATTCCAAAATAACTTCTAGGCACCCACTAGGCACTGTGTGTAGAGGATAAGCAGTGAGTCAAACTGACATGATCCCTGACAGTGGCCGTAAGAGATAGAGCTTTTCATGCCATAACATCTTTTCTTTTAGGCACCTCTTCTTTATAATTTTGAATGAAAAGAACAGGGAAATTCTAAAATTGAAGGATTTTCTGTCTCTGGGGCAAATATTAAGTCCATTTTATGGAGAGTTTTTATAGTTTTTAAAATGCTTTTACCTCTATTGTATCTCATTCTTTTTTTTTCTTTTCCACACATCAAGAAATAAAGAGAATGTTTTCATTATATTGTTATACAATTATGGAAATAAATGTAAGCACAAATGGTGATTTCTCCAGTGTTTTATCACATCTTTCCCAAGAGGCAGAACAAAATATTCTATCTGGAATAGAAACCAAGTTTCCTGAAGAACAATGTTTTCCACTGGGCATTAGCAACCTCCATAACTTTATTTTACTTTTTTCCACCTTTATTGTGATATAATTGGCATATAACATTGTGTAAGTTTAAAGTGTACAACATAAAGACTTGATACATGAACATATTGTGAAATGATTACCACATTAAGTTTACTTAATATATCCATCACTTAATTTTTTTCTCGTGATGAGAACTTTTATGATCTACTCTCTTAACAATTTCCATAATTTTATTAGGCTAAATGTGATCTCATTCTTCCTTCCTTCACATGCATATAGGAACCCTTACCACTCAGGGCTGCCCATGACCTAGAATTAATTTCTATTCTGACAGAAAATATAAAAGTAAACTGAACTTACTGTATTCTAATTTCAAGTATTTTCTTTTCTTTCCATAATGTTCATCTGTTCCTACTTCCATTACCTACCTGCCTTGAGGCCTGGCTGACTTATATTCATTCACTGATTTATTCAGCATAATTTAATAGGCACCAATGATACAATGATGAGTAAAAAGCACAGAATCTACCTTAACACTCATGATTCAGTGAGGAAATGGACATCAGTCAAATAACTACATAAGTAAATATATAATGAAACTGTAATAAATGTTTGGAAGAAAAATTACTTAGTATTATGAGAACAAATGACACTGGGCACTGATCTGTGGAGAAGGGGAATTAATGAAAGTTTTCAGAAATATGACCCAAGCTAGAAAGGAAACAGTAAAGTAACTTATGAAGGAATATATCTATACATGCATGCACACACACACACACACACACACACACACACACCTACTTATCATAGGCAAAAGGAAAAACAGGCAAAACTAGGAGGAAAAACTTGTGTTCAAAGAAACCAAAAGATGGCTGAACTACAAAGCACTATGGAGATTCATACAAGAAAAGGCTATAGGTAAATAGCTAGAGAACTAGGCAGAAATTGGGTCATGAAAGACCTTGTCTTTATTTACTGGTAAACTTAATTGTAATTCATTTAAGAGTTTTTAAGCAGAAGAGTACAGTTCAGATTCAAATTTATAAAAGATTACTTCTAAGTACAGTATGTAAAACAGACGAAAGCAAAGCAAGGTAAAATACACTAAATATAATAAAGGGAAGCCTCACTAGAAGTACAGAAGGGAGGATAGCAGGGGGACCCTACCACTCAACATCAATTACAGGAAGAATTGGCACTTGCAGACCCCAACAGAATAATATTCAATAGGAAGAATCCTCAATTACAAGCCCCAAGAGGGAAAAAATATACATTGCATCTCCTACAAAAAAATGGGACTACTCCTATAACTTAGCTAATGAGAAATCAACATTACCCTGTACTTTTGCTGTTCTCCAATGGACAAAACATTGGAGATTCAAAACAATCCCTCCCAACTTCCTCCTTTTTCTCCATAAAGTAACATTCTCCTTTGTTTGCTGGACTTGCCTATGGTTTTGCCAAAGCCTGCATGTCCCGAATTCCAAATCTCTAATAATCTCAAATAAATCCATTTTGCTGATAAAATAACTTGTCTGCTTTATTTTTATTTTTTTTAATGTTTATTTATTTTTGAGAGACAGAGAGAGACAGAGCATGAGTGGGGGAAGGGCAGAGAGAGAGAGAGAGAGAGAGAGAGCGAGAGCGCACCAGAATCCAAAGCAGGCTCCAGGCTTTGAGCTGTCAGCTTAGAGCCCAACACAGGGCTTCAACTCACAAACCACAAAATCATGACCTGAGTGGAAGATGGATGCTTAAGTGACCAAGCCACCCAGATGCCCCAGCTGTTTTATTTTTAAGGTTTACACCAGAAAGATTCATTAGGAAGTTACTGCAGTCATCTTGGTAAAGGATAACTAAAGTTTAGAGGTATCACAGGAGTAAAATCATTATAAACTTTGTTATGGATCTGATGAAGGTTGAGGAAATTGCTATTATATGATTCAAAGAAATATTTATTTTGTAAGGAACAGTTATAAGTACTTATTCCACTGATTAGGAGAGAAACAATAATCAATTCTTGGTTTTCTAGCACCACTGTGTGGATGAAACTCAATACTGCAAGAAATGTGCATAATAAAATAATGGCCCAAAGCAGTAATACCAGAGAATAACATGACAAATACATTTACTTCATATTTGTGCTAAAGACCCCGGGCGATCCCAAACAAGCCAGAGGCTTCCTAGCCCTCTGCCTTATTATCTGTGAAGATAAGGATCTGGAAAACTATTACTAGGGGACTATGATATAGTCTAAGTCTTTGTTGTATTCTAACAAGATAATTTATGTAAGTTATTTGGACACAGAAATGAGCATTGGGCATATTACATACTAAATCGTTTGTAAAAGCTGTTAATGCACAGAAAAAAAGCTGCATTTCTAGCCTCAAATGAGAAAGGAGAAGTTATCATTGCATTTTTCATGTCAACCACCTTGAGTTTATGAAAGGAGAGAGAGCAACTGAAAGGCAAAAGTAGTAGAGAGCCTCCCAAAAAAGGAGTTGGAGAGCAAGGAATATTAAATCTCTGCTGGGTTCTTGGATTTGGTGGAAGAAGGGGAACCTCTTTAACAGAAGGCTAAGAGGCCAGAGTAGTAAAAATTTTATTATTTATTATCTTGCATTAGAAATAAAAATAAAAGAAAGAAATAAAAGAGCTTTGCTGAAAAATTCTTCTCTTTCAGTCTTTTAAAAAGAACTTAGGACCTGACAAGAAGAAAATTTCCCTTAATCCTTACCTAAATTTCTTACAGAACCTGTATGAAACCTCAAAAATCTATAGCTTCTCATTAACAAATTATTTATTGAATGTCTACTATGTGTATTGTACTTGGCAGTAGACATATACTAGTAAGTATAAAACACACATGATCCTTGTAATGGTGTTAACAATGGTTACAGTTACTGCTTCTTGTCCTTTCAAAATATACTATTATGTTGAACCACATGAAATTGCCAATATTCAACTCATTTGACCCAATTAAATATGATTCATTCTAATACCAACAGAAGCAAAGTATAGTACTTTAAGAAAAAATAGGGATGGAGGCAAAGAACATTAAATGTTAACTTACAAAGGTCACTTTTTAGACTATTTATCTTCTAATCATACCCAATGAATTAAATCTTTTGACCAAGTTACTTACTGAGTTTCCTATTTGTGTATAAAAAATAAAAATGCAAAAAAAAAAAAAAGTAGTAGCCCCCATGCCCACTCCCCCTATCTACAAGGAATATGTCCTAAGATCCCCAGTGGATGCTTGAAATCACAGATTCCGATCCCTATATATATTGTTTTTTCCTATACATACATACGAATAGTAAAGTTTAATTTATAAATTAGGCCTACTAAGAAATTAACAGTAACTGACAATAAAATAGAGAAATTATAACAATATACTGACCTAAAAGCTACAATGAATGCGGTCTCTCTCTAAATATCTTCTTCCTGTTAATGATGTGAGATGAAAACATGCCTGTATGATCAGATGAAGTGATGTAAGCGACACAGGCACTGTGATAGAATGTCAGGCTACCACTGACCTTCTGACAATACATCAGAAAGAGGATCATCTGCTTCTACACTGCAGTTGACATGGATAACTGAAACGGAAGAGAGCAAAACTAAAACTGTAACTACTGTACGAGTCTGTATTATGAGTTCTGAAGCAAGACTTATGGAACACAGCAGAAACAGACTTCAGAGCATTGCTCCCACTAATCTATTTTATACAACGCTTCTGCACAAATTAACAGTCATCTACCTCTCTTGCCCATTTTTTCCACCCTAGGAACAGTTATGAATTTTACAGTAAACTCTACATAACTCCAATGGTGACAGAGCTCGTTTCTTCCTCCTAGTCCGACTACAGCCTAAATCTTCACCAGCTTTTATTCTCCCTCCCCTGAAGAAACAACCCAACGAGAACACATAAATCATTAGAAAAGGCTTAAGCTTTAGAGTCTGCTTTGCCACTGTCAAGTAGTTTTCTTAAGTTACTGGCCTTTCTACCCTATCTCCTCATCTGTAATGAAAATTAATAATACTTGAATGAAATTATTAACAAGCTTCACTTTAAAACATGTAAAGTACTTGTTATATGGTACATATGAAGAAAAGAAAGTGCAACTTTCCTGCTTCTCTTCTCCTGTCCAAGGTTAATTCTCACTTGGTTGTTTATTATTCCATTCTCTTCTACCTCTTCTAGAATTAGAGGGAAGTTTTGGACACTCACACAAGGCTGGGAACTGTGACTGCTACCAACAGGTAGAATGGAGAAAACACCTACTTCATGGGATAATGGGTAAAATACACAGAAAAGTCCTGTCTCAGTAGTGGGGAATAATTAGCCCTAGACTGAGCATTGCTCCAGACCAGCCTAACAAATCATAAAGGACTAAATGAAATTAACGTTTCCAGGGGCGCCTGGGTGGCTCAGTTGGTAAAGCATCCGACTTCGGCTCAGGTCATGATCTCACGGTTCATGGGTTTGAGCCCTGCATTGGGCTCTGTGCTGACAGCTAGGTCAGAGCCTGGAGCCTGTTTCAGATTCTGTGTCTCCCTCTCTCTCTGACCCTCCCCTGCTCACACTGTCTCTCTCTCTCTCAGAAAAAAAAAAAAAAAAAAAAAACTTTAAATAAAAAAAATTGAAATTAACGTTTCCAGTAACTCAACTGCATCCCAGAATCAAGTTCAATTAGATTTATAAGAATATAAACCTATTCTCCAGTCAACAAGGTAAAATTCACAATTTCTAGCATCCAAATATTACTAGGCATGGAAAGAGGGGGAAAAAACCCACAATGAAGAGAATAATCCATTTTTAATGCTTTATTTTTTATTATAATTATAATTTATAAATAAATTTAATAATTATTTATAAATAATGTTTTTTATTTTTGACAGAGAGATAGAGACAGCGTGAGCAGGGGAGGGTCAGAGAGAGAGGGAGTCACAGAATCTGAAACAGGCTGCAGGCTCTGAGCTAGCTGTCAGCACAGAGCCCTATGTGGGGCTCAAACCCACAAACTGTGAGATCATGACCTGAGCTGAAGTCGGATGCTTAACCAACTGAGCCACCCAGGTGCCCCGAAGAGAAAAATCAACAGAAGCTAAACATAACTGATACAGAAGTTATAATTAGTAGAAGAGAACACTGCATTATTAAAATCCATTCCATTGTTCAAAACAATAAAGACAAAAAAGATTTAACAAGTATATACTCCATATGTTCAAAATAACAAACATGAAAAATGTAGACAGAGATGAAAACTACAACATCTATGATGAAAAATACACGTGATGGGGTTAACAACAAATCAGACATTGCAAAAGAAAAGATTAGTGAAGCTAAAGGAATGAACATAAAAACTATGCAAAATGGAGGAAAAAAAGAATGGAAAAAACACAAAAATCAAGAGCACTGATAAGCAGGGGCCAATATCCAGCCATCTACAAATGGGCAACTGGGAGCCCCTGGGGGGCTCAGTCAGTCAAATGTCCAACTCTCAATCTCAACACAGTCAGGAGGTCACAGTTCGTGGGATCAAGCCCTGCCTCAAGCTCTGCGCTATCAGCACAAGAGCCTGCCTGAGGTTCTCTCTCTCCCTTCTCTCTGCCACTTCCCTGCATTCTCTCTCTCTTTCAAAATAAATAAACTAAAAAAAAAATAAAAAATAAAAACGGGAAATTAGATTCCTTAAAATAAAGACGAGTTCTGAAGAAACAAGAACTGAAAAAAATGGCTGAACATTTTACAAATTTTAAAACTATAAACCCACAGATCTAGACAGAACAACAAACTCAAATCAAATTGCTCAAAAGCAATGTAAAAGAGAAAAAACACATGTCATATATAAAAGAGTAAAGATTGGAGAACACCAGATTTCTCATCAAAACAATAATAGCTAGAAGAGAGTAGGGCAGCATCTTTAAAGCATATTTGACTTTTGAATAACAGGGGTAAGAGGCACTGACCATAGCACATTCGAAAATCCACATGTAACTTTCTGATTCCCCATAAACTTAACTACTGATAGCCTTCTTTTGACCAGAAACCTAACCAATAACAGAATTAGCACATATTCTGTATACATACTATATTCTGTAGTCTTATATAAAATAAGCTAGAAAAAAATGCTATTAACATCATAAGGAAGAGAAGACATATTTACAGTCCTGCACTAGATTTACTGACAAAAATCCACATATAAATGGACCTGTGTATTTCAAACCTACATTATCCCAGGGTCAAATGTACTGAAAGAAGAAAAGGTATAAACCTAGACTCCTACACATGGCAAAAATATCTTTTGAAAATACAAACCAGGGGCGACTGGGTGGCTTAGTGAGTTAAGCATCTGACTTCGGCTTAGGTCATGATCTTGCGGATTGTGAGTTCGAGCCCCGGTCGGGCTCTGTGCTGACAGCTCAGAGCTGGAGCCTGTTTCACATTCTGTGTCTCCTTCTCTGTCTCTCAATAATAAATAAACATTAAGAAAAGATTTTAAAAAAATGAAAAGAAAATACAAACCTAACAGCATAAAGGCCAGGAGAAAAGAAATAGAAGTACACTATTGTAGAGTTTTATATTACAAGCGAAGTATAACATTATTGAACATATCATGTAGTAAATTAAAGATGTATGCTATTGGGACACCTGAATGGCTTAGTCAGCTAAGCATCTGACTCTTGGTTTCCACTCAGGTCCTGATCTCATACTTTTGAGTTTGAGCCCTACATTGGACTCTGCACTGGCAGCACAGAGCCTGCTTGAGACTCTGTCTCCCTTTCTCTTTGCTCCTCTCCTACCTGAGTGCCCGCACACTCTCTCTCTGTATCTCTCAAAAATAAACAAACATCAAAAATATCTTTAAAGATGTATACCATTAGCTCTAAAGCAACTAGTAAAATAACAAAGAGCTATGGCTAAAAAAATCAAGAAATATGATAAAAATGAATTCTTAAGAAAACATTCAACCCAGGGGCCCCTGGGTGGCTCAGTTGGTTAAGCATCCAACTTCGGCTCAGCTCATGATCTCATAATGAGTTCAAAGACAACTCAGAGCCCAGAGCATGCTTCTGATTCTGTATCTCCCTCTCTCTGTGCCCCTCCCCTGCTTGTTCTCTGTCTCTCTCTTAGAAAGAAATAAACATTAAAAAGTGTTTTAAAAAGAAAAAAAAGAAAATATTCAACCCCAAAGAAGGTAGAAAAATGGAAATGAACAAAATTTAAAAAAAAAAAAGGAAAATTCCATTTTCCCAAAGACTAAATAGTACAAACAGAATACCACTAGCAAGATGAAATATCAAACTAACAAAATCAATAATCACATTGAATATAAACAGCATAATGACAAGGTAGAGATTGTCAGGTTGAATAAAAAAAACAAGACTCAACTACTTCTGCCAATAAGAAACACATGTTAAATACTAAGACACAAATAGGTTAAAAGTTAAAAGGTAGAAATAAATACACACACTATGGTAATATTTAGCAAAAGACAGCTGGAGGAAGGATATAATAACCAATGATGTTTATGCAAAATAACAGAGCTTCAAAAGATATGAAGCAAAAATGAACAGAACTGCAAGGAAAAAGAAAAATCTACAATTATAGTCAGAGATTTCAATATCCTTCTCTCACACAGGCATGAAGTAAAAGTAATTATGGTGAGTAAAAGAAGCAGACAAAAAAGAATACATACTGTGTAATTCCATGTTTATAAAACTCTAGAAAATGCAAACTAATTTATAGTAACAGACAACATAGCAGTAGTTTGCTTAGGGACTGAAGGGGGTATGTGGAGGAACAGAGGGCTAGTAACAGAAGGGCACAGGAAGTACGCAAGATCTGTATAAAAGAAATGCCCAGAGGGGTGTCGGGGTAGCTCAGTCGGTTATGTATCCAACTCTTGGTTTCAGCTCAGATCATGATCTCACAGTTTCAGGAGTTCAAGTCCCGAGTCAGGCTCTGTGCTGGTAGCACAGAGCTTGCTTGGGGTTCTCTCTCTCCTATTTCTACTCACACTGCCTCTGTCTCTCTCAAATAAATAAATAAACATTCATTTTAATTTTATTTATTAATTTATTAATTAATTTTAATTTATTAATTTATTAATTAATTTTAATTAATTTTAAAAGAAAATAAATACCCAGAAATGGAATTGCCGGGTCAAAAAACAATCACAATTTTATAAAAAGAAGTTTTTTGCTTAGTTCTTTAGCAAAGAGAAACACAAACTGGAGCGTCTAGGTGGCTCAGTCAGTCAGGTGCCTGACTCTTGATCTCCGCTCAGGTCGTGATCTCATGAGTTCATCTCACTGAGCCCTGCGTTGGACTCTGTGCTGACAGCAAGAGCTGTCTCTTTCAAAATAAATAAAATTTGGCCAAAAAGAAAACCCTAAATTGGCAGTTGTACTGTTTATATAGCAAAGGGAACAATTTACTATTATTATTTAAAAAAAGAGAATAAAAATGAGCCAGTACTAAAACTCCAAGACGAGAGCACATCTTCAACCTCACATCCTAAATGCAAAGCTTCACACACCGCTAACATTTTTGCTGAAATACTGTAAATTCCTTGAGTAGTATAAAAGAAATCAAGTTGCCAAGAAGAGCTCCTCAATCATACCCCACCACCTCCAGAAATGACAATTTTTAAAAGAATTAACCTCAGGGCACCTGGGTGGCTCAATTGGTTAAGCGTTGGACTCGTTGGTTTGGCTCTGGTTCAACTCTCACAGTTTCATGGGTTTGAGCCCCATGCCAGGCTCTGTGCTGACAGTGCAAAGCCTGCTTGGGATTCTCTGCCTCTCTATCTCCCTCTCTGCCCCTTCCCCACTCACACTATCTCTGTCCCTCTCAAAATAAATAAACTTAAAAAACAAATAATTAAAAATGAAATAATTATCCTCTTCATCATCATCCTTAGGTAGTAATTCTTTATTATTATTATTTTTTTAATGTTTATTCATTTTTGAGAGAGACAGCACGGGCAGGGGAGAGTCAGAGAGAGAGAGAGGGAGACACAGAATCTGAAGCAGGCTCCAGGCTCTGAGCTAGCTGTCAGCACAGAGCTCGATGCAGGGCTCGAACCCACAAACCGTGAGATCATGACCTGAGCTGAAGTTGGATGCTTAACTGACTGAGCCACCCAGATGGCTCATCAGGTAGTAAATTCTTAATGCAAGTCCCTCTCTTAAACTATTGCAAAAGCCTCCCAACTAGTCTCCTGTCTCTATTCCCCAATTTCCCAGATTCGGTCGCCACAGATCCTCTTTTTTTTTAAACGTTTTATTTTTTGAGAGAGAGAGACAGAGTGCAGGCTGGAGAGGGGTAGAGAGAGAGGGAGACCCAGAATCAGAAGCAGGCTCCAGGCTCTGAGCTGTCAGCACAGAGTCCAATGCAGGGCTCGAATCAATCTCTAATAAATCTATCTGCTTTCTATACGTAAAACCCTAAGTGGCAGCTCATCATCACCTCCAATTGTGCATCCCAAACATAGATTCCAAAACCAAAAAATGATGAAATGAGGGAACAACAATAAAAACTCAGGGAGTCATTAATAAAGTTAATGTATTCAATTTAGAGGACTATTGTGAGAGTTTGCTTCCTGCTTTTTTGATGTTAAAATATCCTTTGACTTATGAAAGAATGGTGAGGACATCACAGTGCTTAAGAAACATCTCCACTTAAGAGCTACAGAGAAAGACAAATGCTGTATCATTTCACTCCTATGTGGAATTTAAGAAGCAAAACAGATGAACACAGGAAAGGAAAGGAAAAAAGGGAAGTGAGCAAACCATAAGAGACTTAACTATACAGATTTGAGGGTTGATGGAAGGCAGGTGGGTGGGGGGATGGACTAGATGGATGGTGGGTATTGAAGAGGGCACTTGTGATGAGCACTAAGTATTACATGTAAGTGATTAATCATTAAGTTCTACTCCTGAAACCAATATAACACTATATGTTACCTAATTAGAATTTAAATAAACACTTGAAACAAACAAAAGAAGCATCTCCACTCAGCAAATTAAAAAGTTGGCAAATCTTTAACAGCTGAACTTTATTTTTAATTGTAAGGGCCCACAAAAAGAAACACACCAAGAGGTGTAGATAAAGTCCTTAAGACTCTCCCCTATCTAACTCATCTCTTATTCCCCAGATTTTTTCCTCCAGCAACATAGGACTGCAGCAGTGTCCTGTCCGAAACCCATGCACGCTTTCCCTTTTTTACTCATGTTTCCTCAGGAATGGAATGATCTCCATAACAACTCCTTTTCTTCATTCATTCAATTTATTTAGTACCTACAATCTTAAGCACTAGGGATAAAGTAGTGGACAAAAGAGAAACATTACTGTCTTCATGGAGCTCACAGTCTAGTGGAGGAAAAAGATATCAAATAAATAAATATAGAATTAAAAACTATGATAATACTGTTTTACAGAGAATGGAATGAAGGAGAATGAAATGGCAGGAAAGCTAGTCAATAAGCTACTATAGTTAAGGTAAGAAATAACTGATTTGGACAAGGGACGGGGCAAGAAGTCAAATCTTGAGCTGACTGTACTTGCCGACATACTTAACAAGGGGGCTAAAAGAAATACTTCATGACTCCAATATAAGTAACTATATAGACTTGCACTAACAGTCCCAATTTTTTATGCCTCCCTGGCTTTGCTATGAGCTTGCTAAACTGACTGTAAGGCTTGACAATATGACTTGCTTTGACCAATGGGACAACAGCAAACTTACTTCTGGCAGCTTAAAAAAGTGCCTGTGCACTGCTAGTTTTCTCTTGGATTAAAAAGCCTACTAAAGAATGAGAGACCACATGGGGAAGAACTAAGCAGAAACCATCTGAAATAATCTTATACCAATCTGTAGCCAGAGAACCCCCAAACATATGCTCAGCCAAGAGCAGAGCAACAAACAGACCCATAAGTGAACAAAAATATAGGAATAAGCCCAAACCATGACTAGAAGAACCACCTACCTGACTTGTAAACGTGTGAGCAATAACTGCTTACTTCTTTGAGCCACTGAGTTTTGGGTGGCCTTTTAATGCATAAATTAAACATAATGGTACCATTTACTGACATAGGGTGGGAAAAGGAGAGGAAGAGAATGAAAAGAAAAACCAAGCTCATTTTATCTTACCTGAGTCAACTCTTACCTATTCTTAAAAACTCATGTTAGATATCAATCCTCCAGGAAGCTTTTCCAGATCTCCAGGCTGGTTTGGAAAGATTCTTAAGTACTAACATTGTGTTCTGTACATAACCAGATCACTGCCTTATCGGATCGTTTTAAAATTATGTTTACAGTTTTCTTCCCAAATACACGACTGCATTTTATGTTACAGACTGTACCTAATTTATCTTGATTATCACCAGGTAACATAAAACAGGCTCTTGATAGAAGTTTCCAAATTTTATAAATCAATTAATAAACACTTATCTGATAAGATTTATTAATTCTAGATCAGTATTTCTGAAAGTGTGATCCACTCACAACATGCATCAGAATCACTAGAGGTGTTAAAAATGCAAATCTCTGGGCTCTTTATCTTTAACGAAAATACCATTCATAACCTTGTAAGAACAAGGATGAATATTATGGCCAGCCTCAGATACACAAACAAATATAAGTGTAGGTACTAAATCAACGTTTCCTCAAAATTTCCTAGAGATATTCTCTAAGATAGCGTCTTTAGTCTGACAGCACCTATGGAACTGAAAATGCTCTGAACTGCAATGGAGTTTCTAAGAAATTGATCTCTGCCGTCGGGAGGTGGGGGGGGGTCCTCTAAGATGTTACTTCTCAAGGCACACGGTTCCCGAGGATGCTCGAGAGCGAAAGCGGGGCCCAGGCCAGGGACGGACAAGCGGCCAGAGCCCAGCCAGCAGCTGCGTGACGGACCCTGGAACTCGGGCCGAACCCGGCGAAGGAGACTCCCACTGGGTTCCGGGATGGGCTTCCCTCTCCAGAGGCGGCCACCCCCGGTCCACCCTAGCCCGACGGGACATGCGGAAGGCCCCGGTCGCTTTGCTTGCCCAAGTCAGAAAGGAGGAAAATGAGGAAAGGGTCCGACGGCTGGCAACCGAAAGGGGGAAGAGTCTGGGGGGTCGTCGCCGCTTCCCACCTGCGTCAAGCTCCAGCTGGTAACAGGGCAGCGGCTCGAGGGAGAGCTTGTAACCCTCGAAGCGAGGATCCAACAGAGGTCTCTTCACACGCAGAGAGCAATTAGCAGCCACCTCCATAGCCTTCCTAGGTCGCAGCGTGAAAATTAATAAAGCTCTTGTTGAAAGGTCCGCGCTTCGCTCGTAGCACCGAGGCTGGCAGGCGGCGTGGTTCCCATCCCAAGAAACACTGCGGTGCGGGATGCCTTCTGGGAAATGTAGTGTCCATGCGAAAGTGGACTCTGTTGCATGCCGGGCTATGTAGTCTTTAGGAGACTTAGCGCTCGCGCGACTGCAGGGTATGGACTTTCTTACCCAGAGGGCTGAGCTACCAGGAGGCGGCCCGCGCTGGTTAAATTCTCACATTTATAGGCAGGGTGGCGAGACCCCGCCCCGGAAATGCGTGTTTTAGCTTTCTGTGTGCTTAGGTGCCCGAGCTACTGAGGGTCTAAGTCCGGGCAGCCGAAGAGTGTGGTAGGTAACGGTCGTCAGCGCAAGGGTCATTTCGTCGCTGGGAAGGGACGGCCCTCGCCCGCGGTGATGGTGGTGAGCTATGCCCGTGGTCCTCAGGGCCGGGACCCGGGCCCAGCCCAGGCTCCTTTCGATGTGCTGTCTTTCGTTAGCTTTCCCGACCCGCGCTCGCGGGCCTGTAGGGCTCTCCGACAGGGCGTGCAACCGGAGTTGGCCTGAAGCCAGTCCACGCTTTGTTTTCTGGCTCCTCCCCTCCCGCCTCTCCCGCTGTCTCCGCCCTATTCTATTTTCCCAAAGAATGTCTGAACTGGGAGGGATCCCCTAGCGCCCTTGTTTTACCAGTGAGAAAACTGAGGCCTTTAAGAATTGACTTGTCCAAGGTCACTATCCGTCTTTTAGGGGCCAAGGCGAGATCGAGTTGAATACTCTAGGAATGGTACCGACTAGACCTTAGAGTTATTTTGAAAATGTTAGCCTCCAACGACATAAGCAAACATTTCTAAGTCCTTTCTCAGCCCCTCCTTTTTCCTGTTCCACTCAAAAAAATTTTTTTTACCCAACTCAAAACTCATTGCCAGTCTGAGTTTTCACATAGGCGAAGATGGGGGACAGCAAAAGTAGTGCCAAGTTAGTGACAGATTATGCGCAGTAATGTTACCTTATTCCAAGTTTTTACATTCGAACCTACTTTCTACATCACTTTGGTTTGGGTTGTCTTTTTTTTTTCTTTTTTTCCTGAGAATTGAAAATTTTCTAGGCTGGGAATAAGTTCGAGATTTATTTTTCCCTTATCCCACCAGCAAGCTTTGATGAAGTGCATACACAAACGCATATTTGGAGGTAGTTTGAGAGTTGTAATTCTGGGCACATCCTAGTGAAAAGTAAAGCACTTAGAGCCTAGTCTGCAAACTTTATTTTTCACCAACAGTGCTTAATCTTTTATTGGTATTTAGGGTTTATGACTTCCCAGAAATCTGGAATGCAGTTCAAGTGCAGAAATTATTAGCAGTCACTTATGATGTACTGTTAAAGTGTTTTGGGGCTTCTCAGGTTAGAGTACCTGAGTTCAAATTCTGCCTTCGCAGCTTTCTATCTTGGTGCCTCAGTTTTCTCAATTGTAAAATACAAATTATGTTAATAATTCATACATAAAAGGATAAGTTTTGGGAATTAAATGAGGTTAAAAAAAACCAGTAATGGGCACATAAGTGTGTCATAAATGTTACAATAATTATTATTATCCAAAGACTCATTAATAAAGGGCATATGGGGGAAGAAAATCGTGAGTTAATCAGTATGAGAGTAATGACATTGTTAACACAATGTTGAAATTTATCACCCCTTCAGTTGATAGAATGTTATGTGTTGGGATGCTTACCTAGAGGATTTAGAAGAAAATGCTTTGTGGGTGTTCTGTATCTGAAAATACATGTTGATGTTCAGGTTAGCAAGATGAACAAAGATGCGCAGATGAGAGCAGCGATTAACCAAAAGTTGATAGAAACTGGAGAAAGAGAACGGTAAGCAATGGATTGTGTTAATAAATTACATTTAATATCTTTAAGTTATGGTTATATTAATGTAAGAATCTAATATCAAGGAGCAAACTGATGTCAATGGAAGGAATTACAGATAATTGAGATTATCAAAAGCTTCAATTCCTAACATCTATAAAAAAATAGGACCGTTCAGTATTGCATGACTCAAATGAAAAGGAGTTCTCTAAAAAGATGAACAAGAAATGACTTTCAAAGAATGTATAATCTAATGGAGAAGAAAATATACCCAGATTACTACAACTAAAAACCTCATGTTCCCTAGTTATTAACAGAGAGATAATATGATAGAACTAGTTTCAGTTACCATACTGTTACCCTCAGAGCAACATGTGCTGTTCCTACTCTAAAACATTCCTCTTCCCTGGTCTTTAATTCTAGCTCATCTTTCAGGTCTTAGTTTAAATATCATCTCTTATAGGAATCCCTTAAGTCTAAGATACCTTGTTCTATCCTAGCACTTAATCACATTGTATTATAACCACCTACTTTGCTTATTTGTGTCCTCCAATATAACCTAAGTTCCTTGACAGTAGAAATACCATTGTATCCCCAGCATTGTATGCCTAGCACGTAACTGGCCAAGTAAATATTTGAAGAATGAACAGGTGTAGAAGTACTAAGCAGAGGCTTGGGAATAAAGAAAGGCTTACAGAAGTAGGGTAAAAAAAAAAAAGAGAGATTTAAGGAATAGGAGGGATCTTTCAACTTTGCTTGGGGTTAACATAATCAGTTACAAAAGAGGTATTTCAGCTCAGGCAGAAAGATTAGCAGTTCTTCCAGCCAATAAAGCAGAGAAGACATTCAAGGCAAAATGGAACAGAATGTGCAAAGTCACAGATTTGTTACAACATGATAACGTTCCGAGGAACTGCAAAATTAAAGCTAGCAGGTAAAGTATGAAAGTGATGTTGCTGGAACAGTAGACAGGAGGAGTGGATTTGGTGTAAGTCAGAATTCTTTCATTTGTAAATAATAGAAACTGAACTCAAAAACTTGCTTAATCAGTGGAAATATATAAGCTTATCTAATTAAAAAGTCAAGAGCTTGAAGTTGCTTCAGGCTCCGCTAGGTCCAAGCACTCAAAACTTGTTACCAAGAATATGTTTTTCTTTTTCTTTCTCAGCTCTGTTTTCCTCTGTGTTGGCTTTATTCTTAAGCAGACTACCCACAAGGTGGCAGAGATCAGCAGTTCAGAATTCACATCCCTCTGGCTCAGACTACCTTTCTCCTAGTAGTTCCAGCAAAGTACCTGGCTTGATTACCATCTTACTTAGGTACATAGGCCAGTTATGATCAGCCTTGCCTGGGTCTCATTTCCATTGCTGGAACCCTGCACAGATTTATTACACTGAGAACGGTGTCAAAGAAAGGGCAGGAAAACGGGTGATGGGTTTGCAAAAACATCTGACTTTATCCTTGGGTGGGGGGAGAAATTAAAAAATACCTAGGAGGGGGGTGTGTGTGACTACATCACATTTGCTCTTTAGGAATACTATTCTGGCAATGTGGAGGATAGACTTAAAGGGCTAGAGCTATATTACAGAAGAATGTATTAACAGGTTATATATCAGGTTAAAAACGAAAAAAAGCAAAAATGGAAAGGAGAACTTAAAATTTTTTAAAGTAAAATCAACAGCCCTCAAATATGAGAAATGAGGAAGAAGGCATCCAGAACAGTGCCTTGGGGAACTGAGAGGATAGTATTGAAAGTAATATATAAAGGGGATTATTTATTACTATTTATTTGTCTCTTCATTCATGCAGCTTAAAGTTACTGAGTTTCTACCACATGCTATTTCCTGTTAAGGTGCTGGAAATACAGTAGTGAACAAAATAAAAAGTCTGTCCTTTCATGGAGCTTACATTCTAATGGGAGGAGACAGACAATACGTCTGTTTTATGTAGATGGTATAGTTCTAGAGGAGAAATAAAACAGAATAATGGGGTGTGTATTTGAGACAATAAAAAAAAAAGAGGGCTTTACAGATAAGAAATCAGAAGGATATGAGTGAATGGGGGGAACTTCCAAGAGTCAAGGACCTGAGACAGAACCTTGCCTGGCATTTTGAGGAGCACGTGAAGTTCATCAGCCTGAGTGAATTGAGAGGAAGAAGAGATACCTGGGGAGGGGGAAGGTCATGGAGGGTTATTTAGGCTGACCTGGAATTTTAGTCTAATTAATTGGGAAGCACTGGGCTGTTTTGAGCAGAAGGAGAAGGAGAGTGGAGCAGGGGACGAGAAAGGGGCTTTGGTAGTGGTCCAGTCGAGAGAAGAAGCTGGTTTGGACTAGGGGAGTAATGGCAAAGATGGTTAAAAAAAAAAAAAAAAAAAAATTGGATTGTAGGTACGTATTTAAAACTGGAACCAGGAGGAATTGCTCCTATGGATTATATGTATAATGTTAAGTTGCTGAGTGAAGGATGCTGCCAGGTTTTCTAGCCTGAGGAACCAGGATGGACACTGGCATTCTGACAGACTAGGTTGAGGTGGGAGAGAAGAAGGAGTTGGGTGTTGACTCTGTTAAGATGGAAAGACCGGGAGCCTAAGTGGCTCAGTCAGTTAAACGTCCGACTTCAGCTCAGGTCATGATCTCATTGCTTAGCTCAGCAGGGTGAGCCCTGCTTTGGGCTCTGTGCTGACAGCTCAGGGCCTGGAGTCTGCTTTGGATTCTGTGTCTCTGTGTCTCTGCCCCTCCCCCACTGAAGCCTGTGTGCACACACTCTTAAGGATAAATAAACATTAAAAAAAAAAAGAAAAAGGAAGATGGGAAGACCTAATTTAATACCAAGATGGAAATGTCACTTAGTGGATGTCTAGGAATATTGAAAGAGAAATGGTTTGGTTTGGGACATGACATGTTGAAGCTGAGAAATGATTTAGATTAAAGATTGAAGATTTGTTAAGAATGGGTATAGCAAAAGGATAGGAAATATTTTATTATACACATGATGCAGTCAGTTGTAATAAACACCATTATTATTATTATTTTTTTACCAGTAGGGAAAAAGAAAATACTGCCAATTAAGTTATGACAGGCATACCAATTACTGAATTATTGGAATGTGGGGGCGAAAAACAGTCTTAGAATCAATGAAATACCATACTTAGTATATAATTTGGAAGGTTGTTGGGAAAAATTGAGGGGAAATTTTTTTGAGGTTAGAGAGGAATATGATGGGGAGCAAGAAAGCTAAAGGATAAGGATTTGTAGTCAGAGAATAGATATGAAGACTTTTGAGGTGCACCTGCTTCAAGTTCAACTAATACCATCTAGAAATTGTACTGGACTCACAGTATTCCTGTTGGTGGAGGGAAATAGAATGTGTATGAGAAGGCCAGACAGTAGTTTCTTGAGAAGTCCTTCTACCTCATCCACTTCATTTAACTACTAATGATGTAAATGAGGTCCAGAGTCTAAATGATTTCCATAAGATCAAAGAATTAGTAATAGAACCAAGATTAGGCCACAGTTAAAGCTTTTGTGCCTAGAAGGCAGGGAATTTTTAATTGAACATTTGAACTTTTGCCTCAAACATCCTATCTAAAATACTGTCCATTGTTGTAGTTTAATATGAAAATATTTCTTTCTCAACAGCCTCAAAGAGTTGCTGAGAGCTAAATTAATTGAATGTGGCTGGAAGGACCAGTTGAAGGCACACTGTAAAGGTAATCAGTTTCATTTACAAGATAAGCTAATTCCATTGTTCTTGTTGGTTTGGAGTTCACTAGAAATATTATAGGCAGTATTTTAAGATCTTTTGAGTGCTGAGCATAATTTTAAACATATGGAAAATTGAATGATTTCCTCCTTTTGTTTCCTTTTGGTAGATGTAATTCCTGAATCTTTAGAAATTTTCTTTGTATTTTTTGTAACTCAGTGACGCAAGATTTTCTCCAGCACTGAAGTATGGAATCCAACCATTTTCAGTGTCCCTACACAAAGTGAAACATTAGTTATTCCTGTGTTTTAACTTTATAACAAAGTGAACACTTTATGATTGGCAGACTTTATAGGAATTATATCTCTAGGCTTTAACAGTGTTATTTTTTGAAGAATTTACCTACAAAAGTCTTACATAATTACACTTACTTTTTAAACTGTGGTGTGGAGGCTTGTTACTTTACTGAGTATCAACAAGGATACCACTAGGTAGATTATATACGTGTCCTGAAGACGAGCCGTCTTTCCTGGCTCAGCTCTGGAATAATGGAATTCTGAATACTTTCAGTGAACTCCCATTATATTGTAATTGTTTCTACAATTAATGATATTAGAAACTATTTATATCATTAA
Organism: Hyaena hyaena; assembly: GCF_003009895.1. Lineage (NCBI taxonomy): Eukaryota > Metazoa > Chordata > Mammalia > Carnivora > Hyaenidae > Hyaena > Hyaena hyaena. The sequence goes on from NW_024081119.1 coordinate 193,697, forward strand.
TCCTAAGAAGACAATGTTATGAATTAGTAAAAGGATAGACTTTGAGGTCGTACAGACCTTCACTGGAAGAGACTGCAGCTGGACTTCAGCTCATGTTTGGAGGAATTATTTAATCTTGAAGCCTCAGTTGGCTCTCCTGTGAAGTGGAAAGATGCCCAGCCCATTAGATTGTTGTGAATATTAAATGCTGCAAAACACCCAGCACATAGGGTTCCAGTAATGTTAACTCCTTTCCCTCTTCTTTAGACCCAGCCTAGAGACAAGAAATGAACAAATGAGTTGTTCTATACTTTAATTTGGGGATATGAAATTACAAGTTAGGCTCAAATAATAGCTTTTCCTCCCTCCACGCATTCAGAAGCTGCCATTATAGTGAAATAAGATCTGTCCAGTTCTAAGTTTCCAGCTTTTTACACATGTGAGATTTGACCTTGCAGTTCAGATTCATTCTTAGTGTTATACTTGTTAAGTTACAAGTTATTTAGCTTGTATAGGCTTTTAAGATTTTGATCTGGTGAATACTTAATGTGTTTAAGGTTGAACTAAATCTTCAATAGAAAAGAAAAAAAGAAGTGTCCTCTTTTTTTTTTTTTAAAGACCAGTCTGCACTCTAAAAACATGATCTTAACCCTTCCTCTATGAAAATCTTTCTTACAGATAATGATTTTAAATGATATGATTTGTTTTTTGCTTTTGCATAAGAGGTAATTAAAGAAAAAGGACTAGAACACGTTACTGTTGATGACTTGGTGGCTGAAATCACACCAAAAGGCAGAGGTAAGGAATACAAATTGTGCGGAAGGAAACGTGTGCTGAAGACATGACTTTTTACTTTCTCTCTTGCTGGTTCACCCTTTCCAAAATGTTTGGATACTTGAATTTTCCTCAGTGGGACAGATAATTGCCTACTTGCCTGTCTAGCATAGTCTTGAGTAATAAATAGAAGTATGAAATGTTTTTGCACTCTGAAACAGTATAGAAATGTAAGTTGATAATGGTTGGTAAGACAAATAGTTTTTAAAATACAGGATTTTGTAGGGTCGAGTATTACCTGAAGCTAGGATTCATAAATTTTATTAGATATGGCCCGATTTCAGTAATCCAAAGTTTCTCTAGCCCCAGAGTCAATGCTCTAATGTTTTTTTTTGTTTGTTTGTTTGTTTTTTAAGTAAGTAAAGTTCTGGGGCACCTGGGTGACTTTGTCAGTTGAGCATCCAACTCTTAATTTCAGCCCAGGTCATGGAGCTCAGCATGGAGCCTGCTTAGGATTCTCTCTCTCCCTCTCTCTCTCTGCTCCTCCCTCACTTACACGGTCTCTCTCAAAATAAATAAACATTTTGAAAAGAAAAGTAAAGTTCTGTCTGCTTAAGTGTCTAATTAAGAATTGGGCAGCTCCACAACTTCATATTAAAAGTAACCTATATTTAAAATTCACACTACAATCATCTTTATTTCCATTCAGAAGGCAAAGGAAGGAGAGGAAGTATATTAACATTGGTGTTAATGTAATATATACTAAGTTAGTTACATTGTTACCTCAGATATAGCTACATGATTTTCATTTATTTTGAAGAAAGGGTTTTTTTTGGTCATTTGATTCATTATCTGTTTTCTCACATAGAAATAGTAAAAAGAATTTAAGTGTGAAAAGTAAATGAGTTTGAAAATTATTGCTAGAGAATACTAATTCTCTGAACTATCTGCTGGGAAAGAGCTACAGAATCCCATCGTCCCTTCCAGCCATCTGTAGGCCTGTTTACGCTAAAAACCATGACTTTTCATCAAGCATGTCTCAGGGAAAAGAAAGACAAAACAAGAAACAGTATGTATTGCTCCCCCCACGAATTACATTTTAAAATAATTTTCTCCAGTTTCTTTTTCTCTTTTCCTTCTTTAATTTACGTTTAATCTATTAACATTTAGGAGCTGGTTATACAGGATGGAAATTTCCTTTGCTTCTCTCTTAACACTTGCATCTTGGACATTTCTGTCCTGTGTAGCTCCACTGCTAGAGCAAATACAGAACACAGAGGTCAAAATGAATCCTTTATGTTCTTTGTCGTCTTTTATAAAAAAGAGAAATATTTTCTTTTTTAAATTAAGATAAAGTAGAATTGACTTTTTCTTAGTGTGCAGTGCTATGAATTTTATACACATGTATGGATTCGTGTAAGTACCTCCAACCCCCATCCCTCAAGCTGTCCTTTTATGGTCACAGGGTATATCCCTAACTCCAGGGCAACCGCTCTAGTCTCCATCACATAATGTTTGTTCAAGTATGTTCAATGTACGTACTGATTACATTTCTAGTGATCATAATTATGTAGCCTTTATTTCTCACAGGCTTAAACAGTTTGTCAGGAAGAGTCTGTGCCTTATTTAACTTGCATACTTATTTGTGAAATTCACTATACAAATATTTAACTGTATCTGAAGCTTTTAGTTTCCTTTAGATACAAGCAAGTAGCATGAGAAGTTTTTGTTCATTTGCAATTGTCCTTATTTATTAGTAGCCACAAAAGGAAAAACAATAGTGTACATTTGTTTGTTGACATTTAATAGTAATGGAAATTTTAAAGAGTAGGGCTTTTTTGTTTTTCATTTTTAGTTTGATACTCTGAATAGATAATAGTCACATGGTTCAACATTGAAAAAGTAAAAATACCATAAATGTAACCCCTGTTGCAGTTTTTGCATCTTTTTGCTGAGTGAGTTTGTGCACTTCAATAAAGTCTTGCCAAGTTAGTGGCCCAAAAATGTGCAACCAATTTATATTCCCTACCAGCTACTGTAAGAGCGCCAGTTTTCCCTCAGTCTTGCCAGCACAGGGTATTACTGACCTTTGGTTTTTAGCCAACATGATTGGTAAAACATGCTATTTGAATGTGGTTTTAATTTACATTTCAGTTATGGGGTTAAACCCCTTCTATGTTCAAGAACTGTGTTTCTCCTTTTCTTTATCTCTCTTGCTCATTTTTCTATTAGTCTCATCTTTTTCTTATCAATTTGGAGAAATTCTATAGTAAAGAGATCAGCCCAATTCTGTAAGAGTGTTTTTCCGCTTTTTGTCTTTTGCCTTTGTTCATGGTGATTTTGACCAACTTACTGAATTGTCAGTGTTGCATTTAAAACAAATTTATCAACCTGCTGTACTTCTGTGTTGAAAAAAGGCCTTTTCCACTCCTAGTTTAAAGAATTGTCTCCTGTTTTTTCCTCATCAGTGTGCAGTGTATTTAGGTATTGGACAGTTCACTCAAATAATGAATTGCAAATATACTTTTTCAGGTATCTTTACCTATTTCTTTATTGAAGCATGTGGATTTTTCATGAAATTATTTTGTTAATCCAGAATAAAATATCAAATACCAAATTGACATATGTTAATTGGAATCTTCTTACTCTTACATTTTTATTTTTATGTTTCAGCCCTGGTACCTGACAGTGTAAAGAAGGAGCTCCTACAAAGAATAAGAACATTCCTTGCTCAGCATGCCAGCCTTTAAGATTGAATTAGATTGTGTCGTTTTGTGGTTTTATTTCTGAAAGTAAAACTTGCCATAAATTAGGAATCGATTTCCCAAAATAAAATCCTTTTTTGTATGATGGTAATGATGTATACATTGTATTGATTTTTTTCCCTAAATGTGTTATTTTAATAAATATCTCATGAATGAGTTTGAAGTTTCCTTGGATTTGCGAATAAAAGGGACTTTATTAATACTTCACCAGATTTGTTGAAAGAAAAAGTCAGCAAGTAATACACTTTAAATGTTAAGTATGTGCATATATCTGTTAACAAGTGAAGAGAAGTAAGCAGGCTCTTGTTTTCTGGATATGGTATATTCCTCTTTTGGATCTCTATGGTATTTTATAATACATGTCCCATCTTGTACTACAGATGTCTTATTTCTGATTTGTTATAAATGCTGAGGGTTGGGACTGGGTCTTAATCATCTTTATGTGCCTTCCTTATTCCTCAAAGAACTTACCATCCTTTTGGAAGAGAAAACACTTGCAAACTGGCTCCACACCATGCTCCTCTCACATACTCTACTCATCTGAACTTTGAGAGCAGAAACTCTAAATTGCATCCCCACATACTAAGGTCAAGAAAGAACTTACTGGGAAATAATCTCCACCTGTAGCTTTACTCTGACATCAAGATTGCCAAATCCAATGGACTCTTGTCTATTCTTATGTGACCTCTGCTGGAATGAGAATGTTGACCATCCTGCCACTTGGACCTTTCTTCCCACTCCTCACATTGTGTATTCCTACACTGGAAGTTCCTACTGTTTCTTGTGGATACCTTTTGCTGTATGGGACTTTAAAAAATGGCGTGTTTTAGTGCTCCCTCCTGGGCCCTCTGCTTGACTAATGATATACTTTTCCTGGGCAAATTCCAGGACACTTGGGTTGGACTATGGCTTCAAATATAAACTTGTTGATAAATGGTAAATTGTATCTCCAAACCAGACTTCAACCCAGCCTCCAGACCCGGGTACCCAACTGCTGTGGATCAGCTTTCTTGGATGTTCCATAAACACCTTAAACTGACCACACCTAAGACAGTGACTTCTTTTCCTCCAGTAACTGCCCTTAACTGTGTTCCTTATCTCTGAGTGGTACCTCCCAGACCTACAGATTACCAGAGCTTGTTAAAATACTAATTCAGAAGGTAAGAGGTATGGCACAAGATTTCTCCGTTCCAGACAGGCTCTCTCAGTCAAGGTTTATGCAGCTGAGGGAGGACACTTTGTAGCAAGGTTGTAAAATTGTCCACTTCCTGCCATCTGGACTGCCTTAGTGCAGACAGATTATTGCAGTAGGCTCCTGTTTCCGGTTTAGTTGTCCATGCCTCCTTACCCAATGATTCTTCCACACTGTTACCTAAGTGATCTTACAAAAGGTCAAGCCTCATCATTTTATTCTACTTGAAATTTCTCAGTGGCTTTTAGTTTCCAGAGTAAAATCCAAGCTTGACCATAGCACCTCGGTCTGACATTCATTTATTTCTAGTTTCTCTAAGAGTCCCCAAAAGTATCAAATTATTTCATCCCTCAATATTTTGAAAATCTATCAAGTGAGCCCTTTTACTTTCCTACTTGACCTTCAAAATTCAACTTGAGTTGTTGCAAAAACATTTTAATGTTCCTTTGGTTTAGATTCCCCACCCCCCTTTTTTTTTTTCTATAAGAAGCACTAGTGTGTAATTTCTCTTCACCACAGTGGTTCTTGAACTTTGCATATATCTTCTGGAGGGAAGGAAACATGATTTTTTGACTTTGCCTGATATTTGTGGATGGATGGACAAGGGAATGAACATGAGCACAAAATAAGAACAATACAATTGGATATAGTTGAGAAAAAATTTCATGTTAATATTTGGTTCACTGTTGGACAGATACAATTTTATCTTTCCAATGAATTTATATTCTAGATGTAGTCTGAACCAACTGGACTTAATTATGTAAAGTGACCTCTCTCATTCTCTCACACATAATCACAAAACCTACGCAAGAAGGTTTTTGTTTTGTTTCATCTTTTATAAAGCAATGATCTAAAGTAATGATACTTATATTCATTTCTCTCTTGCCCGTTATCAAAAAGGAAACAAGTGGTACATCAGAAGTATTAAAAACAATTCTTATTTTATAGTATTATGTATGAAAACAGACCAAAATTTCTCATAAAGATATTTAGTAGCTCAAAAGGAAAATGAAAATACTTTGAAATGGAACAACACCCAAAAGCTCAATTGAAAATATAGCAATTGAAAGTACTGAAGAGCATAGTTTTAAAATGATAGTGACAAAAACTTCCCTCTACTCCCACCACCTCTAGGTTTCTTCGACATCTCAGAAATGCCTTGTTTGCATCCAGCACCATTGATATCATTGAAATAAATTAACTTCTTGACTCACATCATTGGCTTATGTAAACTAGGAAACATTGTTTAAAGATCTTACACCCTTGCATTGCTAATGTCAGGAACTCAGTTGGAGATTACTGTTACAGGACTGCACTGGGTGAGTGAAATACTAATTAAGATTACTATAAGCTTCTCCTGGACAGGATTAAAGAAGACCCAATTAAATTATTTATGTAATCACTTTGCTTTAGCATTAAGAGTATCATTTGGTTGAGCAGTGCCAAGCTTGAGATGATGCTGGAGATTGGTAATTAGATAGGGGACTTTTCATAACTTGATAAAAGGCTCCGTCTAACTCAAGAGAATTGTGACAGCTGCTCGGTAGCTGATGTTGGAAATGATCCAGTGTGTGTGTATGTGTGTGTGTGGTGTGAATCCTTCTTGTAAATGGCTGTCTCATGTTACTCAGTGACTTCATAAAACCCTTCATATTGCCATTAAAAAACACACAAAAGTCATTGGATGAATTCACCAAGAAAATCAACAGGTGCAGTTAGGCAATTCAAGTTCTAGTTTCATCTCTGACACTGAATTCTCAGGTAAAACTGACTCTTCTGCCTCAGTTTCCTCATCTGCATTATAGGTCTAATAATATTATCCAGCAAGAATTAAAATAATTACAAAGCTGTTAGTACTATGAATAAAACAAACATAAAAGCAATATGGATTTGAGCTATTCCTAAGAAAAACTCTAGAAATCCGTAATTATTTACGATGTGTTTTCTGTATGTATATAGATATACGAATTACACCCTATGTGAAAAGTAGGTTTTATTTTTTTTAGGGATTTTTATATAATATTAGTTACCATGATAATACCTATAAAAATGAAGATAACAAACGTCTTGATTATAGTAGAATAAATTGCACTATAAAAGCAGTTAGCAGGGAGGGTTGAAATGCTCTCCAGTCAGTTTTACAAACCTCATTCTACTATTAACCCCTCTGTGACATAGACTGCATACCACTTATCATTTGATCCTAAGTGCCTAACAGAATAAACCCTTGATAAGCTCTTTTAAAGATATGAATAAATAAACGCAACAGAGAATGAAATTTGGCATGTGCCTATTTATTCAACTTCAGATTGTGCTGTTCTGTTTGTCAGCCACCAGAGGGCACTTGAAGCCCGTATTTGGGTTCCATCCGGGGCTCGCTCTCAACTCCAGTGTGTTCTCGACAGGCCTAATTTCAATTCGGGCCCGCCAGATTTTTCAAGATGAAAGTGTTATTGAATTAAAACTTAATGTGAGGACCTCAGAATGTGGTTCTGGTATAAATTAAAATGAAGCTACAGTGAGATACGTTGCCTTACTGGTATCATTTTCTGAAGTCAATCCAGTGTTTCAGGCAGCAAGTTGATTTAAATAGCATATGCCATGATGGAAATAGTTCTATTTCAGCTATTTTATCAAAAAAAGGACAATAAATTCTTAATAAAAAGTGAAGAAAATCACCAGTGTCTTACTACCCTGTCATCGTGCTCCTCTCTCATAGAGTCCTTTGATAAGGGAATAATACTCACATCTTCCTTTTTCATACTATGTTAGTGTTTAAAAACATAAAGTATAAATAGAACATTATATAGTGCAAAAACCCTACAGACACTCAATGAATGTTGGCTTATGATGACGGTGGTAAAGAATGCCAGATAATGAAGGCAGATAGATTCTGCACTCAGGGTGCAATGTCTCACAAAATAACGTTGAGAACAGGAATTGGTGCCAGTACGTAGGGCGTTCATAAATGCCCAGGCTTTGTGCCTGGAATCACCAGAACCGAGTGATAATCAATGGCTTTCAGTTACTGTAAACCTTCCTAATCCAAAATTATTTGTTGAGGGCACATCCTTAAGAATTTCTCCTTTCTAGGAAGCTACTTATATCCAAATTGGGCTTTGACAAAATAATGTCAAGTCCATTAAGCCCCAGCCCTTCCCATGTGCAGGTGATTTGGGTAGCGAAATACAGTGTGTAATTTGAGGAGCGTCCAGCTTGGATAATATAGCATGTGAGTGCACACTCTGGTTCTCTTCTTGGATCTATTAGTAATGTGCTTAGTGATTTCATTAGTCACTTGAAAAGTTCTACATGACAGTTGCCTGTCATGATTCCTTTCTGCTAGGGATGCTGAAAATATGAAAAAGCAGGAGAATCATGAGAGCTCCTCTTAGGAGGTGTAACATAAAGCCAAAATTAATAGTAAAGGACTTTGCCAAGTCCTTATGTATAATACATGCTGTACTTCTAGAAATGAGGCTCATGAAACAGTTTTGTGTATGGGATCTATCTCCCAGATTTTACCTCATGCATAAACACTTTCAGGAGACCTAGGTAGTGAAAATGCACAGATGTATCACTGATCAGCTGCCTTTCCTATGTTCCTGACCCAGTTCATTCACAATATGGAAACTTTGTAGAGACTTCCAGTTAACCAACTACCCCTTTATGATTATCCTCACTCCCCTCATGGTCTCATTCTCTCCTTTTACCCATTTACAGTTGATGGTTTATCATTAGAATTCCTTTACAATTACCCTTAACTTCTCTCATCCTTCCCCCCACCCCAATCACACATAGTCCTGCTTAAATGTAACTACCCTGAGAGCTTACTCCCTCCGTGCATCTTATCACCTGAACTTTGTGTTGAAGAAAATTTCACAACCTTCTGATAAGTACTATTCTAAAATAACAACCACACATTGTGAAGTTGGCTTGGGCTGGTCTAAAATGTTAATGTCATGAAAGAATTAAAGGCTATAAAAAAAAGAAAAGGGGAAAAAAGGAAAGAAATGAAGGTCAAGAACTGTTTTATGTTAAAAAGAGAATAAAGAGATATTTGCATTTATTATTTTTAAAAATTTTTTAAATTACATTTATTTATTTACTTAAGAGAGTGAGAAATCAGGGGAGGGCAGAGAGAGAGAGGGAGAGAGAGAATCCCAAGCAGGCTCCAAGCTGTTAGCACAGAGCCTGATGCAGGGCTCAAACTCACACACCGTGAAATCATGACCTGAGTTAAAACCAAAGGTTGGATGCTTAAACAACTGAGCCACCCAGATGCCCTTAGAGAGATATTTGTCTTTAAAGCAATGTGTCTGTCTCATTAAACAAAATTATAAAGAATATTATTAGAACACTTGGAAAATTTTAAACATGGGCTATAATATCAGTGTTTTAAATTTCCTGAATGTTACACTTGTACTTAGGAAGAATGACTGTTCCATGTTGAAGTATTTAGGGAAGAAGCGTTACATCATAAGTAACTTTCAAAGGGTTCAATAACAACAACAAAAGTATATATACCTAACATGGAGGGAATGATAGACAATGTTAATCTAAGGGAAGGGCATGCTTATCACAAACAGCTTTGAAATTTTTCAAAATAAAACTTTGAAAAGAAATAATGATCACAATTCTCAAATGAACACTTTTCACTGCCCCAGAATTCTCCTATACTTCCCTAGCATACACTTCCCACTGCCCCAAATGCCTTTTGCACACTCCTTTCCCACAGTAACAACACTATTTCCTGCTTTACCAACAAACAGCAGCAATTGGACAAAAACTCTTATCATCCCATCACCTAAACTGCCAGCCTTCCTGAATCTGAATCCAGTCTTGCCCCCACTTTCCTCCGCCTGAGCTATGGATCCCAGCACTCTCTCTTTCTAGATTTCTTTCCTGAGGTTATTCCTCTCCATACTTTTCCATCAGAAGCTTCTTCCTCTGTTGCATCAACTCTAACAGCAGAAATTTGGCCTGGTAACTTGCATCTTTTATAAAAACCATGTTTTGGTCATAGATCTTCCTCAAGGAACAGCCTCATTTCTTTGCTTATATTCAAAGCAAGGAAGACTTCCTAAAGTGTTTTTTGTTGTTTGTTTAATTTTGAGAGAGAAAGAGACTGTGAGAGGGGGAGGGACAGAGAGAGAATCCCAAGCTGGCTCCCTGCAGGGCTTGAACTCACAGACTGAGGTCATGACCTGAGCCAAAATCAGGAGTTGAATGCTTAACCGACTGAACCACCCATACACTCCTGTAGGAAGGCTTCTTAATTGAGTTGTCTATACCTACTGTCTCCACTTACTTCCCATTCACTCACTCAATTTGGGGTTATGGAAATTGTTATTTCACTGAAGCTATTCATGTCAAGGTCAAGAGAAACTGCTACCTTAATAACCTCTTGGAAACATTGGTAACAAATGACCGCTCTCCTTCCTTAGACAAGTTCTTCTCTTGGTTTCCATGTTTAAAACTGCCCTACTTTTTTCCTAACTCATGGCTGCTATCTCTCAGTCTTTGTCAACTTCTCAAACCCCAATCATGTGGCCTGAGTTCTTCTCTGTCTCAGGATTCTTGACTGCTTTGTGTTATTTTGGCACTCAAGTGAAGCCTATCAAATCTTTCTCATAATAATATATTTAAGTGTACAAAATAAAATTCTTAGAATTACACAGGAAACTATATTAAAGCATAATTATAAATATCTTTCAAAATAAATGTATGATATTCATCTTTATTAACACAAAAATAAGGCAATACATTTCAAATATAGGTAGGCTCAAAATCACATCTTAGTTTTAAAATAACAACTTAAAGGCTATTTATTTCTTCAGTTGTGTAAGAACATTAAATTATGAGGTGGTGTTTAACCAAACATATATATTATATATGATATATATATGATATATTGGACATTCCATCAATTTAAAATTTTTGTTTTAAAGGTTATCAGTACTGAAAATACTGATTAGTTAAGATTTTTTTTTTTTTTTTTTTTTTACAAATGGAATTAAAGCTTCTTTAGCTCACTTTTCAAGGCCAGGAAAGCTTGTCTCAAAGAACACCAGGATTCTCAAAGGCTTTTTAAGTTATATTTCAACTATAATAAGATTTGGTCCTAAGATCAAAGATCACAGGCTAGGACAATATCTTCAATAGAGTTTATTGAAAAGAAAAGGATTATGGATCTGTGGTTCAGCTTTAATACTATGAAGATAAAAGTAACTTCTGAAAGAATCAATAGTTTCCAATTGTCCATCGAGTTCTCTTTTTGAAGAAATTGACAGTCGTCTGAGGATGAAGCACCTTCTCCAACATTACAAAGTTTGGAGGGTGTCAGCCTTGATTCTGGTCTTCCTGATCAGTTGCTAATCCTAGAAACTTTATAATTTTTTTTTTAAGTAGAAGCCACAATGGACTTGAAATGAAAGTTTAATCTCATTGATATGGTTAAAAATAACTGCCGGTGGAGATAACTCATGGATAAGTCATTTTTTTCAAAGTGTTCCAAATGTGGAGTTTTTTGGCTTTTAGAGAAATTAAAGCCAATGGTCCTCAATTCAGATAAGCATTTAAGTCTTGTTCCTGGGAATGCCAGTGAATTATTTGGTTAAAAAAATTACTTCTTATTCTGATCCTCTTTCTTGACAAATTTTTAAATGCAATTAATTTTTCAGAGTAATTATCAATGACAATGTTGATAACTTTTACAGTTGTTGGCAAAGCTTCTCTCAGGATTTTAAGAATAGTCTTAATTCTTAGTGCATGTCTGTGTTAAAAAACAAAAGGAATGACATTATGAGGTGCTTCCTTTTCCATTAAGGCAAGAATATTGGTTATATTACCGAGTATTGCTACAATCAGGAAGGAGAATAATGCTTTTTTTTTTTTTCCAATGGAAGTTTTGTTTGGAGAAATAATGTTTACAAAAAACAGAGCGATATTTCACAGCTTTGAACGTGTCAACAGCCTTGCTGAGACTCACAGACTCACAGAATAAGAATTCTTCCAGCTAAATACTCAAGGGGAACGGTGAGACTGTCAATTCCTCCATATCTTGTTTCAGAATGTTAAGATATTTTTATAATTCTACCCTGAATGAGAACGTTTGACATGAGAACCTCTCCTAGATTTCTGCTGGTTTTCAACCTTGGGAGCTTTTGGGTAAAACCTGAAACTAGCCCCTGCACAGGGAGGGCACTTAGAGATGAAAGAAAGAGGCAAGCCACTCCAGACTAGCAGGTGGAAGTTTTAATAAGCAGGGAACTTACATATGAAGCTTGTCTTGAGCATCAGAAAAACAAGCTGATTTCTGCCCTACCTGCCATGGTTGTAAAAGTTTATATAGACATTTTAACTAGGTTCAATCATGTATACAGTCTAGATGGTCTCAATGGCATCTCACTCTCTCAAGCCTGCGTTCCTGAAAATAGTTCTCACTGTGGGAAATGGTGGACAGAGTGTGCATTCCAAGGTCAAGGGAGCGGGTGTGGAGCCTCTGATTGCCTGGGTCTAACTCGTGGGTCAACTGGTGGTCACATCCCCTCTACCACCTGCTCCAACATTTTCCTCTGTTCCAGTCCAAAAATCAACTTGAACATTTTCAGTGAGTATGGCTGAACTAGAGTCTCTCCCATTTTATAGTATGTTAGAAAAAAATTTTGTTAAATGGAAATTCCAAATTTCAGAAGTATCCTAACATTCATCTTGAGATTTTCTTGCATAAAAAAGTGCCATTCTTAAGAACTTTTACAAATAAAAACTCTGTGGTGGCATGATCCGTGAAAGAACTAATTGATAAACATGACATGATTCAAATTTAAAAATTTCTGCTCTGCAAAAGACATTGTCAAGAAATTGAAAAGACAGGGGCGCTTCGGTGGCTCAGTCGATTAAGCGTCCAACTTCGGCTCAGGTCATGATCTCACGGTTCATGGATTAGAGCCCCGCATCGGGCTCTGTGCTGACAGCTAGCTCAGAGCCTGAAGGCTGTTTCAGATTCTGTGTCTCCCTCTCTCTCTGACCCTCCTCTGCTCATGCTCGCTCTCTCTCTCTCTCTCTCAGAAATAAATAAAACATAAAAAAAAAAAAAAAAAGAAGCTGAAAAGACAAACTACAGACCAGGAAAAAAATATTTGCAAAAGGTTTATCTGATTAAGGACTGTTATCCAAAATATACAAAGAATTTCTTAAACTCAATAATAAGAAAAAAAAAACACAATTAAAACATGGGCCAGAGACCCCACCAAAGAAGATCTACAAATAGCAAATGAGCATATGACAAGATGCTCCACATCATATATCATCAGGGATATGCAAATTAAAATGATAATAAGATGTCATTATAAACTTATTAGAGTGGCCAAAATCCAGAACACATTAAATGCTGAGGAAGATGTAGAGCAACAGGAACCCTCTTCATTCATTCCTGGTAGGAATGCAAAATGGTACAGCCACTTTGGAAGACAGTTTGGTGGTTTCTCACAAAACTAACAATACTCTAAACAATGCAATCCAGCAATCACACTTTTTGGTGTTCCCCCAAATGAGCTGAAAATACATCTACATAAACACCCACAAATGGATATCTATAGCAACTTTATTCATAACTGCCCGAACTTGGAAGCAATCAAGTTGTCCTTCAGTATGTGGATGGATAAATAACCTGTGGTACATCCAGCCAAGGGAATATTATTCAGCACTAAAAAGAAATGAGCTATTTAGTTCATTAAACCTTAAAGGCATACTACTAAGTGAAACTTAAATGCATATTACTAAGTGAAAGAAACCAGTTTGAAAAAGCTACATTTCAAACATGTGATATCCTGGAAAAGGCAAAACCATGGAGACAGTCAAAAGATCAGTGGTTGTCAGGGGTTGTGGGGAAGGAGGGATAAACAGGAGAAGCCCAGAGGATTTTTAGGGCAGCGAAACTAGTCTTAGGAAACTACAATGGTGTATACCTGTCATTATAAATTTGTCCAAACCCAAAGAATGTACAACGCCAAGAGTGAACCTTAAATTATGGACGTTGGGTGATAATGTATCAGTGTAGGTACAACAACTGTAATAAATGTACCACTCTGGTGGCGGATGTTGATAACGGGGGAGTCTCTGAATATGTGATGGCAGGAGGCATCTGGGAAGTCTTTGGACCTTCTGCTCTACTTTGTGAACCTAAAACTGCTCTGGAAAAATAGTCTGTTAAAAAACAACTACACTGTAGCCTTTGTGTCCCATCACATCAAGTCATACACAACTACTACACTAGCATCTGAGACAGGAAGAGTATAATTATTTTGTTGTGGGTCTAATAATTCCTTTAAGTAGTGATGAGCACAAACAATGTCAAGATGTCTCCAACAACTATAATATTATATAAAAATATCTACGATTTCCAGTGATATCACAGATACCAATGACATTACGGTGGTTTGTCATCTACATTAATAATGAAAGGGAATGCAAAATAAACCTGTAATTTTTTTCCCCATCCAGGTTCATAAACATCTGCCCTCTGAGATCTTAGCCACTCGTGTGGCTTCAAGTTCCATCTGTGTGCTGCTGAATAAGTCCCTCATTTTATTTGTGTACTTAACTTGACATTTACACTTGGTCTATAAGAATAGTTATCATTTGTTGAGGGCTTACCTTATGCTAAGCACTATAATAAGCATTTTACGATTACTAAGTCATTTACTTCTGAAAACAATACTCTCAGGTAAGTTATATTCTCATATTACATAATAAGAGACTTGAGGCACAAAGATGTTAAGTAGTTTGTCCAAGGTTTCTTGGCTACTGAGTAGCAGAGTGAAACACAGAGCCCTGGAGGGCTGCCTCCAAAGCCTGTGCTCTAGCCTGTAAGCAACCCTTCTCCTAATCAGTACCTCGGATTCAAGTTGGACACAACAGGGGTCTGGCTCACCAACCTCAAACTGAACCTCTTCCTTCCTTTCTGTATCAAAGTAATGATCCACCTAGGCATTAATGCCCCAAGCTTAAGATATCATAGGTTCCCCTTGCCCCACCAATCCATTTCAAAAGTAAATAACAATGCTATCTTTAACCTATATACAGGCATCTGCCCATTCCTTAACAATTCTAATACCTCCTTTCTTTTTAAAAAGAAATCTTAATGTTTATTTATTTTGAGAGAGAGAGAGAGCGAGAAAGCAAGCAGGTGAGGGGCAGAGAGAGGGAGACAGAGAACCCCAAGCAGGCTGCACACTGTCAACACAGAGCCTGATGCAGAGCTCAAACTCACTAACCTTGAGATCATGATCTGAGCCGAGAGCAAAAGTCAGACACTTAACCAACTGAGCCACCCAGGCGCTCCTCCAATACTTTTTTTCAAATTCCATCCTCATCATCTCTAATCTAGACCACCACAATAGCATACTAACCAGTCTTATGTCCATTCTTGTCCCCAGTTTAATCCCTTACTGCAAAACAGGAATGGTACATTTTCTGAAACATGAATCAGGTCACTCCACCTCCACTTAAAACTTGACAACTGTTTCCTTGGTTTCAAAAGCCTACTTTAGGGGTGCCTGGGTGGCTTAGTCGGTTAAGTGTCCAACTTTGGCTCAGGTCATGATCTCACAGTTCGTGGGTTCGAGCCCCGCGTCGGGCTCTGTGCTGACAGCCAGCTCAGAGCCTGGAGCCTGTTCCAGATTCTGTGTCTCCCTCTCTCTCTGACCCTCCCCTGCTCACACTGTCTTTCTCTCTCAGAAATAAATAAAACATAAAAAAAAAAAAAAAAAGGCCTACTTTATCTTGCCCCATGCTGAGCTCTGCGCTGACAGCACAGAGCCTGTTTGGGATTTTCTCTCACTCCCTCTCTCTCTGCCCCTCCCCTGTTCACATGCACTCATGTGCTTTCTCTCTCTCTAAATAAATAAATAAACTTAAAAAAACAACAACATAGTACTAGAAGTCCTACCCAGAGCAATTAGGCAAGAAAAAGAAGAAGAAAGGCATCAAATTCAGAACGGAAGAAATAAAGCTATCACTATTTGCAGATGACATGATGTTATATATAGAAAACCCTAAATATTCCACCCCTCCCAAAAAAACCTGTTAAAACTGATAAGCAGATTCAGTAAAGTTTAGGAACAAAATCAACATATAAAAATCAGTTACATTTCTGTAAACAAATAATAAAATATCTGAAAGAGTACTAAAGAAAATAATCCCATTTACAATTGCTTCAAAGAAAATAAAAAACCTAGGAATAAATTTAGTCAAGGAGGTGAAAGATCTATACACTGAAAATTATAAGACATTGATTAAAGAAATTAAAAAGACATAAATAAATGGAATTTTTATTTTGGTCTCATGAACTGGAAGAATTAACATTGTTAAAATGTACATATTACTTGAAGTCATCTACAGATTCAAAGCAATCCCTATCAAAATCCCAACGGCTTCTTGTAGAAGTAGAAAAACTAATCTTAAAATTTGTATGAACTACAGAGGACCCCAAATAGCCAAAAGCAATCTTGAGAAGGAACAGATTTGGAAACCTCACACTTTCTGATTTCAAATTATATTACAAAGCTATAGTAATCAAAAAACAGTATGGAAATGACTTGAAAACAGACACATAGATCAATGGAACAGAGATCCCTGAAATAAACCCATGAATATACAGTCAACTAATATTGGATGAGGGAGTCAGGAATACTCAGTGGGGAAAGAATGTTTTCTTCAATAAAGGTATTGGGGAAACTGGATAACCACGTGCAGAAGAATGAAATTGGACCTCTTACGTCTTTCTAGTTCTTAATCATTCTATGTTTGTTCCTTATTTAAGACAATTGCTCTAAATGTTACCTCAATTGAAACTTTCTTACTTGACTGGAAGCTCCATGAATGCAAGGACTTTGTACGTCTTCTTCACTAACATGTTTCTATTACCTAGAACAATTTTTGATCATCAAACATCCTTAATAAATATTTGTTGAATAAATGAATGAATATATATATTCATAAATCCTTCTTAGTGAAAATATAAATTAAAAGAATATTTTATTGGAGTTTATTGGCGTTTAATACACCTAACAGAATGTTGGGCAGATAGTAAGTACACAAGAAATACTTTGTTGATAAACTGAATATGACCATCATATTGTTCACCTATTTTCAAAATAATATAAATTGCTAATTATCAGCACATACTTGGCCAGGAAATACTGTGGAGTGTTTCAAAATATAGAGTCAAGATTGAAAGCTTTTTGTGTGCTTCAAAACAGTTATTACCATTTGCCAAGGGCATATAAGATGTTAATTTGTTCTCAGTTTTGTCTAGGAAATGTCTTATCCTAGCGTGTAGATAGCTATTTGAAGAAGGGAGCCTTATAACTTTGTGTCTAAGAAAAATGGCGATCAATACAGGTTCTGTATTTAAATTTCCTATGTAAGGTTTTGGGAAAATAAGAATTGCCAAATGATTCGGCCCTCTGAGAACAGTTCCTGTGGCCTTTCACCTTCACCTTATTAAAGTATTTTATCCAGTGATGCATTTTTCAAAATGGCTTGTCTCATTTTCCAGGACTTTGTTCTTGCCACAAAAGTACGATTTGCTAATAAAAATGTTTTCTTGATTAGAATTTGGAGGGGGGGGGTTGCAAACAACAGTAACTAACTGGCAAACTTAAGCAAAAGGAAATTTACAGAAAGAATACCTGACCCTCGTATTATCACAGGAAACCTAGCAAATCAAAACATGAAAACAGGTAGGAACCAAGCCACTTTCTAAGCCTTGGAGGAAGGAAACTCAGAACAGTCCTCTGTGAAGAGTCCAGTCAGGGCACCTCTGAGGCAATGAATAAATGCCAGCATTCACTCTCTCAAGGCTCCTCTGCTTAAGGTTCAAGCTCCAGGGAGAATTTGATACTCTGGGTTCCCCCCACCACACACATACACACCTTGGGTCACCAGCCTACATTTAATTAGGAAAGAGATTATTCCACAAAGGAGAAATTGAGATGATGATTAAAAGGGAGAAAAGATAGTGCTCCCCACATTAGAACTGTCTACTTCTAACAACAGAAACAAGAATTCTCCAGGCATTAAAAACAAAATAAACCCCACATGCTTGCTTGAGAACAAAGGTTTGTTCTATCAGTAGGTTTTAGTCTCTTTACCCCTTTACATTTTTCTAGTTTCCTGACTTTTATTAGACAATGCTGCTGACAGTGTCATGCAGTGTAGGCAAGCGCCTTAAAGACAAGTGAGTAAAACTACTAGCTTTCCCAAATTGCTGACTTTCATGCCTGCACCTGCGCATCTACAAGTAGCTAGAGAAAAGACGAGACCATTCTCATTGATTTCACTCTAATTCAAGACTTCTACGACCACTAGTCTGCTTGGCTGCCTGCAGGGACTATTTTCTCTCCTGGCCTTTTTACTTTCCAACTCTTCTATCTTACTGTGGTGGATAGATTCTAAGATGGCCCCAAAATATCCCTGCCTATTTTTCAGGAATCTGCTCCAATCAGGATTTCACTCCTGCCATTTTACTATAACTCACCTTAGAGTTTCCAATAACCTCCACAGGGTTAAATCCCAGGGTAATTAATAGCCATTACTTCTTCCTCCTTGAATCCTTCTCTAGGTAGCTTCCCAGGAAATCCTTTTACCTGATTTCTCTGCCACTTTTTGAACCACTCTTTCTCAGTCAGTTTTGCTTGTTTTTCCTCATTTTTCCTACTACTAAATATGGGAGTTTCCCAAGGCTTTGTCTTTAGACCTTTTCATTTTTTCATCTATATTCTATTCTCTAGATGATCACATTTGGCCTCGTTATTTATAAAATACATGCTCATGTTTATTGGATTAATATCTCCAACCTAAAGTTTTCCCTGAACTTCAGATTCAAAAACCAAACTGCCTTTTTTACATCTCAGTTGGAAATCTAATAGATCTTAAACTCGATATTTACAAAGGTGAGCTCTTGATGTGCTCTTCAAATCTACTCTTGCCACATTCTTCACCACCTCTTACTGACCACCATACTTCTAGATATGCACACCAAACCCTTGCAGTCTTGTTTGCCCCTCCTTTTTTTCTCTCACCCAATATACCTCTTGTCACCAAATCCTACTGACTCGGTTCTCAATATACCCACAACCTGACTGCTTTGCACTACCAACACCGTTACCATCCTGGTCCAAGATATCATCACGCTTGCCTGGATTATTTGCATTCATCTCCGAATTGATGTCCCTGCATCTGCTCTTGCCCTAGTGCAACTAGATAGCATCTGGGTGTTTCTTTGAAAACAAAAGTTAAATCATGTCATATTTTAGCTCAGTATTCTACAGTGGGTTCCTATCTAACTCAGAGTCAAATACGTGATCCTGCATGAACTGCCCTGCCTCCCATTGCTTCTCAGACTTCATATTTTATACCACTTTGGCTTCCCTGCCCCTTTCACATCAAAACACACACCCTCCTCAATGCATTGGCATTTGTTCTAAAATGATTGGAATGCTCTTCTCCCAGATTTCCACATGGCTAAGCAATTCCCTTCAGACCTTCAGATCTCTACTTGAAATTCACCTTTTCTGTGACAATTTCCCAGTCCTTCTACATAAAACTTCATCATACTCAATCCACCCCCCCAACACACATATGATATACTTCCCTCCTTATTTTTCTCTCTCCAGCATGTATCACTTTCTAACATAGTTTATGTTTTGCTCACTTATCTTGTCTACTGACTATCTCCATTAAGAATGTAAGTTCTTGAAGACAGAGCTTAAAAAAAAAAAAAAAAAACTAGTGCCCTATCCCTACAGCCTACAATATTGAATATATTTGTTGACAGCAAACTAAGAGAATAAATCTATTCTTGTAGGTACCTCATTTTGTTCATCTCTCATAATTAGTTCTAAATTCATAACCAGGCTCTCACACACAGCTCATTTTCCAAGTAAGGTGAATTCATAGTGAACCTTTTATTCCTTCTAGCACTGCAAGAGTTTTTACTAACTCCCTATCACTTGAAGGATCAACAAGTTTATTATCTGTCTCTTTTTTCACCATCAACGCAGGCAGGACCAGGCAAAGTGAATATGGGGATTCCATCATTCCAAAATTATTAAGGACTTCACAATGGTGACAGCACAGGATTAAATGAAGCATGGGACCTATGAGACTAAATGTGTCATATCCCCACGATGCTGGCCCTATTAGTGGGGTTTTCTTAGAGCTGCAATTTGTTTTTAATATGTTTTAAAATTTATTTCTGAGAGAGAGAGAGAGACAGCGTGAGCAGGGGAGGGTCAGAGAGAGAGGGAGACACAGAATCTGAAACAGGCTCCCGGCTCTGAGCTGGAAGTCAGCACAGAGCCCGACACGGGGCTTGAACCCACGAACTGTGAGATCATGACCTGAGCCAAAGTCAGACGCTTAACCAACTGAGCCACCCAGGCGCCCCTGGAATTTTTTTAATTTACAAAGGAAGCATGGGACTTAGCGGCCAGAAGTCGCCTTTAGTTCATGATGAATCTATATTGCAGAGGTTTAAATATTCTAAAGATAAATGCAATTTAAGTCATTAGTTATGTAAACTACATAGTCACTTTTTTTGGTTCTAAGTTGACTTTTTGGTTATACAAATTTCCATCTAGTTATAATTATTTATTGTCACATTAACTCATCCACTTAAATTAATATTTTAAGATAAAAAATATCAAAATGGTGAGGGGCGCTTGGGTGGGTCATACAGTTGAGCTTCCGACTCTTGATTCTGGCTCAGGTCATGATCTCACAGTTTGTGGGTTCCAACCCCATGTCAGCTTCATGGTGGTGGTGTGGAACCTGCTTGGGATTCTCTCTCTCCCTCTCTTTCTGCCCTTCCTCCCTCTATCTCAAAATAAATAAACAAAAAAATTTCATTGGTGGGATCTTTTGCAAGACATCGTTATCATCTAAATAAGCATTTATTTATTTATTTATATTTTTATTTTAAATAGGCTCCACACCCAACATAGGGCCTTGAACTCACAACCCTGAGATTAAGAGTCACATGCTCTACTGACTCAGCCAGGCAGGTATCCAATAAATAAGCGCTTTTCAAGGGAGAAATGTTAAAGATGTTCATTTATTCAACAAGAGTTGAGTAAAAATCTATATACGCAAATTACAGTGCTTAGCTTTTTAAGAAATTTAGGCACTATATGGCAAGCAAGTAGGCTTTTTGTTGAAATATCAGTTTTCCTAAAACCGATTAGCCAAATGATCAATTTGTTAAATGACCCGTTTGCCAAATTTACCAAATTAAATGAATGCAATTTAACATAAATAATTAGTTTGAACAAGTTGTTTGATTTTGCTTACTGATGGTGAAATATATAGAAAAATTATCCACACATTTTTAATATTGAGTATCACAACTGGATTGTGAATTATATATGGATATGTGTATTTCATATTTATATATGCTTGTTCATACATATATTCACTTATTCATACTTACATGTATAGTTAATTTATATATGCCTAGTATATATAACATATATAAGTTAATAATACAGTTAACTTTTTATAAGAAGACTAGATGTAAAGGAAGTAAGGATATCTGAATGGGACTACTATACTATGAAAAGGACTATATATGGTTAGTATGAGTTAAGGAGAAAAATGAAATAGGCCACAGGAGGAGTAACCATATTATATACTAAATATTATATGCCATTTTCTGGTTAGTATACTCTAAAGATTTGGTAAAAGAATCTTAAAAATATATTTTGGAAAAGCAGTAATCAATATAAAAAGGTTCATGGGGGCTCCTGAGTGGTTCAGTCAGTTGAACCTCTTGATTTCTGCTCAGGTCATGGTCTCATGGTTGGTGAGATCAAGCCTGGACTTGGGCTCTGTGTTAATAGCATAGATCCTGCTTGAGATTCTCTTTCTTCTTCTCTCTCTGACCCTTGCCCACTCGTTTTCTCTTAAACTTAAAAAAAAAAAAGTTTCCTAATCACTTTACTGATATCCAAAATGTAGAACACTTTTCCTCCTTGTTATAAACAATACGGAGTCCTTCTATAAGAAATCTGCCTGTTTCAGTGGTTCCTGGTTATAAACTACTCTAGTATAGGACATGGGACAAAGTTTTTCATTTATTTCTGATTTACTTCTTAATACTTTTGAATGACATTTACTACCTTTTAAATTCTAAAACCATTTAAAATATTTTAGTATTAGTGTCCATCAACAGACGAATGGATCAAGAAGATGTGGTTTATCTATACCATGGAATACTACATGGCAATGAGAAACAGTGAAATCTGGCCATGTGTAGCAACATGGATGGACCTTGAGGGTGTTATGCTGAGCGAAATAAGTCAGGCAGAGAAGGACAAATATCATATGTTTGCACGTATAGGAGGATTAGGAGGAACTTGACGAGGACCAAAGGGGAGAAGAAGGGCAGGAATGGTGGGGGAAAGGGAGAGAGGCAAACCATGAGAGACTCTTGAATGCTGACAAAAACTGAGGACTGATGGATGTGGGGGGGGAGGGGGGATGGGCATGGAGGAGGGCACTTGTGGGGATGAGCACTGGGTGTTATGTGGAAACTAATTTGACAATAAACTATTTGTAAAAAAAAAATATTTTAGTATTATTTCACCTATTCCTAATATTCCTTTTTAATTTATAAATTCAGAAGCATCTGAAGAAAACCCAAAAATTTGAATTAAATTGTATTTAAATTGCTTTTTAATGAAATCATCCTAAGTTTAATTTAGGTTAATTTAATTCTAATTTGAAAGCAGCAGAAAAAAAATCAAAATTAACCAAGCAATTCCAGCTTTTATTCGCACATTAGATTTTAGTTTAGTTTTTCATATCAAAATATATATTTCTACACATTTCACAGCTAATAGCTTAAAGTGAATACTTTTGTTAGTGCTGCTAAGAAATTCTTGGTAAAGCTAATAATTGTTATACAACCTTGCAGTCTTCAAATTTAGTAAAGGTGGCAAGTAATTAATCAGCAAATTGGCATTCAATGAGCTGATTTTCTGCTAATTGACCAACTTCCAGAAATATCAAATTTAAGGAAGAAGATGTAAGAGAAAAATATGAGATGGAAGTGATTGGAGAGGTAGGAAGAAACCCAACACTCTTCAGAGGAATGGAATTTCAAGAAAGATGTTAACAGTGTCACATGCTACAATGAGTTCCAGGAGTAAGAAAGGCAGTGGCACCTTGCAGGCACTATTTTCTGTAGGCTGGTGACATGGGGACTCAGTTTGCAGAACATTATGAGATGAATATAATTAACCAAAATCTAACAACAACAAAAAATTTAACCCCTAATGAGACAGATATAAAGTCTTGAAGAGCAAAGGCCTAATTTTGTTATTTTCTTATTTTAGAGTTCTTTCTTTTATTTTTTCTCTCTTCCCTCCCAGCTAGAGTAGTCAGGTTTAGTAAATACAGGATACTGAGTTAAATGCGAATTTCAGACAGATAAGGAATGATTTTTAGGATAAATATGTCCTAGGCATTGCAAACACTCACTGGAGGTGTGATAAACTGGGGGGCAGTGGAGGGGTTAAGTGCACTGGCTCAGGAGTCAATGCCTAAATCCTCACTTTGCACTTAGCTATGTGGCCTTGGGCAAGTCACTCAATGTTCCTTCCGTGCCTCAGTCTACAGCTTGGAACAATGGGGATAATAATAGTAATTGTCATTAATAGCAATAGTAATAGTCCTTTGGGGATTGTGGGTTGAAGTCTCTAAAGCATTGGGCATGGTGCTTGGGACATGCAGAGAAATCGATTCCTATTGATTCTCAATCCAGTATGATTCTCAATTAAAGGATCAGCACTAATTTATATGAATGTGAAGGGGAAACCGTGTGGGGTTTGTTCATTAGACGGACTTTTAGGCCTACCTGCTGATAATTAATAACCAAAGCAGACAGGCAAATGAAAGTATGTAGACCTAGAATTAAAGGGGTGGGGGGGACAGGATTCATAGGAAACTTGCCCATTGCACTCTCTTGCCGGATGAACTGGAGTCGTTACACTCGCGGGGACAGGCTTTAGACGTCAGCACCCAGGTTTGCCTGTGGAGGTCTGATCACCACACACCCGTCGGGGCGGGATCCGTTCTCCAGCGCAGGGGAGTGTATCTGCGCGCAAATCCCAGAGGTGCAGCGGGACGGCCCGGGGCGGGGCGGGCCTCGGGGAGCGGAGTTCGGCTGCGTGCGCGGGAAGAGCGTGGCGCGCGCGCGAGGCTCGGCCGGGACCCGAGCCCCGCACTGGCTGCCGCTGCGGGCGAGCGGCGCGCGCGCACTCTGCGGGTCTAGCGCGGCGATGGGACACCTGTGGCTCTTGGGAACCTGGAGCCTCTGGGGGCTGCTCCTGTGCGCCGCGGACCCCGGCACAGGTAACTCATCCGGGGCGCCGGCCGTGCAGACGCAACCCCTGATCCCAGGGGTCGCGTGGGAGAGGCGGGACCGCCGGCCACCAGCCCTGCGCGGAGGCTGCGGGGGCGGCTGCATGGCGATCCTGCAGACCTGGGACTTGCAGGGCAGGCCTAACAGAGAGACAGACACACACACAGACACACACACATACAGACAGAAGAGAAGAGGGATTGTTCTTAAGTCTTAAAAGTTACTGCGTGAATTAGGAACCTCACCGCCTCCCACCCCCAAGTGACTCCAGTGAAAGTGACCCTGAAACTTGGCAGGGGGTAGGGATAGGGACACAGTCTGAGTCCTCTCTCTTCTCACTCTTTTGGGGTCCCTTTTCCCCACCGTAGGGAGGGCAGTGCCCCGCAGTAGGACAAGAAGGGATCTCTGTGGTTGGTGTCAGTCACTTTAAGGGGCAGCTGCCCTGGGCCTTCAAAGTAATACCCGGGAGAGGCTTGGAAGCGACTGATAAGATAAGAAATTGGAGTTGTTGGTGAAGATAACGGGGAGGATGAACCTGAGATGGGGTTCAGAGCTCTCGCTGGAGTTTCCTACTCTTGGCTGTGGGCTGGTGGGAGTTATAAATGTGCCTGAAGCAGGATCAGCCTTGGGGCTCTTGGCACAGTCAGACCTAAAGCACAGAGACATCTGAAGTCCACACTAAACTTTTGGCAGGCAGGAATGAACTATACGATTATAATTTCTTTAACCTTTTCTCATACATCCATTTTAAACAGTAATTTGTGTAGCTTTTCTTTTTGTCTCAGCTTAACTTTTTCCACCTACTTTGAGAATTGTTACTGGATCTAATAAGTACCAGGTTCGTATAGTTTAAGCAGAAAATAAACTCTTCTAGACACTGTGTACCTTTGAGTTGTTTTAAAACATACTTCTAGTTCTCCAAAGAAGCAGCCCACTCACCCTTGTGTCTGCAGAGGCCCCTCTCTGTTTCTGGACTTCTTTATCTTTCCCAAAGTTGGTCCAGGCCAGCTATTCATATTTGCCCTGCAAGATGCAGCCAGGGTGCCCCTTCTTTCAAGAAGCCAGTATGACCCGAGCAGTGTGGATGCAGTGCCCTGTCTTAGTCACCCGTGGCCCCTGTGCTGTCTTCTGTCACTCTGTGCTGTCTAAGCTAACTTTTGGAAAGTTGGGACTGTTAATGCATTTGTATATCCCCAGGAACCTTACAGCATTCTTTGAATGAATTAGGGATCATTAGAGTAGGAACTTACTGTGATCAGGAGGCTAAGAAGATCCCAGAAATTAGTTTCCCTGAAGTCTTACTCTGTCACAAAAAACAATTTCTTCTTAAGACACATCATTACCTTTTGTACCTGGACTGTTCTTTCCATTGACCTAACTTTGCATTTCTTATGTGCTTTTATAACAAACAAACTGTTTCTCCGCAGTATTATTTCTACAGCATTGTCTGCTGCTCTGTGGGCTGCTAAGTGTAGTTATGGAACTGTAGTTAGTGAGCACTACGTGAAATTAAGGGTTTGAATAAATCTTTTGTAATATGATAGGTAAGAATGTTGAGAATGATCATGTATTATTCTCACTCTTTGTGGCACCTCAGAGGGTACTTTGCATAAAGCCAATGGGTATTCATTAAGTTAATGACTTATTTCCCTGTCAAATCAATGGTAAGTAGTAGAGCCACAAATAGAATATGGGTGTATTTACTTTCAGTCCTATATCTTTATGATGTTTTTCTTACAAATATGTGGTACCAAATTTAATGCTTGAAACGAGTACCTGATGCTTTTACCCCTACTGTACTGTAATATCTTTCAGGTGGCTCTAAGATTATTCCCAAAGTCACAGAAATAATACCTAAATATGGCAGCATAAATGGAGCAACAAGGCTGACTATCAAAGGAGAAGGTATGGTTGCTTTTTTTTTTCTTTTCTTTCCTTTTCTTTCTTTTTTTAGCCAAGGTTGAAGCATTTTAAAGACTAGATCACATTTAGAGATTTATGGTTAAAAAAAAAAAAATCCGCAAGAGTTGTTTCTCTATTTGGCCAGAATAATAAAACTCTGCCCCTTTGATAGCCAACACAATCTCCAAGAATCTCAACCAACCTGATCTTCTGAATTCATATTATAATTACTTACTTAATTTAACTCCCAGGATCTGGATTATAATGACTGAGCCAAAAGGAACATTTTTAAAAAATGTTTATTCATTTTTGAGAGAGTGAGCATGAGCAGGGAAAGGGTAGAGAGAGAGGGGAAAAGATGATCTGAAGCAGTTTCCACACTGACATCAGAAGCCTGATGTGGGGCTTGAACTCAGGAATGGTGAGATCACTACCTGAGCAAAAGTTGATTGCTCAACTGACTGAGCCACCCAAGTGCCCCTGAAAGGAACATCTTTAATTCAACTTGCAATTATTTACTTGTTCTTCATGGGTCTAATAACATTTAATTTATCTTTATATCGAATATAACACTGGGGGCGGTAGAGAGATAGAATGTCTAGAAAGAGGATGTGATGGAGAATTAGAACATTAATGAAGGCGGAAGGGCAATTAACAGCAAAACTTTGGATGGCTTCTCCTGCCATCCAGTCCTTATCATATACTTCATCAAAGCATGGGTTATGTATGACTCTTTCTCCATGGCTGGTTGTGGGTGGAAATGTAATAGGCAATCAGTGAATTTGTTTAATGAACAACTGTTCCTAAGATTAACTACTTGGTTCTTTTAGCCCTAAGGCCTTTTCATTCTAAATAATAATAATAATATTCAATTTATAGATTTTTGAAGGATAGGAAAGAAAAACATTTTTGAAAATACTAAAAGCAGTTACTTAGTCTTTAAAATAAAAGGACAAATGAGAACCTTTGGGAGTTAGAATTAACAGAGCAACATATTTAATTATTCTGCCATATATACTGAAATGTTTTTTTGATACTTCTAAGTAACATTTCTGCAGAATTTGATCTCTCAATGACATATTTAAAATGGTTTATGTCTCTAAATTGTGAAGAGTATATTTGGACTAAAGTGTGTTGTTGTTTAGAGTTAAGAACTTAAAGGCAATGTATTTGCTAAAGACTTAATTTAAAAGAGGCTTTATCCATAGTTTCCTTATATTGTAAATTGCTGTTAAGATAGTGTGTTTGAAAGCTATTTGGTTCTTAACAGAGTTTTCAAAGTCATGAAAGAAATGCCCAGATCAAAACAAACAAAACAAAACAAAACATCACTCAGCTATTTCTTTCTGCCTCAAGACCTAAACTTTTTCTGACCCAGGAATCATTGCTTGAGTTTAATTTAAGTACATAGAGCCAGATGGCCCTTAGTTATAGATACAAAACAAAACGTTCTATTTTTAAGGCATTTTGGAAGAACATCTTTATGAATTTAGCTTTGCTCTTACATGGACTTTCTGAGTCACAGTGTATCGTGTGTCACTCATGTCATGGTGAATTTCCGATTTCCCCTTCTGTCTCGATTTCTGGATACTCTTGATAGAGAATCATGGGATAGTTAAATCCTATTTGAGTTGCAGATACCTGCATCCTCACGTTGATTTGTCTTGCCTCTTCTTAGTTTAACCATGCACTGCAGGTGACTAAAAACGTATTAGCATATGTCTTTCTCAGATGTTGAATCTAAATACTATTTTATATAGGTTTTCAGGGCCCATGAAAAATACAGAATGTGTATAGAGCAATGTAATTAATTTACAAAACATACCAGACCTCCAAAGCTATATGAATGTGGTACCTGAACAAAATACTTTTAAAGAACTACATTCGCATAATCCATCAGTGCTGTCTCTAACCCATACTTGATGCTTAGAATTGCATGCAGACCTTACTTATTAATCACACAAGAACACTTCCTAAATGGAATTGTACCTGCTAGGTGATTACCTAAATGTTGGCCCCGTATGACTATAAAGATTTTATTTTTGTAAGGGTCATGATGAGAAAATTAAATATTATAGAAATGTTTGACTTAGAAAGTGAGTTCTCTGAAATTCCACGATATGGAAAGATCTACTGTTAATATTTTGGTGTATCCACATGACTTATGGCTATTTCCACACATCATTTTCACCTTTGTAGGCAAAAAATTGCTGCTGCATTACTTTGTTCTAAAGGCTATGCTTCAGGAGCCAAATATATATAATTTTACAATTACGTTGCCTAAATGGAAGTGTTTTTAAATCTTTTTTTAGATGTTTACTTATTTTTGAGAGAAAGAGAGAAAGAGAGACAGAGTGTGAAGGCAGGGGAGGGCAGAGAGAGAGGGAGACACAGAATCTAAAGCAGGCTCGAGGCTCTGAACTGTCAGCACAGAGCCCAACGCAGGGCTTGAACCCACGAACCATGAGATCATGACCTGAGCCGAAGTTGAACACTCAACCGACTGAGCCACCCAGGTGCCCCTAAGTAAAAGTGTTTTGAGCAATGGCATGATCATGGAAATAATTGTGTCTCTGTCTAAGAAGACCGATTTAATGAGGAGTTTTATCATTTTGTTTAGTTCTGGAGTGTTTCTAACTTTCTTGGCTTTTATTACTTTATAGTCCTACCTTGTATTTCTCAATCGTCTGTAACATGGGATATTAGTTCCTACCTGTTGGAGTTATTGTGAATATTGAAAAGGATGATGTATCTAAAGTACCCATAGATACTATCTGTTCCATAAATTAGGGCTATTTTATTTTTATTATTTTATTTTATTTTTTTTGCATTTATCTTATAGGTTTGGTTTCGTTCTTTAGGAATTATCCTTCATCACACTGCTCCTTTCCTTCTCATCATTTTGAATGTTACAACTTTGGAATAGGATTATGCTTTCAACTCTGCTTTGTTTTGAACTAGAGAAACCCAACAGCCTGCATTGTGCAAAACAACTACTGGCTTTAACAACACTGACATTTTCCATGATAGCAGCACGGGCTCCTATCAGGAGAACCAGGTTTGCGTGCCTGGCAAGTCTTGTCTCGAGTTTTTCTGGAAAAGAAAAAAATACATCAACATGCCAGGAATTCCCATCTGAAGCCTCAACCTTTTTTGTTTCCAGGGTACACCCAACCCTTCCTGTAATCTTTGTGCTTTGGAGTATTTCCAGAGGTATCTTCTTCATACTCAATTATTTATTTAGAATTATACTTTTATACTGAAATTCTTTTTAGAGGGAATTCCTTTGGAATTAGCTAAAAAATTAGAAATATTTCTATAGTTTTTTTAAGCAAAATTGGTAATGAGGATATTTACAAATCTCATTGATTTCCTTGTGCTTTCCCATTGATTTTAGTCCTGAGAGATATGTCTATATATGTGGCATAAATAAGGTATATAAGATTTATATATGACATATTTAACATTAAATATATATGACATTAAGTATATAGATGACATTAAAACAACTCCTAAGCAAAACAAACAAACAAACAAACCCAAAACTCAATATCTTCTTCTGTTGGTTTTAATTTTTACAATTGTATATGTCTTAAGAATGCCAAAGAAGAGATCTGTGTTAGTATATCAATTATATGACATGTGTCTAATAGGAAAATAAATACGCGCATCACATCCTGAGCCACACCACTAGTAAAACTTTCCATACTTTAGTTAGTTGCCAGCAACCCTTCTGTGTATTTCTAACTCAACATAAACTCCAAAGATAAGCAGAAGCTGGCAAAGGGAAAGGGCAAGCTTACAAGTAGCTAAGTTTCCTCTGTTTTCATGTATCTTTTCAAAATTCCATTTTACAAGTTACTGCCATCCTAGAGTCAAAGCTTCAGATTCAATGCAAGTGTCTTTTACATGCTAAATTGATGCTTATATTTGTACTTTAGCCTATTCTGGGTAAGTTTGGTTTGTTTAGTTTATGCTTAGAGGAAGAAAGTGGTATTTATTGAAATCCCTAACCTTTGTTGAATTTGTGCTTGCTTTCTCTACATTTAAAAGACAGGAGAAGAGCTAAGAACATAGGGTCTGGAGGAAGTTATGTATGATAATGGGTAAGAGCTTTGTAATGTACAGTTTTAAATGTTATTTTTCTCCCAGTATCGTGTGTGTCAGGTTGACATCTACAACCTGAATTTGAATCCTAGACACCCACTTCTTAGTTCTGTGTTATTTTTAAAAAGGAATATTAATGCTGAACTTAAACTTCAGGACTTTTGTGACCACTAATAAGAGCAAATATCAACTGAGCTCTTAACATCTGAGCCAAGCACCATGCTAAGCAATATATATATATATACTCCTTAGTTAGTCTTCCTACAATCTAATAAGTAGGTTATTATGGTCATTTTTCTGATGAGGATACTAAGAATGAGAGAGTTTATATCTAAAATTCTAATGCCCAAAGTCATACAACAAGGACATGTGGAGCTGGGATTCCAACCCAGGATGTTAGGGTTCCTTTAAAAGCACTGTCTCCTGGGGCACGTGGGTGGCTCAGTCTGTTAAGTATGACTGGATCTCAGTTCAGGTCATGATCTCATGGTTCGTGGGTTTGAGCCCCACATCAGGCTCTGCGCTGACATTGCAGAGCCTGCTTGGGATTCTCTCTCCCCTTTCTCTCTGCCCTTCTCCTGCTCGTACCCTCTCTCTCTTGAAATAAATAAACTTAAAAATATTTAAAAAATAAATAAATAGAAGCACTCTCTCCTAATATGTAGCTTTACCAGAGCTGAGCTTCAGGACTTTGGCATTTGATGAACCTCTGGCACAGTGAAGTCCTACTTCCCGTCCTACATTAGATGAGGCAATATTCACGTTTTCTACTGGACTTTTTAGAACACTGAAAATGTTTAATAATTTAAAAAGCAGTCACACCACAGATATCTGGTAACCCCAATTCAGCCACTTCAGCTATTAAACGCTGTTTAATGTGAGCATTTGTGGTAGTAATGATTGTTTTCTGAAACAAACTGCAAACCTACTGAAGATTTAAGGTGAATACTTAATATTTACTTTTTTTCTAACATTAGTAATATATATACAAAGGAGTTAGAGTTAAATATACATCTTTGGGTTTAATATTTTTCATGGCTTACAGATTTTAAGTTTATTATAGTACTGTGGGACAATATACTTTGTAGGTGATTAAGTTCTGAAATTCAGATAGCTTATAAATTTACATTAATGACATGTATGCAAAGGAAAAACTTTCATAATTTCAAAAACAGTAGTTATCGACTTGGCAATACTGGTGTTTTGATGTTAAGTGCTTGTGATATTTAGAAAAAAAAACACCTAAAAACATACTTTTAGAACTAAGAATTTAGGAATTTTAGATTTTGAAGTGATCAACTACTGTTTATTTACTAATATAACTTTATTCCAAAAATATTATAATGTTGACAAATTTATAGATTCACTCTGCATATTAGATTATTAAGTATCTTTTAAACATTTTTATTAGAAGAATATTTAATTATAGGATTTAATCAATAAATAGAACATTATCTATTAAATAAATAAATCTATTTAACCATAGATTTTATTTCTTGGATTTATTTCAAAATCGAATGTTGTTCCAACTATATAAAATACCTGTGACATAAAATTACTTAATGGATATTTAACTACTTCCAGATCTAGTGTGAATATTCATATATTTATAGTAAGATTAAAATAATTTTCATCAATTAAAAAATAATTTTCTGCTCTATTTCACATCATCCATTTTTCTGGTTCTGTTGAGTATGTTACATTAGCATGTAAACATACTGTTATTTCACAAATCTAAAAAAAAAAGCAAGAGCAAAATCATCAAGTATCCTCTTGCTGCACTTCAGGCTCTATGCTCATAGCTCAGAACCTGGAGCCTGCTTTAGAATCTGTGTCTCCCTCTCTCTCTGCCCCTTCCCTACTTGCTCTCTGTCTCTCTCCCTCAAAAATAAATAAACATTTGAAAAATTCAAAAAAATATAAATGCCTCAATTTCTGGTCCCATGTCCTACCACTCTTCTCACACATACTTCTCCAACCATGCTCACTAATTCTTGAATCCAGAAACATTCTCCCACTGCAGGGCCCTGAACGTCATGTTCCCTTTCTCTGAAATGCACTCGCCATTGATATTCTCCTGGTTTACTCCTTCTAAAAAGCTCTCTTGACCATTTATGTTACATGCCTCCTGTGTCCCAGGAACAGGGTTTGAAATAAAAAACAAGAAAGTCTTTTATAAGTATTTTGTAAGTATTTTATATAGTTTATATAGATTTTGAAAGGCATGTGAAGGGGCTCATGGTAAGAGCACAAAGCATGCAGAAGTATATGTCTCGAGTTAATTCCTACAAGAGAGGATCCCCCCACAGAGGAAACAGCAATCATGTTGATTGAATGACTCATTCAGGAGCTTCTGTCTTTGGCTACCTCAGTGCTTGTGCAATGGGCCCATGAACAGAGGGGCCGTGAGGTGAAGGCTGTGCATGGGCCAATACCACGACTCCCATTTCCTAAGGCTAGGCTACTCACCGTAGTTGCGGGATACCTGACCTTCCAGTAGCAGACACCAAAACTGAGCCCTCAATAAGACCTGTCCATCAAGAAGTCCGCCAGCTATTTAGTGACGTTGATTGCATTACTCCTCTTCTCTCATGGAAAGAACAGAGATCATTATTGTCGGAACAGACGCTCCAGATATAGATTTTGCGTTCTCTCTCCACAGTGCCTCTGCCAGTTCCATCTTATGGGAGCTTCCAGAGTCTGAGTTCTTGCCATGAGATTCCACAAAATAGTGCCTCATAACGAAGGACATAGTTTATAGTGAAAAAGTTTGTGATTATTAGCACATGACCACAAAACCTGTGTTACTCTGAAACATGTGGCCTAGTAGAATGATGGAATGATCTATTAAAGGCAAGTCTAAGATCCCAGCTAGGGAACAGTGTCTTGTGGGATGGGATGCCAGCCTACATCATGTGCCGTATGCATGGAGCCAGTGGCAGATACATCCTGCTGTTTCCCAAGAAACAGAATGCTTGGAGCTGGAAAAAAAATGGTTATTCTCTGTCATTATTGCTCCTAGTGATCCCAAAACTGAATCTGTGCTTTCTGTCCCTATGGTTTTAGATTCTGCTGTATTTGGGGTCTGAGGGTCCAGTTATAGAATGCTTTTTTTTTTTTTCCTAGAGAGAGTGTATGCACATGAGCTAGTGGGGTAGGGACAGGGAGAGGGGAACAGAAGATCTGAAGTGAGCTCCATGCTGAAAGCAGAGAACCCGATGGGGGGCTCAAATTCACAAACTGTGAGATCATGACCTAAACCAAGGTTGGACACTGAACTGACTGAGCCACCCAGGCACCCTTAGAGAATGCTTTTGCCAGGGATCCCTACATGGCTTCCACTGAACTGAAACTACCACTACTACCTGATCACTTTGAATTCATCAAACATAATTAGCAGACTACTAAAGATAATCAGTTCTGATGATCGTGGAGAGGTAGGGTTGCTTTGCCTAATGGAGATAGGGAGGAATATGTCTGGAATTCAGGGTATTAATGGAGTATCTCTTGGCTTCCATGTCCAGTGATAACTGTGAATAGGCAATTATGGTAACCATAACCTAAGAAGGGCAAGGCAATTAAGGGCTCAGACACTGAGGATGAAGGCAAGTGTCACTCCATTAGTTGAAGTACAGGTTAAGGGTAAGGAAATCTACAATGGGTGGTAAAAAAAAAAGGGGGGGGGGAGGAAGGGATGGTATGGTGAGTGAGTATTCATTATAGCCTCAAGAATAGTTGTGTTAGTGTGGCCTGTATCTTGCCCCATTAACCCTCTGGTATTAAATCTTTAGCAGAGCTCTTGGCTTGATAATGGATTATACTTAAAATGTACATAAGCATGTCTATATGTTGTGAAGAGTTGATTGTTGTGAAGGGTTGACTGTTTACACTCAGCTTCACATCCTTTCCTAATGCTAGCCACAGTCATGGCAAATAGTGCCTCATTTACTTTGACACTGACTATGCTTGTAGCTCTTGCCTTCTGTTCCCGTAGCAGGTCTTTGTCTACTGTCCCAGGGCTTCGCTGATGCAGTAACTTGGGACATTGGAACTCATATGGCATATGGGTGTATGTGCAGCCTGAAAGTGCAGGAAAAACACTTTTCCCCTAGGGAGAACCCTCAACTAATGGGGACAAGATTTGATGAAGTGATGTTTCTTGCCATTGATTCTTTGATTCTGAGAGGTAGTCTATAATTTCCTTGGAAATTTCCAGCAAGATTGAATTGCAGCTGTGCTTGTGGCTCGGGTTTTCTTTCTTCAGGTTTTATTCTCTTTTGTCCAAAAGGGGTCACTACTTGAATAAGCCATTTGCTTGCAAGTCCATGCCTCAGATTTTGCCTTATAGGAACTCAAGGTAAAGATCCCATCCCTTATAAAATAGTGTTTGACCCAACTATTCTTCCTATCCCATCAGGCCTGCTTGTTTTCACAGTAGTTATCCCCAGCAGATATAGCATCTGATGCAGGTTTCCACACTCTACCCCTGGAATATAAGCTATTTAATTCCATGCCTGGCAAATAATAGGTTCTCAAGCATTACTTTTGTGAATAAATGAATTGAAAGCAAATTTTTATGCTTCTAAGGAGGATTATAATCATAGGGATAAATACAAAATAGGTTAACTGCTTACTTTAGTACTATTCCTTATTATTTATTGATGATTCAGTACTGAATGACAATTGTTAGATCTTTGAAAACGGAATTCCATCAATAATAATTCAGTGTTTTTACTTTTCCAGGTTTTGCTCAAGCAAACCAGTTTAACTATGGAGTTGATAATGCTAAGTTGGGAAACAGTGTTCAATTAGTTTCCTCTTTCCGATCATTTTCTTGTGATGTAGAAAAGGATTCAAGTCATTCAACTCAAATTACCTGCTATACTAGGTATGTCTTATAGTACCTTTAATAAGAGTATTTTTCTCATCTATGTATTAGTATTATATAGTGTTTTATATAATCTGGCTATTATAATATTTTCTGATGATCAGTTATCTTTATTTTATGAAGTTTAGACTATTTTATAAATTTATTGTGTTGAGTTGTAATGCTCTTTCCACATACTGGCACAGTAAAATATATTCTAAATCCTTTCCCAGGTTATTAGAGCTATTATCTTATCATTATTGATCCCTTTTAGAAGATAAATGGCTACTACTAAATTATAATGATGCTCCTCAAAATATCAAAACTGTGCTTTCCTGTTTGGTTTGATTAATTTTGTTCAAGTCTTGACATGGTCATTAAGATTAAAGATGATCATTTAGTATAGTGACATTTCAAGTTCTTTACTATCAGCCCAAAATGATGTTTGTTATTAGCAACTTAGAGGAAAAATTAATCATTATAAATGGCAACTTTTATAATAAAACAGGTCGCACATATTCCAGAGGATTTCATCTGTGACTATTTTTAGTAGCAAAAGCTCTCTTAGAAATTAAATCAAAAATTAAAGAAAAACCAACGCATAGCATAACTGTACCAAGGTGACAATGTTAGTGTTTCAAGTGATTATTCTTACATTTGTAAATACATTTGTTTTCCTTCTCCTCAGTGAGCACCCATGCACTTAGAATAAGAATTTGTCTGAGGTCCGTCATGTTAGAATCTGCAGCACAGAGTTGCGGATGGACATCTTTCCATAGTATAGGATGGAATTCTAATAATATAGAATGGAACTTAACTGTACATCATTTAGAGTTTTGCACATTTTGTTTCAAAAATGACTTGTAGTCTGGGACAGTATTTTTCATTGATGGTATAAATGAAATAAAAGAGTCACTGCATTCCTTATATGTTCTTCATTTTCTTTGCAGAGCAATGCCAGAGGATTCCTACACTGTGCGAGTCAGTGTGGATGGGGTTCCTGTTACGGAAAGTAATACCTGCAGAGGTCGCCTTGACAGCTGGGCATGCACCTTCAATGTACATAGGATCTCCCCTTGAACTTACGGATAATAGATCTTGTGCTTGCTTTCTTTCAGAACTGGGCTTTTATTTTACAGATTTTTAAAATCTATTTCTACATTTAAAAAATACACTAGCAGGTAGCTAAGGATAACTTTACTCAGTTTTAATTATCTTCTATATAAGAATCTCTTATTTATTTGTTTCCCTCTTTAATTTTACTAATGAATTAAACTTTTAAACTTTAAATATTTTCCTCACTCACAGTCTTTTTCTCTTTCTCCACTTCTACTCTTAGTTTGATTTTCCTTTTCTTATTTTCATTGGACTCAATTCCATATTTTTAAAAAAATTATGTGTGTCTATCAAAAGTATTAGGGTTTCCATCACAAGGAGCTCCTTGTGAGCTCCCTGGGCTTTTGCTTTCTCCCAATTCCAATTTTGTTTGTTATAATTCTTAAGAATTATACCTGCATTGCTCTAGAAAATTATTAGCTTAGTTGCTAAAGCTTACTTTGATGGACTTCTGCCAGGTTTTGCTTCTGCTTATGAAATATGCTTTGTTATTTTTTCTCCATTGGCTTAAATAAAAGAAGGTTTCTGTAATTTTATTTCACCAAATTCCTAAAAGTTGTCACCAGAGAGCCTTATTATTAGAGTTTGACTTACAGTGATAACAAAAGATGATTGTGAAAATTCCAAGCTGAAAATATTTTGAAATGAAAGATGATTTTAGTGGCTAAGGAAAAAATCTTGAATAATCAGAATAATATTCTAAACTTTATTTTCTTATATGTAAAAAGAGATATTTTGACAGTCATATTATGGATATTGTTTATTTTTTTTAATTTTGTTAACGTTTTATTTATTTCTGAGAGAGAGCGAAACAACGTGAGCAGGGGAGGGTCAGAGAAAGAGGGAGACACAGAATCTGAAATAGGCTCCAGGCTCTGAGCTAGCTGTCAGCACAGAGCCTGATGTGGGGCTCGAACCCACGAACCATGAAATCATGACCTAGGCCGAAGTCGGCCGCTTAACCAACTGAGCCACCAAGGAGCCCCTATGGATATTATTTAATTGTAAATAATGTAAGAAGAGATATTAACTTATTGACTGTATTATTTTACAGGCAAAAAGTTTCAGAACCCCAACAATAAAGAGCATCACACCTTTATCTGGAACTCCAGGTCTGTTATATGACAACTGAAATATTTGTTTTGGTTTGTAGTCATTAATTTAATTTTTAGTATATAAAATTATACCTGATAATTTGTAAGTAACATTTATTTTTTTATTAAAGCTTTTATTTATTGATTGATTTTGAGAGACAACGTGCATGAGTGAGTTGGGGATGGGCAGAGGGAGAGGAAGAGAGAATCCTCAGTAGGCTCCGCACTGTCAGTGCAGAGCCCGGCGCATGGCTCAAACTCACAAACTGTGAGATCATGACTTGAGCCAAAACTGAGTCAGACACCCAACTGACTGAGTTATTCGTGTGCCCTAAACAAACATTTCTGATTGTACAATAACTCCCAATATTTCAAAAATTATTTTCAATGGTTGTATCTGAATCTGCTATAAAGTATTTAACTATACCCCTATTGGACATTTAGCTGGCTTCCGCTTCATTAGTGTTATAATTATTCCAGTTTATAATACCAACAGGTATATGTGAAAATGCCCATGTCTATACTCTTAACAACTTTAGTACTAATTTTTTTCAAGTATTTATATGAAAAATGCAGTAGCTTATTTCTAATTTTTCCAATTCTTGATTTATGCAGTTAAATTTACTCATTTATATATATTTATTGACCATTTGTATTTCTTCTTTTATTAATTACTTGCTCATCTCCTTGGTTTAATTTAATGCTAGTCAATTTTTTCCATATTAAGTTATAAGAATTCTTTATATTTTAAAGATACTAACTTTTTATATGTTATATATGTGGAAAATATTTTTTTAATTTACCATTTACTTCTAAATTTTATTAATGGTTTTTTCCGTTATTAAGACATTTTTTATTTTCTAAATTAAATCTACAGATCTTAACCATTGTTATGTTTTCATTCACTTTTATGCTGTAGGCCATACCACCCCAATTATATAGATATTATACAAATTTATACTTATTTTTCAAGAGTTTTTATGGTTTTATTTTTATATTTAATTTTTATTTCTCCTAAGATTTATTTATTTATTTGGTAGGGATCTTATTTATTTTTTCAAATATATCATTCATGACCCAGGCAGTATTTATTGAATAATTCATTCTGTTTTCTGTGAAAAACTTCTTTGATATATAAATACTTATAGATAGTGCTTTAATACATATATACTCATTTTATTGTATTTGCTAGAACTTTCAGAACAATGCTAAACAATAGTGACGGCCATTGTACGATATAAGTATCTGGATGCCTGTTTTATGGGGGATACCTCTGATGTTGGATATTAAGTATATGGGTGTATGGGTAGATAATCTTACACAGACTTGTTTGTTTATTTGTTTTAGGTACACTAATAACTATCCAAGGCAGAATCTTCACTGATGTCTATGGAAGTAATACTGCATTAAGCTCAAATGGGAAAAATGTTAGGATTTTGAGGTAAATTTTTGATGTGGAAACATACTTTTATTATGATATCCCATGATACGATATTCTAAAATTAATGGGTCCAATAAGTTTAAAAATCACTACAATGTGAGTGGATTAGCTGGTATATTTTCAGCCATATTATAGGAAGCAAAGTAGATTATTAGATGATTCATCGACATGAAAGCAAATGGCCAACATGCCTTTCTTTTTGGTCTGACGTAATTCTTTATTTTTCTGTAATGGATATTATTAACAGAAGGCACATGGAGGCAAGTTCAAGAGTAATTGAGTTGGTCATAGAACTTTATTACTGGATAACGTCTTACCTAATTTAACTGCCTCAGTTTGCATGTATATGTAAGTGTGTAGCTTGGAGGTTTATAGTTTAGTCAGGATTGGGGACAAGGAGGACCGAAGCCTCCTGACATGTAGTTTGGCTCTTTTCCTTTCATACCATGGTGCATGGGAGAGTGCTGAAACTAAAAATGGTTAATAACTTAAGTAGGATTTGAACACTGGTTCCTCCGTTTACCAGCTACAGAGCAGATGGTAATATTACTTAGTATGGTAGTATTTGATACTTAATATCAAAAAATAATTGTCTACAATTGGACCAGAAACTAGCATTTTCACTAGCATTATCTTTCTGTAGCATAGGAGTGCTATACCTATCTCATTTGTGCCTTGAAAGACTGAAAGCCCTCTTCATTTCCTATAGAAGGAAGTACAGAATCCATATTATGGCTTTGAAGAGGCTCCATGCTTATTGAATACATGTATAAAATGGATAAATAGATAAATTAGATAACAATTCAAACAACAATTAGAAGGTTTTTTTAAATACTAAAAAGGTGATATATATGTATACATACATATGAGTATATAATTGTGTAAAGCAAGTAATTTGAAAGGTTTTCCGAAATGAAATAAAGGTAATTTAGGTGACATTCTATGAGATAGAACTCAAATCACATTTGGATGCATATGTAACACTCTGGAAATGTTTGTATTGATTGCTTATATATAATAAAAGGAGTACTAAACAGAGAAATGAATATTTAACATTTTGTATAGACAGTTTAGCATAAAGGTTTTATTTGCTTCTGTATAGTTGAATGCTATGAATGGCTTATATTCTAATTCTTAGATGGGGTTTTCTAAGTCATCCTTTCCTATAATAATGCCAGGAAATAGAAAGCTTAACCTTCAAGGAGATTCCTTTTTTTCCCCAGTTGTAACTGAAATTTCCTGTGCTTAGTACAGAGGAATGGAGAGAAATTATTTCATGAAATTATAGAACTGCAGTCAGCAGCGACCTAGAGATCAGCCTACCCAGCCCTTGGACCCTGGAAACCCTAAGATCCTATATATAAATGTAGAAAATCTTTTCACACACCTATTGATGTGAGAGACGAAGGTCTTAGAACTGTGTTTATCTCATTTTACCATCTTTATTGTGACACCTGGTCCCCCAAAGCAGTTTACTGGGCCTGATTCCATTAGCAGGGAGCAATGGGCCGTGTTCTGGGCAGAAGTCAGGACACCAAAGCGTTCAAGCAGTTTCTGCTTCTCACAGTTCTTGTCAATTCAGCCTAATCTTCAAACTCAGACAAAGTACAGATTATAGAGGACACACAAATAACTAATGGACTTGGTGCCCACCAAGCAGATTTTGGTCTAAAAGATGGGATGAAAAAAATGTATATATTTAAGGGCAAATAGGGTAGTAATGCCGCTGACAGATAAACCCAGACCACTGTGGCAATCACTGGGCATGGTTAAGAGCCCTGCTGGAGCCCAACTGCCTGGGTTTGAATTCTCGATCTATTCCTTAGGGCTGTAGGCTTAAGCAAGCTACTCAACCTTCCTGCCTCAGTTTTTTCATCTATAGAATGGAAGAGTAACAGTAAGATGGTTGTAAGGTTTAAATGTAGTTAAGTGTCTGTAAGTGTTCGCTGCTAAATTTATTATTTAGGTGCAATAAGGCGAGAGGTTAGAAGGAGACTTTGAATCCATAAATCTCATACTGGGTACAGTAATTCAGTGTTCTTGCTTTACAAACCTAATGTAATGGTAAGTGAAAAGATTAGTGTTTAAAAGTATATTAAAAAGTGTAAAGTTCTCTGCAAACGGAAGTCCTTACTTTTTTAAGACTTCAGGTTTGTATCTGCACTTACTTTGAATCTGGTTTTCAGCACAGAAGCTGGGTGGTTTATGCTGAGTGCGGCCAAGAATACAGTCCCAGTCAGTCACGCCTGCCAGCTTCCAATAGCATCGGGTTCTTTCCTCCGTAAAGCAGTAGGTTGACCTGGTCAGCTGGGGACATGCACAGGCGGATGTTTCCCTGCAGCCTAACCCTGCCTCTTCCAGGGTTATCTCCATTCCAGTGGCGTTGAAGATGTTGTTCTCTTCATCCTGGTTACTCTGTGGGGTTTCTGCTGTGGACCTTGCCTAATTCCTACCTACAGGAATTAAAGGAACATACTTACTGTGTGTTCCAAAACACAAAATCCTGTTTTGTATTTGAATTAATGAAACTTCTGATGGAAGAGTCCCCATTATCTGTTTCTACATCGTCTGTTCCTGTGGTGTTATCACTTTCTAACACATACATTATGATTATCATGTTTATTGTCAGGTATCTCCCAGTTAGAATGTCAGTCCCACCAGGGCAAGATTTTTGTTTTGTTCCCTGATGTGTGCCAGTACCTACAGCAGAGGCTGCAACATAATAGATATACAATAGGTGTTTGTTGAAGGAATGGGTGATGGATAATAATAAGTGATTAAGAGAAAAATATAAGGTGTCAGTGAGCTTAGTGGGACGGGAGTATTTTGAAATGATTTACTAAACATAACGATCTTTTCCAATAAAATATTTGTACAGAGTTTATATTGGAGGAATGCCCTGTGAGCTTCTCATACCACAATCTGATAATTTGTAAGTAATTCAAATAATTTTCCTTAGAAAACGAATAGTAGATATGAACATACCAGTGTAAATAGTAATGTCTAGCAATACTCTATAGCTTAATACTCTAAAATATGGTATAAAATTATAATATTTTATACAGTAAATTAGCAATCATTTATATAGTTAGTTGTAACCTGATATCCTCTATTGTCTCCAGTATAGTATGATATGAACTATTATTAAGTTATTATGTTTTGGGATATTTTGAGAAACATCTTTATCAAATAATTATTTCATTTTTTAGCATTTAAAAATATTTAAAAGGAATAGCAATGGGGATAGCCAAATTAACTACAAAATATTTAATTATAAACTGAAGCTTTATTCAAGTATCTTCAGCCAAGGCTGGGAACTATTTTCATTTTACAGAAATTTTCATTACAGCAACCGTTTCTATCCTGATACATATTCTAAAGTCCAAAAGATGTTTTCAAGGAAACACAGTTTTTATTTTATTTTATTTATTTTATTTTACTTTACTTAAGTTAATTCAATTTTATTATTTTTTTGATAATAAATCGATCTTTATTATATAGATACTTAAGGGAAATACAGTATTTAAAAACTTTAGTGTCAATATAAACTTTGGAATTAACACATATATTTTATTAGGTATGGGCTAAAACTAGATCATCCAAATGGAGACATGGGTTCTATGATTTGTAAGACGACTGGAACCTATATTGGTAAATGTTGATCATCATTCTTCATAATTCTCAGAAATGCCTCACTCTATTTCCTTGTTTCATATTCTCTTAGATCTCCCCTGCATCTTCATCCCTTTCTTTAAAATTAACATTTCCTCTTTACCTTGGCTTCTTTTCAGTTTCATGTAAGCATGTATGAATTACCTTTTTCGTAAGGTTTACATTTAAGGTAAGCTTCTTCAGATTTCTTTTTCTTTTTTTTTTTTTATTCTTCTGTCATCCAGAAAATTCCATTAGTAATTTAGCTGTTTTCCCTGTAGCCTTACTTTTTGTTGTTGTTGTTTTTTCTCTTTGCTGTATGTACTCCGGACACATAAATCCTTCAGTTCTTTTTTTTCCAGTTTTATATGAACATATATCACTGTATAAGTTTAAGGCATACAACATGATGGTTTGATATACACATATTGTGAAATGCTTACCAGAGCAGGTTTAGCTAGCATCCATTTTTAGAAGGAGCTTCACTTCATTCTGTCTTGGAGCCTTTGCAAGCCTCCCATCCTGAGAATTTCAGATACAATGTCATGTCTTCAAAACAGCCTTCCCTGATGCCCTGCCTTCCACTCTCAAAGTTCACCCTCCTCTTTGATATCATAATTTTTGGTTCTCTGTTTGAGTCATTGCTCTTGGCTGACTGTTCCCTCTACTGCACAGTATGTGCAGTTCAGAGAACTGAGGGCTCACCCTGTGTCTCTCATCTCCTTAGCAGAGTGTCTCCCCCAAATAAATAGCTATTGAATGAATGAAGGAAATTAGAGGACTGTATGGTTATGTATATGTCCTTTTATCATTCTTCATTCATTATTATATTTATCAGGTTTTTCTAGTTATAGTTTTTAAAAATTTTTTAAGTTTATTTAAGAGAGTGTGTGAGTGGGGCATGGGTAGAGAGAGAGCAGGACAGAGGATCTGAAGAAGGCTCTGTGCTGACAGCAGAAAGCCCGATGTGGGGCTCGAACTCATGAACCATGAGATCATGACCTGAACTGAAGGCAGACGCTTAACTGACTGAGCCACTCAGGCACACCTCTGGTTATAATCTTGAGATATCTTAGTATGTATATTTTAAAATGCTT
The DNA here is from genome assembly GCF_003009895.1 of Hyaena hyaena. Lineage (NCBI taxonomy): Eukaryota > Metazoa > Chordata > Mammalia > Carnivora > Hyaenidae > Hyaena > Hyaena hyaena. The sequence continues at coordinate 237,111 of NW_024081119.1, forward strand.
CTTTCAGATAATGTCTTTGAGGATTAATAAATGGTGTGTAATTACAGTTTTAGTTTTAAATTACTTTGGTTTTAATCAGCTTTATAATGTATAGTTATTGTTCTCCTGTGATTGGGAATTTAATTGATTGTGTATTTTAATTAATTCCAGGTCATCACAATGTCAGCTTCATCTTGGATAGTGATTATGGAAGGTAGGTCATTTTGTAAATAATTTTCATAATTGAGTCAACTGGGTAAATAAAATAAAAGTACATATTTACTTTGTGCTATAGATCCAGAGATTAAAGAACTGCTAATCACTTTTTTCTCCCAAATTAACATTTAAGAGGTCTGTAACTCCCTTTCTCTAATTTGTGCCTCAGACACAGCCTTTTAACTGTTGGAAAATCTAGCACTACCTAAAACAACAAATAAATCTTTGATTGTGATATTGAAAAGGGTTCTTTTATGTCTTACAGCTTTTCTGACTTAAATTGTAAGTCTTTTGATAACTAAATAGTTCACTTTTGATGTGAACTAATGTAAAAATAAATAAAATCCCACAGTTATATTACCAGATAAAGGTGTTCATTTAAAGTATCAAGACATACAGAGTGATGAATGATGGCAGCTACAGCTCTCAATTGTCCATCTTAGCACCAATGTTAATCACTTATATTCATGATTTTTTTTGTTTTGTTTTTTTGTTTTTTTTTTCAGTGATAAGCATTTTATTTCAAGAGATATATTCTGTAGACACAGAATAAAGGGGAAATTTTATTTATTTATGTACCAAGGTAGATTTTTACTCATACGACCCTACAGCACAATCCCATGTAATAATTCAAAATCCATTTGTGCTAATGGTAGCTGTTTTGACCCCAACAAGTCAAAGAGTTAATTTTATTGAATTAAGTCTTTCAAAGTCATGTCTCTCAGGGAATTCATGCATGAGCACTGGCTGGATGAGGAAATCATGATTTTTAATAAAGCTAGAAATCATATCTAGATATCTCACATCCTAATTTCACTACGAAAGACCGTATGTTTATAGAAATAGCAGAATATGCAAAACTCAACACATGTTGCAAACCTCATATTGCAGATAATAAAGAACATTTAGTGGCAGACATGGTGCTAAGCACTTTACATATATTGTCTAGTTGAATTCTCCCAAAGAAGCTATAAAATTGAGAGTTATCATCTCCCCAGAGTTTCACGCTGGGAACAGTGAGAATCGGGAATGTTGAATAATTTGCACATGGATATTCAGCCTGTCGGAAGCAGTGAGGTGTGTGAACCCACACAGCCTAACTCCAGCCTCTGAGCCCTCTGTTCTGGTGATCTGCCAAGAGTGGTGGAGGATTACAGCCGTAGAACCACATCACATCACCACGTGACATCCTGATCCAGGATTCTTTGACCATGGCAAAGATTACCCCACCTCTCTGTTTATTTGCAAATGTGTGGGGGCATTTGTTGGCTGTCAAAGTAACTGAGGCATGTTAATGGCCTTTTATGGGCAGAACCAAGATGTGCCAAACCTAAATGAATTATTCTGCTCAAAGTATCATAGTATCTCCCAATGAGAAAATGAGCCGGTTAACAGAAATCCAAATAAATCATAAATTCTAGCCATCCAATACTAATATAGCTGTAATAGATCAATAATAGGATAAGTCTGTTGATTTCTTTTTTGTTTCTGAGGAGAGACCAATGATTAGAAAAGATTGAAAAAGATTAAAAAGACTGAAAAAGATTGAGAAGAATGGCAATATTACAATCAAAGTAGATGTTATTCCTCACAGACTGTCCTCAAAGATGACATTTGATAATAAAGTTCATGCATGAAACTGTAATTGAGTTGGTGAGCCAAATCCATTATCATTATATTTGAGGATCATCTGGTTCCAGGCGTCCAGAGGCAATAGGTTTATAACAAAGTGATGATTGGGCTGCACACTTTATTATAGACCATTATAGACTGGACCAAAACCATGAAGAAGGTTAAGATTCAAGGGCAAACCATAGTGGATGGTATATAAATGGTACTAAGACTCGCCGTTGTGATTTCCATGGTGCAAATGACTTAGTGTCCCATGTTTTACCAGTTATCTTCTGCAAAGACACTACCTATATACATATAACTTGTTAGGAGTAGGGCAATAGGATTTTACTGAAAAGATTAGAAAATCATATTAGAAGCAGTAATTATTAGTTTTAAATGATTTCTTGAAATATATATACATTTTTTTAATGCCACTTTCATTCTTCTTCAGGTGGAAAAGATGAATTCTTAGTTCTGAGTCTGTATGAAAGGTATTAATTACCAAATCCATCACAGATTTCTCAGAGAAATAATTATCCAAAAATAGGTTTGAGTGAGCAAGCTTGAATGTGATTGATAAGTATATATAAATCAGCATGTTGCATTAACATGCCCTGAAACTTTCAATTTTAAAAAGCCAACCAATTTGCACATAATATAGACAAAAATATTACTTAAGATAGTTGACTCTGTGATCTTGACATATAGTTCCTTTTTTTTTTTTTAAGCCTGTGGCTTTTCTTTTGTATTAATGTCTCAGAATTGAGGAAACTGTTTCTATATAAAACAGTCTTAGGACTTTAAGATAACTGGTAAACATACGGCATATATTCTTAAAAGCCTAGTTTCATCATTACATGGCATTTAAAAAATGTTAAATGATTTTATAAATTAAAAAAATCCATATTTTACAAATTTCAGGAGTCTTCCTGAATATCAGATGAGCCTATTAACAATGATCATGGCCTCTATTCTATATTTCTTTTAATAGCTCACCTTCTCTCCTCTATTACCCCAAGTTCAAACAACAGCTGTTCCTAACTGATAAGGTTCAGATGAGGCTGCCTTAATTGAGAAATGCCTGGTCATTATCAATGAATTAGGGAAAATCACCTCAGTGTCATACCAAATAAATTACATTCAAATTTTATTTCAGGAGGCAATTTCCCACCAACTTAAGAAGAAGGGTTAATTTTTCAGACACAGGGTCTGACCACAGACAATATTGTTGGGGCTGGCATCATTTCAAATCTTCGAGAAATCAACTGAAAGGCTTATAGCATACAAATATAAATCCAGTATGAACTTCTTAAATAACTAACTTAGCATTCAGAATTGCCAGAGATACTTTAGTCTTGCAAATGTGCATCATAGTGCTTGGGTTAGATTTGTAGTTTACTGTTGGTTTCAACCACAAGATTTGCCTTATCCTTTTAGATTCTAGTTCAGTGTGTTAGAAATATAATGAATGGGCTTTGAGTCTTAACATTTGAATTTCTTAGCTTCTCTAATTATGAATTCCATTGAGGTAATTAAGGGAACAGCATTTAATATCTAGGATCAAATTCCTTACCGTCCTCACTCTCCAGGCTATGAAAGTACAAATCTTGTGGCTATCAAAAAATATGAACAAGTTCTGTGTTTATGAAGGGTGACTTAACTCTGGTGGTTTACTGTAAACTGCTTTCATTCATTGTGCTTTTATGCAGAATAGTGAGTGGCAGAAAAGAACTGTGTAGGATACAGTTTAGGAGCCAGGGCTAAGGACTCAAATTGCCTGCCTTCAAATTCTGTTTCTGCCACTTACTCCCTATGCGATCTTCAGTAAGAGAAATAGCTTCTCTGACTTGTACCTGCCTCATGGGGTTGATGTAAGGATAAAATGGCATAATGAACTTAAACCTTAAAAAGTCTTAGGTTAAAAGCTTAAAAACCTTAGCATGATATCTGATAAGTATTCAATAATGTTACTTATTCTAATGCTAAATGGGTTATAAGAGGGGAGAGAGAAGGGTGGTTGACACAAGAGCCTTCATGAAGGGTGATCCTGTTCTTTTACATGAATATGGATTCTTTACTGAGGTATAATTTGCATGTAATAAAATCTACATGATTTAAGTGTACAATTCAGTAAGTTCTGACAAGTGACTATTTGATTTGTATACTTTCATATTTGTGTAACCAGTAACTACATCAAGATACAGGACATTTTTATTTCCAAAGATTTTTTGCAGCTCCTTTGCAAATTATGACATGATTTGTTTTGGTAAAAAATAACATTTTCCTAAAATAAAGTTTATTTTAAAGGATTTTTACTTTTTTTTTATACAGGAGTTTCCCACAAAAAATGGCGTATTTTGTTTCTTCTCTAAACAAAATTTCAATGTTTCAGACATATGCAGGTATGTAACGTGTGTGTGTGTGTGTGTGTGTGTGTGTGTGAGTGAAACAGAGAGAGAGATAGAATGAGAGAGACAGAAGGGGGTGTATATACTTTATTTCATCAAATTGAAGAGAATAATGACTTAAGGTGTACTATATTAATTTATGTATTGCTAAGAAAGGAAAAACATCCAAGTTGGGGAACCTACTAGGAAGCCCTAACATTAAACTAGGACCCTGAAAACTATATTTTAATGTTTATTTTTGAGACAGAGACAGAACGTGAGCAAGGGATGATCAAAGAGAGAGGGAGACACAGAATCTGAAGCAGGCTCCAGGCTCTGTCAACACAGAACCTTATGTGGGGCTCAAACCCATGAACGGTGAGATCATGACCTGAGCTGAAATAGGATGCTTAACCGATGAAGCCACCCAGGAGCCCCTGAAAACTATGTTTTAAATAGAAGGTTGATTGACTCGCCAACGGAAAGACAGAGGAGAAATTTGCATGTCTCCACTTGGGCTGTTGGTTGAGGGAGGAAAAACATTCTCCATTGTCAGTTTAATCTACAAGGCAGTACTCTCAGATTTATGGTCTCAGTGTAGTCCAAAAGAATCCTCCAGCAGATTATAATTTACTTTAACTTACAGAAATCTCGGGTTGGTAGACTCCTAGGAAGTGTCGGAAGCAAACACAAACCCTCCTGGAAGAATTATACTTCATTCCAGGTCAGGAGTGATTGATGGAATGGCACATTCAGATTTCAGAGATGTTGGAATGTGAAGAAAAGTGTCTTGGAATCAATCACATATGACATATCCCAGTTTTTTCTTTTTAATGTGAAACTCATAAAAATACAAAGAACTTTGATGTATAGAACTAATAAGATTAAATTTCAATAAGAATCTACCATATGTCATGCACTGTGTTATTTTACTAATATGCCTAAAACTTTTATATATGAAGCCAGAAGACTTACAATCATAGTTAATGCATTACTATATGAGAAAAATATAAATATAATATGTTGGCCCAGAAATAGAAGAAAGTTTTATTATTTAAGAACATAAGGGTGAAGAGGCTGTTGTCTTGCCTTCTTGTGTTTTTTGTTTGTTTATTTGTTTGAATCACACAACTCTGCTCAGCCCAGGTTTTCCTTAATTTCTGCATCTCCATTACCAGGGTGTCCTTAGTAGCAGTCACCACTAAAATCTGGTTCCTACGAGATGCAGGCCTCTGTGAGAGCCATGTTCATTGTCCCCTTTGCATGATTGCATCAGGGACCAAATTGAAACTCTTCATTCATTCATTTAATAATCCAGTACCTAGTCTGTGCTATGTGCTAACATTAGGTAATTTAGAAAATTTATAAAAATCAAGCATTTGAGTTTATATGTAATGTTTATGACATTTTATTTAATGTGTTTCTCCTCCCTCCCTCCAGAGGTCACTACGATTTCCCCGTCACGAGGAAGTATTCAAGGTGGCACCATGCTCACAATAAGTGGACGGTTCTTTGATCAGACTGATTTCCCAGTCAGAGTTCTAGTTGGAGGTATTTTTATGACTTTTAATACATTATGTTATAAGAATAAATCCTGGCTTTCATTTAATAATTTGTAAGAAAAATAGTGGTCTTTTTGCAATTTTTTTAAAGTTTATTTATTTATTTTGAGAGAGTGCGCAAGCTTGAGCCAGGGAGTGGGAGAGAGAGAAAGAATCCCAAGCAGGTTCTGCATTGTCAGTGTGGAGCCTGATGTGGAGCTCAAACTCACAAACTGTGAGATCATGACCTGAGTGGAAATCTAGAGTCGGACACCCAACTGACTGGGCCAAAAGGCACCCCTTAATGTTTTACATTTAAAGTTGAGTATTTTCACATGGGCATTTGGCTCTGGGGCTTGATACTTTTCCCATTGCTACTTTCCAGTGAGGACCATTTCTTGCAACTTTTACACGATCAGGACTTGGGCTCTGAGGTCATCAACAAAGGACATCGTATGGTAGCAACATGGTTTCCATCCACAAATTCCCCACCATACTTTGAGACACATATACCCTCTATTTAACAAACTTTTAAATGCCCTTTTTGAACTGTTGTATAATTCTGAGGGGGGTGGTTAGTTATGGGAATGTAAAGTACATAGGGATACTCTTCTCATCCCATTTTTGTTGATTGTGCTTTATCTGGACGTCAGGAATTACTGATAGTATTGGCTTTGGAAAAGCACTGATGTGTTCTATCTTTACAAATGTACATAGGACTTAGTTCCTGGTTATACATCATTTTTATGTATCTGCTGCGACTGGTTCAAGGTAGGGAGCCGTGTAGCTCAAAACGGAGATGCAGGATGAACGTAATAGTGGGGATCTTCCCACTTACTCATAATCACTTTACCTACCTTGATGAGCAAAGTATTGCCATGTCTGCCCATGCAGTTGGGCACATACTTTTTCTGATACAGCTCTTTGCCTTGGTACTTTCTACTTTTACGGAATCTGCCCATGAGCCAACCAAAATGTGATTTAAAGAAAAATTAATATAAAATAACCTCATCTAACATTTATATCTCTATCTCTATATATGCTATTTTAAAGTTTAAATATAAATATGTTTCAAATGTTAAAACCAAGAACATAAAATATTTTAAATTTATATGCTATCTTTTATGATCTGATATTGTAATATGCAATGTTGTGATAGTTGATATGCAAATATAACTATAATATGTTAAATTTTTATGATATTTCATTGCCATTAATATGACAACCAGGGGAGCCTGCGTGGCTCAGTCGGTTAAGCGTCCTACTTCAGCTCAGGTCACAATCTCATGGTTCGTGGGTTCGAGCCCCGCATCAGGCTCTGTGCTGACAGCCAGCTCAGAGCCTGGAGCCTGTTTCAGATTGTGTGTCTCCCTCTCTCTCTGACCTTCCCCTGCTCACGCTGTCTCTCTCTCAGAAATAAATAAAACATTAAAAAAATTTTTTTAAATATTAAAAAAAATGAAAACCAGGTCCAGGATTTTAAATCCTCAGTAATTCCTTTTTCTTTTAATTTGTTACTTTTTATAAAAGTTTTTATTTAAAATCCAATTAGTTAACATACAGTGTAACATTAGTGTCAAGGGTGCAATATAGTGATTCAACACTTCTATACAACAACCAGTGCTAATTATAAGTGCCTTCCTTAATCCCCATCAACTATTTAACCTATCCCCCCATCTACCTCCACTCTGTTAACCATCAGCTTGTTTTCAATAGTTAAGAGTCTGTTTCTTGGTTTGCTTGTCTCTCTCTCTCTCCTTCTCTCTCTCTTTTCCCTTTGCTCATTTGTTTTATCTTTTAAATTCCATATATGAGTGAAATTATATGCTATTTGTTTTTCTCTTATTTTGCTTAGCATAATACTCTCTAGCTCCATCCGCATCATTTCAGATGACAAGATTTCATTCTTTTTATGGCTGAGTAATATTCCATTGTATATATATACATATATATATGTATATGTACATATATATGTATACCACCTCTTCTTTATCCACTCATCACTTGATGGACACTTGGTCTATTTCCATAATTTGGCTATTGTAGATAATGCTGATATAAGCATTGGGGTGCATGTATCCCTTTGAATTAGTATTTTTGTATTCTTTGGGTAAGTACCTAGTAGTGCAGTTACTGGTCATAGGGTAATTTTTTTAAACAGTTTGAGGAACCTCGTTCTGTTTTCCAGAGTGACTGTACCAGTTTGGATTCCCACCAACAGTGCAAGAGGGTTCCCTTTTCCCTACATCATTGCCAACACCTGTTGTTTCTTGTGTTATTAATTTTAGCCATTCTGACAGGTGTGAGGTGATATTTCATTGTAGTTTTGATTTGTATTTCGCTGCTGATGAGTGGTGTTGAGCATTTTTTCATGTGTCTTTTGGCCATTTGTATGTCTTGTTTAGAAAATGTCTATTCGTGTCTTCTGCCCACTTTTTAATTGGATTATTCATATTTTGGGTGTTGAGGAATCCTTGTTGATTTCTTGAAAATAATGATTTGTTTATGTATCTTTCCCTTGCTCTAAACAAAATAGGCTAAGTTGGTTTAATATACTATTCAAATGTATTGTTTTCTAGTTCAATTACCTTGCATTCACAGAGCATTCAAAATCATGAAAGGTAGTGTAGAAATATGTTTTCCGGGCCACCAAACAAGACTTGGAAAAGATACCTTCCTCCATTTGCTATCCCTTGCCTCACTTTTCCATAGGCTGTGATTCCCATGTCTGTAAATACTTACTGGACTGACCTTACATGAGGCTCTGACTTTGAGGGACACTTGGAAGTCTAAAACATAGACTCTTCACTCAATTCAAGTTGTGCTTTTGGATAAGTATAATCATTCTCTTTTTTTTTTTTTTTTTTAATATTTTATTTATTTCTAGGAGAGATAGAGATAGCGTGAGCAGGGGAGGGTCAGAGAGAGAGGGAGTCACAGACTGAAACAGGCTCCAGGCTCTGAGCTGGCAGTCAGCACAGAGCCCGACGCGGGGCTCGAACCCACGAACCGCGAGATCATGACCTAAGCGAAAGTCGGACGCTTAACCGACTAAGCCACCTAGGCGCCCCAAGTATAATCATTCTCATTTAAACCCTTGTCTGTTTTGGTTTCAGTCTGCCTGTGAAAATACCATTTACAAATTACAATCTCTGTTGTTTTCATTTGGAGAACTTGGACTGTAGTGTCATTTTATTTATTATTTATTTATTTATTTTACCTAAGAGGGCTGTGATCATAAGCTTTTTTAGATTCTGAACATCATGGGTTTGTTCAGCACCTTTTCTATAGGAGACAAAATATAAGGCTTCAATTTGGACTCAGAAGTGAAATCTCTAACAGTGACATAGTTTTATCATTTTTTAAAATTGTGTTTCTCAGAAATTACAACATTTTCTAACTCAGACTTGTGATGTTTTGCCAGGAAAAAGTATGACAATTAATAACTGATATGCTTTGTTGGGTAACATATAAAGGAAATGAAGAACACCCAGCTTTGCTTCCTTGCTTATGCAACTTGGTTTTCATCAAAAAACTATTTCAAGATAAGCTGATTATGATTTGCATTATAGAGCTCTGTAGTAATAGCTCTACACCTTGCTTCTCTCTAGGCCAAGCCTGTAATATTTTGAATGTCACAGAAAATAGCATATGCTGCAAGACACCCCCTAAACCTGCTGTTCTCAGAACTGTATATCCAGGTAAGTTACCAGAAGAGAGAACAGCCATTTCTGCATTTATGTAGGAAGACATGTATCATTAGAGTTTTAGTACATTCTGGCTGCTGAAACAGAATACCGTAGACCAGGTAGCTTTTAAACAACCAACATTAATGTCTTACAGTTATGGAGGCTGGGAAGTCCCAGATCATGGTACCAGCAGATAGGATGTCTGGTGAAGGCCTGCCTCCTCAGAGATGGCACCTCCCTGGGACTAGAGAGTCCTCTTTCATAAGGACTGTAATCCCATTTATGAGATTAAGTCCAATCTGGTGACCTAAACACCTCCCGAAGGCCCCACCTGCTAATAATATCATGTTGGGCTTCAACATAAAGGTTTCAACATATGAGTTTTGGAGAGGATACAAACATTCAGCCTGTAACAATTAGTAACAAAAAAATATTTGAGCTATTTAGAATTTGTAGTGAGAATTATAATAAATGTCTTCCTAGTTTTCTTCTTTATACCTTCTGGATCAGGAAATATTTGCATTAAAATAGCTCCATCAAAGCTGCACCATGCCTAAATTCCTCAGACACCCTACTGAAAACAGCACATCTCTATTGAATGAGTTCAATGGTGACTTTATTTACAATTAAATGAGATAACTAAATATTGGTGCAGGGTACATGCCAATTATATAAATGCCTTTCTGTGGCTAAAAAATAAATGGCAGAGATTACATCCTTACTTGTCCAGAATGTTTTAAGAGTGGTAAAGGAAAGAGAGAAATGGAACTCAAATTCTTCCCAGACTTTGGCCTGTAGCCAAAGTGACATGTGCCGTGGTAGCACTGAGAGGCCGTGCATGGGTTTGAGGGTGTGTTTCTCTTATCTTGTGCATGCAGTGAATTGGTTTATAATTATATCACTGGTTGGTATTTCAAGTCAAGAAAATTATGTTTATCAACCTCTTAAATTTCCTTGTTTTGAATGACATTAGAAGAAAATGACCCGTTTAAGAAGAGAATTTTTATAATCACAGTTGGTAAAGAAACTTTAAAGAAAGTTGCATGTATCAGAGCACACTTCTGCTGCAGAAGTTGAAAGTGCACAAGCTTCTCTCCGAACAAACTCAGTAGAAGAGGAGGAACCTTAATTTTCTAGATCCAGCCACTCCAGACCAACTTCAGGCTGCTGAAAGAAGGCATGAGTTTGATTGTTGTATTTCAAGGAAGAAAAAAAAAGTGAGATGGCTCCCTTAGGATTAGGAAAAAACTTTTAATTACAGAGTTTACATTAGCAAGTGTAAGTTCCCTTTAATGAGATTATTCTCTCTGATTCTGTCCAAGAAGGAGATGAATTCATAGCAGAAGTAGTGTCAAAAAGAAAAAGAACAAATAATGACAAATCTTAAAGCCAACACTGTCTGTTCTTTGATTAGTTGTAAACCATTAGTTGAGTAACTTTTGTCCGGCAAAGGTTTTGAAATCAAATGGTCTGAACCATGAAATTTTGAGACTTAACTATATAAAGCAACATGAGTCATATCATAGGTGATAATTATTATATTATTATCTTAAGTAAAGCACTTAGTAATATGTAATCCCCATAGCAACCACACAAATAGAAATGTCACTCCTACTTTATATATGTAGAATCGGAGGTGTAAATATATGAAATAATCATAAATATATTGTAGACTATCCTAACAGCACTGTATCCTTTGGGTACAGGTATATGTACAGGTAGGTGCAATTGTTTTGTTTACATGTATGCTCTAAAAATGTGAGTAACAATAGAATATCTATAACCACCACCCAAGAAGACACCACATCAAAATTCTGATGAGAATACTTTTTCATTAAATTCAGGTGGGAGAGGCCTAAGGCTTGAGGTCTGGAATAATAGTAGGCCAGTACATCTTGAAGAGATACTTGAATACAATGAGAAAACACCAGGGTACATGGGTGCAAGTTGGGCAGATTCAGCATCTTACATTTGGCCTATGGAGCAAGACACATTTGTTGCACGCTTCAGTGGATTTTTGGTGGCTCCGGAATCTGATGTCTATAGATTCTACATCAAAGGTGATGACCGTTATGCTATTTATTTCAGCCAAACTGGACATCCAAAAGATAAGGTAAGGAAGCTGCAGAATACTAATTAATATTTTAAAAGCGATATGATAGCCTTTATATGTATCTCATTTATTCTAATCCAAACCGATGCATATATTAAAGAGTTTATGAGAGATATTTTCACGTGATTGGGTTCGTGGCTATTTTAATACGTGTGATGTTTCATCGTAGAAAACCCATGGCTTAGGAAAAAATGCTTTCCTGTATCTAAATTTGCTCTAGGAAGGAAAAAAATATATACTTCCTTTAAAGATTATTTTAATTATGGAAGAATTATAACCATACTTAGGAAATTTGGGAAAGAGTGAAAATATTTCACTATTCTACTAGATCTATTTCACTATTATTTGGTTATGAGATTAAAGTCTATAATGTCTTTTTGTGTCTATTTTATTGTTATATAAATAAGATCATGCATCCAATTTCATAATCATTTTTCACATATTAATTTTCCAAATTTTATTAAATAATTTGCACAACACAATTTTTGATGACTTAAAAATGTTTTATTGCATGGGTTTGAATTGGATAACTTTGTGCATGTGGGTAAGTTTTTAGTTTACTTTTGACTTTTCATGACCACAAATAATACTCAGTTGAACATTAGTTCATTGAACATTGAATTATTCTGCATTTTAATTATTTCTTTAGGAGGATTTCACAAATATAAAACTAATAAACCAAATCAGAAGAACATTTTATGACTACATGTATATGGCAAGATTGCCTCCCAACCTGGAGGAACAAATTTAAATTGTTGCTTGTAATATATGACTTCTAATTTTACCATAGCTTTTCAGCATGTTTCCTCCAAAGATGGTATAGTCTTTCCTGATGGGAATCCCAGAGTGTTCTCAGTCTGGCATCTAGACCCATTTAGTGACTTTGGCATCTTTTAGACCTACTTTTAGTGATATCTTATAGATTAAACCCCTAAGAGCTCTCCACAGAGCAAGAAGATGTTTTATTTAACAATACCAACCTTCCTCCTGGTATGTATCTCTTTATTTTCCATCAGGGTTCTAATCATGGAAAGCTGTGGTTTGTGCATATTCATGGTATAGGGATGCTGATGTTAGGTAAGGGTGGAAGGTGTGAAGTGAGCTTTGATAATTTTTAAAAACTCAATTTCACCATGGATAACAGATCTTAGAAGAAAAATATATAGTTTCACACTTTCTATTCATGAAAGTTCTAGGACTGATAGAAATAATAAATGATAAATGAATGCTGAAAAGGTTTATTAATAAGTTCTTTTCTGTCTGTCTGTCTCTGTGTCTTTCTTTTTGGGATAAGGTGAGGATTGCATATCATTCTTCCAATGCCAACAACTATTTTTCCAGTCCAACACAACGTTCAGATGACATTCATCTTCAGAAAGGAAAAGAGTAAGGTTTTTAAATCTTCATTAAACTGTTGTGTGGTATTTAAGAACTGTAAGTTTATATCTAAAAATATTGTCAATTTGCTTTATTGGTTGAAATGATGTTATTTTATTGGCTTAATTTATAATTGGTCATTCTCTATAATTTTATTAAATATTATTTCTATATTTCCAAGAATATTGGCATTCAGCCAACCAGGGAAATTTTAAATCTAAATATTTCTATTGCAGAAATTATAATTTTGTGATATTTACTTGATCCTGTTCTTAGTTTCTTACTAGAACTTGTTAGTCAATCCAGCCATCTAATTTCCCTGCCCCTGCACCTGAGCTCTTGAATATTTTTAGAAGAAGCATAAAACCACATGAATTGGTACCACACCTAACATATATTTAATATTCACTGATTTATTTTAGATATTGGGCCAGGAAATTTAATAAAAAAAATACTCAAATCTAGTCCCTGCCCTTAAGGAGTGCATCATTTAGTGCTGAAAGGTCAAGTTCAGAGAGAAAACGACACTTTCATTCAAATACCAGATAACCCCATTCAAAAAGGCATTCAGGATTAAAGGAAAGCAAGAGGTAAAACCCATGATATATTCAAAGTAGCTAAGTTACAAGGAGATCCAAGACTCAGTGATATCATCTTCCATTTATCATCTGTATGTTAGGTTTTGCTGCATAAGATACCACTCCCCCAAATTTTGTAACTTAAAGCAACCCAATTTTTTTATTGGCCAGGCAGTTCTTTTGGTCCTGGCTGCTCTAGTTGGTGATTGATGGCCTAGGATGCCCTCACTCATATATCAGGAGCCTCAGTTGGCATGGCTGAAACTTAGATATTTGGGATGTCCCACTTCACATGGTCTCTCATCTCCCAAGAGCTCCCCAGGCTTATCAAATTCATCAATGGGTTTCTAGTAATAAAGAGAGCAATTCCTATTGGACATAATCTTTTTAAACACTCTGCTGTATCACTTCTGCTAATATCCTATTGGCCAAAGCAAATGGCCAAATCTAGATTCAAGGGATGAAGAAAGACTTCACTTTCAGATGGAAGGAGATGTTTTTCCTTCACTCTGTCACACCATCCTTCCACATATTGACAGCACCGTGAAGACCTGATGGAGCTAGACAGAGAGGGTTGCGATTAAAGGTACCTGAGAGCAATCATACTCAGTGTTATCACTGAAACCTTAGTAATAGTGACATGGGAAAAGCATTCCATTCTTTTTCTCTTCCTCCTTCTACTATCACTTCTTTATGTACTTAAACATTTGCTTTTTTAATCAGGATCACTGGGCCAATTCAGGGTAAACAGAGCACTTAATTAATCCCTACTGCTAGTAAGTGTTAATACACTTCAAGGCTTTGCTTGGCCTTGGAAAGTGCGTTCAGTTTACCTGCTTGGCAGGAGCATAGAGTTTACATGAAAGTGAGTCGTAATACATCTGCTGTCTGCTTTCTGCAAGGCAGCTTGGAATTTACACACTGATACTTATAATGATGGCTGTGAATTTACAAATTGAGGCCATGTCCTTGGCTTATTGCACAGTGGTCCCTGGGGCCTTTTCAAAGGTACCTCATTTGCCAAATTCATCCTACTCAGATAATATGGCCCCATCTCTAAGTCATATCTTTTTCATTACCCTGTTCTACTTTGAATCAGTTACTAATTTTTAATAATCTTTTAATCTTTAAAACTTTCTTAGTCTCTGTTATTCATATAAACAAAGAGAATGAATATATTTTTATGGGATTTTGTGAAGATTAAATATGATGATGTCTATAAAGTGCTCAGTTTAATGTGTGATACATGGAAAATGCCTAATTATTATTTTTAAGCTGCTAACAAGGATACAGAATTTAATGGTTCTTCTTCGAGTCCTACTTCTTACTATTGCCCACATTCATTTGGTAGAACTGGCAAACGGGTTCTCAGAACAGCCAAGAGCCTGATGGAATCCTCCTATATCAGTTCTATGAAGGGGATGACGCAGGGCTTCATCATCCTAGAATGATGAGAGGTGATAAATGTCTCTCAGTCAGAGTCTTTCATGAATTGTGAATACTTATTCTTCATTTACAAAAGGGTATCTGTTGAATGATGTGAGGCAATTTAGAGGAACTCCCAGCTGGCCTCTCCAAAGACGGGAGCAATGGTGACATTGATTGAGATTTAAGTAGGTAACCAGTAGCTTCACTCACCTGTAGCAGCTGGTCAGTGAATGCCTTATCCTGCACAGGCAGTTAGATGATCCAGCTCGTTGGAGGGACCATAATCAATCTAATCAGTAAAAGTTTCCTGAAGCAGTGTTTTATTTCCAAAGTTATTAGTGGAGCCATTATTCAAGGAACTAGAGAGGAACTTCCATCCCTGACACGTTTAAGCTCTCAGATACAAAACATGTGATATATCTAAGTCTGCCTGTTATTTTCTTACACACATTAGAGTATTTAAACTCTGCATGCCCTCTGTGTTTTATGCCAGGGAGTTTGCATTGTAATCTACAATGTAATTTTGTTTAAAGCTTCTTGAGGACAGGAGAATAATGTCTTTTTTTCAATAAATATTTATTGACAAAACTAAATGAATTAGTCATGAATGGGGACAACTCTGTATCTCTAGTGCAGATGCCTTCCGTAATTCATTTTATTTTAACAATCTGCTATCAAATTTTAATATTTAAAATCAGGGATACTATAACATAAATCATTAACAGGCAGGTGTTTTATTTTTATTTATTTATTTTTTAATTTAACTTTTATTTTATTTTATTTTATTTTTAAATAGTTTATAGTCAAGTTGGTTTCCATATAACACCCAGTACTCATCCCCACAAGTGCCTTCCTCCATGCCCATCACACCCACAAGTAGGTGTTTTATATGGTGTTGAAATTTTATTCATTGGAAAAAATTCATATTTTTCAGATATTACATTGAAATCTTGCTGCAGGAGTATAGACTGAGTGCCTTTGTTGATGTTGGCCTGTATCAGTATGGAAATGTCTATACTGAGCAACAAACAGAGGATGCAGTAAACGAAGAACAAGTTATCAGATCTCAGTCGACAATTGTCCAGGAAGTACAGGTTTGCTATGATGATAGATCTGCATTAGAAAGTTAATGTTCAAACGTAGCTCTATTTGGCTATTAATTTTATTATGGAAGACACTGTTTGAGGGGAAAGCAGTCATGGAAAATTATTGACATGTGGCTAGAAGTATCTGTATTATAAATGAAAGAGACTGTTATTTGGTAAGACTGAAACTTTAAAATATTTTATCATTTGCAGTAAAATAGAGAAATAAAGAGGCATTGAATAATTGGCTCTCATGCTTTTTAAATGTGTTTTTCTATACAGTAAAGATATTTTTTAAATTGGGAAATAGGTTATAACATTGGAAAACTGGGAAAGAACTACTGCAAGTAGTGAAGTTCAAAAGATCACAGTAACCAGTCCATGCGTGGAAGCTAATTCATGTTCCCGCTACCATTATAGATTAATCTATAACATGGAAAAAACTGGTAAGTTGTAAATAATGAAGGAGATTTCATTTCTCTTCATTTATAGATGAAATTATAAAAATTTGCTCTAGTTCATTTCTACTGTCTGGAAAATATTGTTTTAATAGTATGCTAGCCAAAGAGGCTAAAAATATATTATGAAGAAAAACCTTTAGACTGGGATAAAGAATGGCATCAGTAAAAACAACTTCCTGGTATATACTATCATTTTCTTTTATAAGGATCACAATAAATGTATATCTAAGTGCACAGAAGGATTTTATGTATCTGGGACTCACAGGGATAAGTTAAGATAACAAGAATTAAATTCATTATCACAGAGAAGTAAATATTTCTTCCAACTTCTCAAAAAAAAAGTATGAGACACTAATTTATCTGTTAACAGAAACATTGCATCTCTATATTTTATAATAGACCTGAAAATATAATTTTTCTATTTCTGCTGTTTCAATAAGTAAATATTAATGGGTAATTAATGTTTTCCAGATACAATGCTTATTACTATGGGACTATAAAAACAATAAAATATGATCCTGATCTTCAGGAAATCACAATCCAACGAAGTGGTCACTGTTATGAACTCAAATTACCTTCAAAACACAATTTTATTAAGTGATAACATATGATACAGACTACTTTAAAAAATTCAAATATAAAACATCAGTGCGGGCTGTGGTAGTGCAGAAAGATTTCAACTCATTTTTTTTCTTTTAATTAAAACCCCTAATCATTTGCCTTTCTTCTCTTTTCTTTTTTTCTTTTCTTTTCTTTTTTCTTTTCTTTTTTCGTTCTTTTCTTGCTTTATTTCTTTTTCTTTCTTTTTTTTTTAATTCAAGTCTTGATACCTGGTGATGCTTCTGACTTCATACTTCAATCAGCTTTAAATGACCTCTGGTCTATAAAACCGGATACAGTTCAAGTAATAAGAACACAAAAGTCCCAAAGCTATGTTTACATGGTAACATTTATATCAACTAGAGGTAAGCATGTATTTCATTTTGTACTTCTGTAAAGTTGTCTCTAGGAAACAAATTTATACCCTCTACAACTCCACTGAACAAAGTAAAACGACAGAGAAAAAGAAGTGGATTCATAGCCTTGATCACATTTAGGAGAAATAGAAAATATGGTTAATTTTTTTCTATTGTAATTAAAATTTCAGTCCTGTTTCAAGGAATGTAAAGCTTCAGCACATGAGAAATCTACTTTATATACCATAAATGCACCATCTTTATAATAGGCTATTTCATTTTAGCAAAAATAGCAACGACATGAATTCTGGAAATAAAGATTAAGTAGTTAGTATGCCTCAGAGACATTAGTCTGGCCAGATCTTGCATGATGAAGGATTCTACGGTCAAATCCTCATGGGAAACTGCATACCCCAACTTGCCTTTGAAGATTGACAGAACTTATTAGAATATTAAAATCTCTGAGAATTCCTACAGTGAAAAAACAAACATATAAAAACAATAACTGAAAGAAAACATTTCACCTGTGTTTAATACAGCATTTTCCAAAATTATTTGACCTCTCTATTCTTTTCAAGTTATTGCCATTAACTTCCTATTAATGTTTTGCATTTTCAAGTCTTAAAGCCACATTTAACAACCAAATTTAGTACTTGGGCTGTCTAGCTCAAAAATAGGTCCCTGAATATATATTGGGCAATCATTATTTTCCAATTCATTGTTTATGTCTCATTTTATAAAATTGTTAATTTGCTTTTGGATGGAGGGCAAAGAATTTCATTTAGCATGAATGAAATTCTAAAAATTTCCCAAAGGTTAGACTGTGAAAATTCTATATAAATGAAGGTATGATGATCCTTGTTCTCCCAGGAATATATCTATATTTCAGAGAGAAATTTTACAGCTTTAGCAGCAACCTTAAGAAATATAGTACCAAAATCATAAGTACCAAATCAAATTCTAGGACTTTACTCAGAGGTCAGTGGGATTCTGCTGGTGAAGCATCTTCCCAAAGCTGAGATAAATCTGAGGATAAGCCCTTATTTCTTTTAAAGTGAGATTGTACTAACAGGCCTCACAGGCCTGTACTGTTTCCTGGAAGTTAGTTTTGTACTGTATTCATGTTTAAAGAAAACAACAATAACCCAACCTAGCCCTTTATACTATAATGGTACTGGAACAAAACTAAAAGAAGTTTTGGAATATCTCACTGACCATTGATCTTTACTTCATGGTCCTGATACCTCCTTTTGTTTATCTCATAATCCTTTCCTTTAAGCCATGGATATTGAACCTTAAATGAATAGCACTTTGTCTGCTGTTTTGCTCTTTCTGCTGTGGCTAAATCTTTAGCTCAAATTCAAGGATCCACATCTTTCCCATTCATCACTCCCACCTTTTATTTTGGTGATAATACAACTAAATAAAACTAATTTTGTTATTTATGGATATGTTGGTATTTTATCAAGTAACATATTTGGTACTTCATCACAGGAGACTTTGATCTGCTTGGTTATGAAATGATTGAAGGGAACAATGTCACCCTGGATATTACAGAACAAATTAAAGGAAAACCCAGTTTGGACACATTCACACTGAACTGGGATGGAATCACTTCAAAGCCTCTGACCCCATGGTCATCAGAAGCTGAAGTATGGTCTTAGTTAATTTCTTAAATATAAAGCTATTTAAACATCACCTTTCTAGTAAAACAAAACAAAACAGATCAGAACAAAACAATACAAACCCCACACTTTAAGGAGTAGTAATACACTCTTTTACTTGGCATGGTGGGTTGGAGCCAACCTGTAAGAGAGTAGAGAACAGAGGAAATACCACAGAGACAGAGGGGATGCAAGGGGGGGTTCTTAGATCTGTGCCAACAGGATCCAGTGTAGCTCTGTATGGGGCAGCTGTTTTTGTAGAAAGAATGTTTCCTTGGGACTTACTGAATTTTGACAACTGTCTACACAATGAGTTTAAGTTAATATTTGTTTGATGATTAAAGATCTTACTTTATCTCATTAATTCTGAATGCTAATTATATCTGTGCTTTGCCAGAGAAGTAGATGTGGAAATTACAGGAAAACTTGTGAATAAATGTATACCAATTCCTGTATAGTCTAAGATCATTTATTATTTTTAAAATAATCATCAGTGCAGTCTTATAGTATCTGAAAATCTTCTTTTGAAAAACAGAATGCATTAAAGTGTATAGTTTTTTTCTGGATAATATTGAGCTAATGGGGAAAACTCTTCGGTTGGAACCTGTTTAATGGGGTGCTAATTCATTTAGATTTGCCTCATTGCCTTCTTTAAAAAAAACTACTAAACAAATGTGTCTACCTTACCTAACAACAATGTAAGCTAATATTACCCAATTGGATGTAATTGTTGTGATTCTAAAATAAAACTCTTGAAAAAGTCACTAGACACTAAAATTACTACATATTAACTTTTAGGAAATGATCTCATAACGATGGCTGAAGTATGGGGATTTTGCAAATGTTCTATTATAACTAATTAGTGAAATGAGTAGTAATATTATGAATGCTCTAACTCTTCATGATAACGAAGTTACTAAAGCTCATATTTTTAATTTAGTTTCAGGCAGCCGTGGAAGAAATGGTGACTGCCAAGTGTTCACTGCAAATTGCAGATTTTGAAGAAGGATTTGTTGTGAAATACTTTAGAGATTATGAGGCTGATTTTAACCTGGTATGGAATGTTAAATGAACAGTGAAACTGATCGAATAAGAATTTGTATCAATGCTTGGAATTTTGTAATTCTCTTTGTACTAATGCTAATTCTATTGTCAAATTGCAAAAATAATTTTGTTACACATTTATTGGTAAGGTCTGTTTTAAGCATCTCCTTGCATTGTAATGTGATTCATTTGTGAAATTCACCACAAATGAATTTTCTTGATTAAGAGAAAGTAAGGAAGATGGACAATATAAGATTTTAGGGTGTTTTGTTTGTTTTCTTTACTTGGACGCAGAGTATATCCTGTTTCCTCATTGGCTTCTGAGCTTATAATTTGTAGGGCTTTCCTTGCTTTTAGAGCTTACCCTCTGGCCAATTAGTATAATGCCTAGTCATTATTTCTTTCTTTGGTGAGGTATAAGGATTTTTCTTTGATGTACAGCAAAGAAAATTTCAAAATACTCTCATCTTCCTAATTTTTATTTTGAAAATTCAAGGAAGTCAGATAGTCACCATTTCCAAGTTAATTCCATAAGAATAAGGAATATATAGGCTACTTATTTGGTTTAGGTCAATAACCTAGAAATAAATATGAATCCTTAAAAATATATATCACATGATGCTTTAAATCAGCATATTTATTAGTGAAAAAAAGGGAAAATATTTCCATTTAATGGGCTCTTGTTTCAAATTAATTTAATAAATATATGTCTACTTGGATTCTATCCTGAATGTAGTGCTAGCAGCCTCGGAATTGCACAGTAATTTACACTCTGCTCCTTCATCCTTTATTTCCCATCATCATCATGGCACACATTCATTGCTCTCTCTTACTTTGATTATTTGCATTTTCCAGCACCATTTTCTCATATCCCTGCTGCTTTGCACTTATTTTGCCCTCTCTGAAGCCCCTTAGTCTGCCTTTCCCTTGAAATAACCCTTGTTTATCTTTAGAGACAACTCATGCTGTGCTTCCTCTGAGTTATCTTTCTTGATGTTTTATACATGAGTTAGAGGCCTCTCTTCAACCTCACTATTATAATCCTTAGTTTCTTTGTCCCAAACTTCATAGGATAGGGAATATCCATATGGGGATAGAGTTCGTCACTGCTCAAACCTTGAAGATTAAACAGAAAACAAATTAACAAACAAAACTTGGCACATAGTGAACACTGAATAAGTATTAGTGGAGGGGTGCCAGAGAGGCTCAGTTGGTTGATTGTCCAACTTCTAGTCAGGTCATGATCGCGTGAGTTTGTGAGTTTGAGCCCCACAATGGGCTCTCTGCTGTCAGCACAGAGCCCACTTCAGATCCTCTGTCCCCACCTCTCTCTCTGTGCCTCACTCACTCTCTCTGTCTCTCCCAAACTAAATGAGCTTTAAAAAATTATTAAAAAAATATTTGTGGAAAGAATTAATAAATATCCTTAAGAGTGCATGATATAAGGAGAAAGATAAGGTTTAGGAAATAGCCAAATACAGGTACAAGGGATTAGATGATTATAGAGCTAAAGGAGTGATATAGGATAAGAGCATTAGACTTTAAAAGAAGAGAGACTATTTCATGTTAAAGTGGTGTGGGAAGCAAGGGATCCAAGTTGGAACTTGAACGAATTGCGTGCAGATGTGGGGGAATAAAGCAGGACAATAAATCATGTTTTCATTTGAAATATTACTGTTTCTGTAGGAACATATTAACAGAGGGCAGAAGACAGCGGAAACTGATGCTTACTGTGGTCGTTATTCCCTGAAAAACCCAGCTGTTCTTTTTGACTCCACAGATGTTAAACCAAACAGACTACCATATGGAGACATTTTATTATTTCCTTATAATCAGGTGAACTCAACAAAATGATATGCTAATTTAATCTGTAAAATACCTTGGTAATAAAATTTCCTGAAATTTAAGACAGGGAAAACTGCCTGTCATGTGAAATCATGTCACATTAGACAGGTACTGTGGTTCGTATTCTGGGGGCTTGCGATTTCCTCTTCTGTTGGTTTTCAAAAAAAAAAAAATTTTTTTAAATACGTAGTTTCATGCACATGTATTCTGCTTTATCTTATTATTTCAGAGAAAATTATTTGCATATACATTTAAATAAAACAATTAAAAATGCATAATCTCCTCAATATTCCTTTGTTTATTGAGAAGAACAAAAATGGATAGGCATCGTAGAATGGTTTGGGGTCTCTAGTCAAGGAAAAGTGAAGGGAAATCATGAGCAGAGATGGTAGTTTTAGGATAGGTATTTGAGATTAGCAATCATAGGCGTATCTACCCTTTCTCTAGTTTTAAAAGTCCCTCAAATGGTGGTACACATTCTCAAGTTCTAAATTCTAAATATATTTGGTATGTTTAAGATGTTGTAGACCATTAAGATTGATATTTAACTTTTACAGTGACATTCATTTCTACTTCTAAAGGCTCAGCTGCATTTACATCCCAATTAATCTACTTGAGTGTTTATCTCCTCTTTGTGATGGGTTTTTACATCTGCTGTAGAGTTCACTTGGAGCTGGATTTAAATTTTCCATTGCTACATGACTAGAGGGAATGAATTCTTTTGATTTTTTAAGGAAACCATATCTAAGAAAACAATAAGAAATTAATCATTAATTGTAAGGTCACTTCAATTCCACTTCCTCTTCTAGGAAATCTTTCTCAATTCTTCTGTACCTAACTGGCTGAAATTAATTATTACTGTCTCTGTGTGCTGAAATATTTTGTATGGAAAATTATCAATAATGATTTATTGGATTAGGTTGAGTTAACTTGAATTGCTATGCAACAACTTAAAGCTAAGATATTATTACTGATTTCATTTTTTTAATTTTCTGTGTAGTTATGTTTAGCATACAAAGGATTCCTGGCAAATCAGATTGCTCTAAAATTCCAATACCAAGACAGAAGCAAGATTACTAGAAGCAACGATATACAATTTACATATAACTTTACTAAGGGAAACAAGTAAGTTACACTCTGAATGTAAAACCTAAGTTATAGTATATAAGCTGAACATAGAACAAACCCAATTTTGTTACTTTTTAACTTTTTTTTTTGCTTTTTGTTAGTTTGGGTTTTTTTTTTTTTTTTAATTTTGTTTTTGAAACAGTGTGTTGGCAGGGAAAAGCAAAGGGAAAGAGGAGGAGGGGGGATCTTAAGCAGGCTCCACACACAGCATGGAGCCTGATGTAGGGCTCTATCTCACAACTGTGAGATTCTGTCCTGAGCCAAGCTCAAGATTTGGACCCTTAACCGATTGAGCCACACAGGTACCCCATGTTTTGTTACTTTTTGACAACCCTGTGCACCATACCCTCTACATTAGCATCCTAATGAATAGTTGAGCCAAAAATAAATCGATAAGATGATGAAAATAAGAACTATTCTAGTGTTATCATCACCCATGACCATTTAAAAGACAAAACAATGGTAAACCTTATAATTTAAATTATGTCTTATTAAATCTAATAATGTTCCCACTTACTGAAGGAAAATAGAAAGAGACTGCTTTATCACAATATTGTCATTAAACTTTGGTCACTGAAAACAAGGTGCTTCCTGGGTATGAGCAGAGCTAGTAAAATATTTCCATGAATATTCCAAAATTAAGGGAGAAGAGACACTTTTTAATGCTTGGTTTGCCAAAAGTTAGACACATAGAAATGCAAGCAGAATGTAAGGGAAGAAGGTAGATGAGCCTAAGAAAACTATCTAATGACTATAAGTGCCATGCCCTCAAGCACAAGTTAGTTCTGCAAAATTATGTTTTGGTTTTTATTATTATATCTACTGAAATTTATGCCAATCCACTTTTTTATTTCCACAGAGAGCACACACACAAATTTCACACACAGTAGAGTCATAATGAAGACACATACATGCATATATATACACTTTTTTTTATTTTAAAAAGTATTCTCCAGGTACATTTTGCTACAAACAGTCTCTGCATGCCTCAATTGAACAGATTAGATTCACAATTTTAGTTTTGGTGAGTGCCACCTGCATGCATTTGACTCCTTCACTGTGGCAGGATTTTGGAACATTTTACAGATCTCAGTTCTTTCATATTAGTCAAACCATCATTTACCATATTGCTAAATAGGTCTTTCCTCTTACCTCCAATTTATCTGCTGTGAGGTAATTTGAAGATGCATTATATTTGATAGGACTGATGGGCTTCCTTTGCCCTAAATGCTACAAGATCTTTAAACAAGAATATTATGATTTTTAAAGGAATAGGATTCACTGGTTAAAATTATTGCTAATCAAAGCAAAGTAAACTCCCCTGCTCCTATTGCACATTTCTAGATCTGCTTTTATTTAAATTAGGTAGGCCACCAACATCAAATAGATGTGTTAAATTATTTTTAGTACAATGTTAGTGTAGAAGTGTCATTTCCCCCCAATAATTATTGTATAACCTTTCCAAAACAGCGATGTTTGTAACTATAAATCAGGTTTCAAAATCTGAAAAGTGAAATATGATTTTCTTTTAGAAAACACTATTATCTAGGGGACCTACATGGCTCAGTCGGTTAAACATCCAACTTTAGCTCATGTAATGATCTCTCATGGTTTGTGAATTCAAGCCCTGCGTCAGGCTCTGTGCTGACTGCTCAGAGCCTGGAGCCTGCTTTGGATTCTTTGTCTTCCTCTCTCTGCCACTCTCCCACTCATGCTCTAACTCTCAAAAATAAATAAACATTAAAAAATTATTTTAAAAACACACTATAATCTGACCACAAAGGCAGTGTTCTGTTCACTTTAAGTTTTAATATCATTTGTAGTCTCTTTTTCTCTGATAAAGGGTCCTGTTTAGTATACTAAATTTTCTAAGTAGTAGGTTCTTTTTTTTTTTTTTCCTAAGTAGTAGTTTCTTAAACTTCAGAATTATATAATTAGGGTAGAATTCTACTGAGACCCTAAATACTTTTGTCATATTTATTTAAAGAGTACTTTTATCTTGCTATAGTTCTGCACATAATTTTCTAAAAATGATATGAAGTTTAACCTAAGGTTTGATGCACTGATGTGGATCCCATGATGAGTTTGTAAACCATGAAGGAAATTGGAATAGAAGGTGCTCAAACTAGTCAGTTAATAACTACAGTAGTGGCTAATATAAAGAAACATTATTGTTAAATTGTATTTAGTTATTTTGATGGCGATATTTTTCTCTTTGTTGCAAACTCTCATGGCTGAATTGCTTAACTGTAATTCATGGAATTCCAATGCAATTAATATTAAGTACAAAAATCTGAATCTAAATTAAACATTTATGAGGTACTGTACTATAAATCAATTAGCACTTTTATCAGTAGATAATGCAACTCTAGTGAGCTCTTTGAGAGTAATAACAAGTTCCAGTTTTGCTTCTTGGTACTGAACTGAATTTACCATTCTATCCCTGACACTGACATTTTTTACTAAAATAGTTTACTCCATTCTTGTGTCTTGTTTTTCTTTATATGTTCTACACCAAGATGTGTACTCCTTACCTATTGCTACAGAATATTTCACGTTCGTATGGCTATTGCCAAGGCTACAAATAAAAGAAAACCTATATATACAACATTAAGTCTTTTGCTACCAGTTTAAATTTCTGTCTGCTGTTTCTTGTTATGGCTGCACTTCTGTGCTAATAAAGTGTGTTTGATGGTCTTCTTGTGGGAAAAAAACACTTTTACTCTTTAAGATTTTAGTGCTTTTTAGTGTGTATTGGTTTACATTAAACATTACAACTGACCTTTACACCTAATTAATCAACCATATTTCAGCTGGACCTATACTTGCATAGACCTTCTGGACCTCATACAAACCAAATACACTGGGACAAATTTTTCTCTTCAGAGGATTGGTTTACAGAAGGCATCAGAATCACAGGTTTTCTATGTGGACACAGTATACATTGGACAGACATCTACAGTCTCTGCGTGGGATGGTATGTTGTATCATTTCATATTGATTCAAACCATCTAAATCTGTTTTGTAGTAAAATATTACCATGGAAATTCTTTGTATTCTTTAATTAACATGGAAACATTAATCTCTAAATATTTGAGTCATTCTTTTATCTGAATATTATTATTTAAATCATATTATTTTTTTATTCTAAGGATAAATGTACGCTTAATGAAAACTTTGCCATTATTGCAAGAATTAGTCTTTATAGTCCTGAGTTCTGTTTACAGATATGTAAACTGTGGCAAACATTTTCATTTTGCTTTGTTTGATTTTTGAGAAACTAACTATAAACATATCTGTTCCTAAAAGGCAACAATTGACATTGGCATCTCTTTGGTAGGATTAAACTGAATAATTCCATGGACATAATGGTGATAATTAATAATACTGTAAATGAAAACTTTTTTCTAGTAGTCTAAGCATTGTTTTTATAGTCATGTCAGACTCAGATATATGAGCTGTGATAATAAAATATTTACAACTCAACCGTGATCTTTTAAAAAATTATCCTAATTTTGAATAGTCACCTTAAAAAGTGACTACTCCCATTTTTCCGAGGAATTTTAAAATCCCTTCCTTTGGAACTGTTTTCAAGTGCAAGGTCATGAGTCAGCTGGTAAAAATTAAATGTACTACTTTAGAGTCACTTCTTTTGAATCTGCTCTCACCAAAACTTACATTTTGATTGGTGGAGCACATATGTAAGACAGCTCACTTCTGCTCAGATAGATGTTGTAGTTCAATAGGTGGCATGCATTTAGCACCTACCAGGTGCCAGACACTGTACTGGCTACTAAAGAAATTGCTGTGAACAGGACAGCCCGAGTCCTGTCCTCTGGGAGTTCACAACTTAGTGAGCACCACATCCAGGAACCTAGGACAGAGCAGAGCTAACAAGCCCACAGAAGGCTACATGAAACCTAGGGTTTGGTGGCTTTTAAATATTTTCTTTTACCTCATGAAGCTCATATGTCAACAGACTTTAATGCTTTTCTTTATATTCTAGAAGTAAAAGTTTGCCAAGCTCCAAAAACTGCTTGTCTTAAGATCTTCTTTCTAAAATTTGATTCTAAGCAGCTGTTCCTGTTCCATGACATAAATATTATTTGATGATTTTCTTTGAAGCAGCAGAAGCTATGCAATTTTATTTTCCATTTATTCTATGTTCTTTAGAAATGCCAAAGAGAAGACTTCCAGCATTAGCAAATAAAGGGATATTTTTAAAGCACTTTCAGGTGAATCAGACCAAAATTAATGGATCAAGCATTACCAACCAATATTCTATCTCCATGACTGCATATAATTGTGGTTATAATATACCCATGATGGCTGTGAGCTTTGCACAGGTAAGCCCAGAATTTTATAAGTTACTGTTTTCAATTTATGGGAAATTTGCTTTGATCTAATAATCTTTCTGTTTAATTTTTACAAATGGCTGATATTCAGATGGAATATCTTTTAATAGGATAAGAATTATTTTAAGGATAAATGATGAATTAGAGTCTTCTTGAACTTGAGCATGAAAATTCACTTTAAGCATTAAAAAAATTTTCATGAAATGTATCTGTGGGAAAAATCAAGGGGAAAGATTCTTAAGAAAGGGATTTAAGTAGAATTTTCTCTGTTAACTGAAAAGGAAATGCTGTGGGCTCTTTCAATAAAAGTTTTGAACAGACATTGCTGAAAGAAAATTTGAGATTCTGCAATATGTTTTTAAATAGTTTCTGTTAGAAACACCATTTTTTTGCTTGCATCAAAATTGGTATTGGGAGGAAAAATATAGTTTTCCAAAGTTCCGAAAGGATCTGAATAATTTTTGTACTGCTTGAATTATTTATAATAAGATCAGTATTAAATACTATAAATATAAGTATTTTTCAATTTAGTGTTCTTCAAAACTATACAATGAGTTAATATAATTTTCCACAGTGAATCAAAAACAAGTATAATAAGCTCTAGATTGGGGTTAAATGATAATTAAATATTGCTCTGAGAATCTCAGTGTGTTTTGCTTAATGATAATCTGATTCTGTGATTAAAAATATTAGAAAACTCTTAAGTATTCCACAAAATTTGTTTTAACCCATGCTGGTGCAATGTTGGAATCTTAGCGTCTTCAAGATGAATGTCTTGTGAATAAATATGGTTCAATTGTTTATTCTTACCTAGATAACAGAAGGCAGTAACTAACTCAGGGCTTTGTGTTGTCAAAGGATCTGTGACATCAGCTCCCAGTTTTCAGTTTTCATTATAATTAGTAATTGTATCCTCTAGCTTTGGTTATTCACTCAAAGTTAAATTAAGGTATTTGGGACATATGTGACCTTTTAAAAAAAAAATCCGGTGAAAGATACACGCAGTAATGTGCACATCTGTTAAATGTTAATCATATCAATAAATAATATAGTATGTGCTCTTTTGTGTCTAGCTCCTTCTATTTGATATTATGAGATTTATATGTTGCTTGTAGCTGTGGTTCATTCTTTGTCATTGTTTTACTGTATTCCATGGTGTGAATATACCACCATTTAACCATCCTATTGATGGGCTTTTGTCTTATTTCCAGTTTGGGACTATTATGAATAAAGGTGCTATGAACATATGTCTTTCGGCAATTCTGTTTACTTCTTTCTGTGGGCAGTGAGGCTTATAGTTTTAAATTCCACAAGATTCACAGACAACCATGAGGGTTCACTAGTACAGTTACAGTTTATGGATTTTTATAGCATGAGTCACTTTTGTCGATTGATTGGCACTCAACACGAGGCAGGTTTTTCCCGAGTCTGGATCAGAATCTGTGCTGATTACATACTTCCATGTATTGTTAGGTTTCTAGTCCCCATGTGTTATTTTCTCCAAAGAGATTTTTAGTTTTTTGATAGCAAAGACTTCATCTTCATGTTTCTTTGCCTCCCCACAGTGATTAGCACTGTACTTTGAATGGGACGCCTGTTCAGTAAATATTTGTTCGTTGAGTGATGGAGGGTATACTCTGAATTAATGAGGTATTACTGTGGTTCCAGCTGATTGCTGCACAGATGACTGAGTTGACTTTGGCCTCATTATTGCAGTTATGTAGGTATGGCCTGTGTTGATTTTTGTGACTCTCTGTAATGTTCTGAAGAATCCTAAATACCTGCAGCTCATTTATGTCATGTCACAGGATTGTACGGTGGTGAAATAGAAATCATGTTAGCCATTGTTATGTGTAATCATTTTATCAATATTTATTTTGGAAATTAGATAATCACAAATGAGACGGAGAATGAGTCTGTTTACAGAGGAAATAATTGGCCCGGGGAGTCAAAGATTCGTATTCAGAGAATTCAAGCCGCGTCTCCACCTCTAAGTGGCACCTTTGACATTCAAGCTTATGGACACGTTCTCAAAGGTATATGACAAAAGTTCAATCAGTTGGACCGTGCCAATCTAGACAGCTATAATAAAAATTTTAGTGTATTTCTTTCTAATACCATTTCTGTATATAATTTATATCATTAAGATTATGTTAGTGACATAAAGCTAAATTATCCAGAACAAATTATATTTTCACTTTTTCTTTATCATCTCACCAGATATACCAGGTTATAATTCCAAAAGTTTTTCTTTTATATCCCTGGTTTATAGATTATCTATAAAGTTAAGCGGTATTAAAAAAT
Source organism: Hyaena hyaena (assembly GCF_003009895.1). Taxonomy (NCBI): domain Eukaryota; kingdom Metazoa; phylum Chordata; class Mammalia; order Carnivora; family Hyaenidae; genus Hyaena; species Hyaena hyaena. Next base: position 266,875 of record NW_024081119.1, read on the forward strand.
AAAAGTATTTGAGCCAAGGCTATCATCTGAGGTATATTACTCATGTAGTTTTTGCTTCCAAGAGATTCATAAATTCTTGGCATAAATAAGATAGAAATTTTATTTTGACTATATTGGAAAAGGACAGTTGGCTTACAAGGGATAATATGTAACACATTTCATGGCTTTTAAGGGTGAAATTGGTTTGTGAATTTTTGACCCCTGCTATTTGCTGTCCCTCGGTTGAGTGCAGGCCTTCCCGCCAGTGCGTCGGCTGCAGATTTACAGTTTGCTCTCCAGAGTGTGGAAGAGGTGGGACAAGTCACAGTAACACGGGAGGGAACGTGTGCTGGATACTCCTGGACCGTCCAGTGGAGAAGTGCACCTGGAAAGCAGAATCTTCTACAGGTTCCCTCCTCTGGCTTGGCTTTTGTTTTCTTCTCTGTGTCACCGGCATATTTGCACCCTGCCTCATTTTTTGAAAGAATTGGAGACTGTCTATATTTTAAAAATGCAAGCTATAGACTAAACATTAAGAAAAAGAAATTGAGGAGCAGAAAATTGTTCTAAGTTCATCCGATGTTCTCTTTCATGAAGAGCTGCTGTTGGTACTTTATTTGCAGTCCCGTCGGAAAGAGTCCAGGAATACGTGGTAGAAGACCCTAGATACGGGCGGGCAGGAGGATCCCAGGCAGGGCTTATAGGTTACCCTGTGTACCCCCAGATTGAGTTCCTGAGTCAAACTGTTACCTAATTACCTTTGCTGAGAGTGTGAAGGAGGCAGAGGAGAGGAATTGGACCCAGAGTATGTGAAGGAGAGGAGTCTAGCGGAGTCTGGGGGCTCAGGTTGTCAAACATTAAAAAGACGATGCTTTCAAGTAATGGTAAGAGTGTGAGGAAATGGTCTCTCTCATGCACCGTTGGTGAGGAAGTTGATTAGTACGATCCTTTTAGGGGATTATTTAGTAAAATCTGAATATAGATCCCTTATGATTTAGCAACCTCAGCTATATAACTCTCTCTATATATAGAAATATATAAATTTCTGTATAAGAACTGAAATAAGAACACAAATATGAAATGATGTAGGCACAAAAGTAGTCACTGTGATAGTATTTGTAATGGTAAAAACCTAGCAACCTATCCCCCATCAAGAGAAGAGAACGTTGTTAAAATGACACAACCTTAGCATAAATAGCATGCAGCCATATATAGTGTGGACCCACATATATTCACCCTGAAAGATGTCCATGACATAAGGTGGAATAAAATACAGAAATCTACTTATAGGACTATTTTGAGAGAAGAAGAAAAAAAGAAGAGAGAGGAGAAAGAGGAGACCAAAAAAACCCCCCCATACATAAATGTAACATATAATGTTCCATACGTAGACTAGGGATGTTTAGAATAGTAACAGTCATAAAGATATGAAGGTTATTTAAGAAAACACATGGTCCCAAACCAGAATTAGCAGATTCTGTAGCTGAGCGGCTCTAGTGACTAGTCTTCCTCTTGCTGTCTCTGATGATGTCTGTGCATTTACCCCCTTGTCTCTTTTCTGACCAGTCCTTCCATAGTTGCTCATCATTTCTATTTCTCATCACCATTTCAGCCCACACAGGGCCCAGCATGGAGACTCCTGTCTCTTTGCTAGCTGCTGTATATATGAGAAGGCTACCATATTGGCAGAGGGATTTTGGAATGACCAAATTGTACATTTTTATTTGACTTCATTTTTATCATTGGCAAAAAATATAATTCCACAAATGGATGAGAGACCAGGATAGTCAGGGGTGAAAAATGCGGAAGGGGAAAAGTTGACTCTCAGGTGGAAAGAAAAATAAATCATTCAACCTTTCAACAATCATTTATCAGAATGGTCATATTCAGGAAAAGCATACAACATTTTGAGAAAATAAAATTTGGAAAATTGATTTTCCTTAGACATGCTTTATTCTAAATATTCAGGTTGATTTTAATCTTTCAGTTCAACTTGTAATTAATGCAGTATATGATCATGCAATCATGTTAGCCCTTTTTTGAGGGGGGTAGATTATGCTCACTTTTGAAGAGGCTGCCTTTTCAAAAAATGTGACCAAACTGCTTTTTTGAATGAGTTTTTTCATCTTTGACTTTTATTCATTTTCAACCTTGCTTAATTAAAAAAATTAATGCAGTCATATTTATCATAACCTTTTTAGTAAAATAACTTTGTGTAAAAATAGATTAACGATTCCAATATTATTGGAGAAAAAGCTAATATGACAGTTACGAAGATAAAAGATGGTGGTTTATTCAGACAGCGCATACTTGGAGACCTACTTCGTACACCCAGCCAACAGCCACAGGTATTTCTGAAACTTTCCTCATGACTTGTCCCATAATTTTAAATATGTAACAAGTTTGTAATACATTAAATACATTGAAACAGCAGGGATAATCTGTATATTTTCATCTGAATATTTGTGTCGACAGTTCATTAAGTCAATAATATTATTATGACTTTTGGGGAAATTACCTTCCTTATGATAAAAGTGTGGATTTTTAAGCTTAACTATTGCCTGTTAGAATTTGAAAATATACTTTTTAATTTAATCTTTAGTTATTCTGTGAAGTAATTATTAATATTACTACTTTAACGATTAGGAAATTAATATGTAAAGAATTTAGGTGACTTTCGCAAGAGCATCCTTTTTTTCCTTCATAGCACTAATCACTGCTAGTGCATAATATGCATTTACTTTTTTTTCTTAATAACTATTTATTTATTTAGAAAGAAAGACTGAGAGAGACAGATTGAGAAGAGAAAGCACATGTGTGTGCGTACGAGCACAGGAGGGGCAGAGAAAGAGGGAGAGAGAATCCCAAGCATCTCTGTGCCGGCATCACAGAGCTCAATGCGAGGACTCCATTACACAAACCATGAGATCATGACCTGAGCTAAAATAAAAAGTCAGACACTTAGCTGACTGACTGAGCCACCCAGGCACCTTGAATTTACTTAAAAAAAAAAATTATAATGGAACTGTCTGACTGCCCCCCACTAGAATATAAACTGAGTGACAGCAGAGATGTTGTGTTTAATGTTGTCTTAATGCATTTTAACATTTACAACTGCATCTTTGCATGCTAGGCACGTTTGCTGAATGAACGGATGGTCAAAGACGAAAGAGTATAAATAGGATAAACTAATTTCTGAAAACAAACAAGCAAACAAATAGCATCATTTGTTTAAATCCGGTGCATATTCTTCTTAGCCATGCTACCACTATTCTTTGTCTCTGTGTTTCATTGTTTGAAGGTTGAGGTCTATGTCAACAGAATTCCAGCTAAATGTTCAGGTGACTGTGGGTTTACATGGGATTCCATGGCTACTCCAATAATACGGGCCATAAACCCATCTCAAGGTAATTTCCCACTTTTTAATTTGGAGTAGGGCGTGGAAGATGCTTAGCAAAAATGTAAACTAATAATGATTTTAAATATACTAGTTTCACTGCCTCAGGCACGCAGACATTGCTATGTAGCTTTACAGCATCTATCAGAAAGCTGTGGAGAGAGCATTAATTACTTATGTCTGAAAAACAAATCACACTTGAAGTTGGACTCACCAGTCTACTTCTCTAGTTTCACCATATTACAGTCAGTCTCTAAAATTTTACTCTGATGAGGCATTTTTGTGAAATTCTGCTTGCTAGGGTATTAACGGGAATCTTTCATCAGACGAGACCACTTCTAGGAGACTTAGTACTAAAAAGCTGATAATGAGACAGCTGCTGTTTAGTAAAAGAAAATAATTAGGTCCTAGACTTGAGAATTAGAGAAAAAACGTTGCCAAGAACTCAGTCTTGTACGACACATTGTACCATATCTTCATATTATATAATTACTTTTAAAAAAGTGATTACTTTTTGTGTCTGAACTCCTCAGTACTGAAGTAAACAGCAGGGACTAAGGATTGTAAGGAGTGGCTTTTCTTTTCAGTCAGAATGCTAAACTCAGACGGTATAATCAAAGATTTAATCTTGGTAGCTAGTAGGAAAATACATCTGCTAATTATATATCAGCAAAAAAAAAAGGAAGTTTAAAAAATAACATATCTTTGTGTTGAAAGAATATGTTCTTCAGACTTCTTTACAGTAATGATATTAGTTTGGGACAATTCATGTTACATGGGGTCAAAACAACAACTATAAAAATTTGATGAACTTTAATTTGATTGCAGTCCTTTGATATTTATATTTTTACATCTCTCCTTGTATTTCATAATGAATTTCCACTTTTATATGCACTTCCTGAAAAAAATTGTTTCTTACTCAAAATAATTAACATTCTAAATTGCTTTTTGCCATAAGTTGATAAATTTAAAAATAATGAAAAGATGAGTGTAAGTAATGTGATAAAAAAAACACCTGTATTCTCTTCATTTAAAATTAACGTTAACAGTTTGTCATATTTACTTCCAATTATAAATTTAAGCAAGAAAATATTTTATAGGAATAGCTAAAGTCCTCTTGAGACACAATCTCTGGTTCTGGTTCCTATAGATCTCCCCAGAGGCAGTCACAATAATTAATTTTGTGTGTATTCTTCCATGCCATTGTTAATACCTTTTGTGTATAACACACACACATAAGGTAATTTTGCCAGTTTTTTTAAGCTTGTGAAGGAGATATTAAAATGTAAATATTGGAGACACTACACTCTAAATATTATTTGCATCTGACTTTTGTCATTCAGTATTCCTTTTGAGAAATATGTATATGGTTTTATGCATATCTAATTCATTTAAAAATGCTTCATGAATATACCAATTTATTTTTGTCTCTGTTGATGGACATCTAGATTGTTTACAATTTTTTGTTTTTACCTACAATTATATTGAGCTTTGTGGTACAAATTCTCTGTTGTGTACATGTTAGAGCTTATTTATGGTATATGCCCAGAGTTAGAATTGCTGGATAATAATTCAGTATATGTGTGTTCAGTTTATTAGATGGTCAAATTTTCTCCCAAATGCCTGTATTTCCAGCATATGTGAGAGCACTGCATTTTCACATCCTTGTCAATACTTAGTATTATCAGCTTCCTAATTCTGGTCAATCTGATAGGTGAAAGAATTTATATCATCATTTTTTAAATTTATCTTTTCTCTGATGAGTGATGCCTGTAAGTATCTTGTTACTGGTTCTTGGACAATTAGAGTATTTCTTCTGCAAATTGCTTGTTAACATCCTTTTATTTATCAGATTGTCTTTTTCCTACTGACTTGTAGCTGTGTATTGCATATTCTGTTTCCCAATTCTCTAGCACATGTCTTTTCCCAGTATGTCACCTGCACATTGTTTTAGTATCTTGCTTATGGAAACAGTTAAATCGCTGATTTATTCCAATTTATTATCTTTTCCTTTATGGTTAACCATGGCTTTTTAATCTTATTTAAGAAACCCATCTGTACATAAAGTTAAGATGTTTGATTGTGTTTTCTTCTAAAACATAAGAGGTTTGCATTTTTCTTTCTTAGCTATTAAAATTCATGTGGAATCCTTGTTGTATGTGATGTTATATAAGTAGGGTGACCATGTAACTTATGGCCCAAATCTGGACGCTCTTAAGAGTGAATGGAAAAACAGTAAGAGTAAGATGCTGAGACACAGGGTGTACCCTGGGAATATCTCAGCCACTTGAGGATGCATATTACCTTAGACAGAGGAAGCTTATTTTATCACGGTTGGAAAGTGCCCACAACAAGTATTGTGCACTTCATCTTTTTCTCATGAATTTGTGATGGCAGTTCTGTCATACGGGAAGTTATCATATAGGGATGCCTACATGTCATAACAATAATTTTCCTTTCCATATGTCTTTCCATACTTCAGACAGATATGCTGCTGCTAATCTCTATCAACACAGATTTGAAATACAAAGTAGCATAGAGCAGTTCAATGGGAAAAAGTTTACCATTGTAAATATGTGTCTTTTTTCCCTATTTGTGGTCTATTGTGTATAGTGTTTAGAAATTAGGCTTATTTGTCTCTGCAAAACATTTGATTTTATAACAACAGATTCTGTGGGGTTTTTTTTCATTTTCATATTATTATTTAAATTGGTCATTTTCAGGATCTTTTGAAGAAAGCACCATTCTAACCATAGTAGGCTCTGGATTTTCCCACAGTTTGGCTGTATTGGTCTCAGTTGGACCAGTGGATTGCTCTCTTCTTTCTGTGGATGGTGGGTCCTTTGTAAAATTATTATTATTACATCTAATTGTTTTTCTCATTAGAGAAAGTAGGGTCAAAGAGCGGTATTACAATAGTCCTTCTATAGAGTACCTCTGGGGGCATGAAATTGGCAAATTTCCCTGGATAAATACATTATTTTTTAAATTTTTAAAATGTTTGTTTATTTTTGAGAGAGACAGAGTGCAAACAGAGGAAGGGCAGAGAGAGAGGGAGACACAGAGTCTGAAGCAGGCTCCAGTCTCTGAGCTGTCAGCACAGAGCCCAGCACGGGGCTCGAACCCATGAACTGCGAGATCTGACCTGAGCGAAAGTCGGATGCTTAACCAACTGAGCCACCCAGGTGCCCCAAATGCATTATCTTTTTAATCTGTGGTTATGACCACAAACTAATTCTTTCAGTGCCGGACAGTGTCTTTATCCCATAACTGTTAATTTTTGTTAGTTTTCCCTCATAAAGTGATTATATAAAAACTTTCCTTCTTGAGACGCCTGAACAGCTAAGTCAGTTGAACATCTGACTCTTGATTTTGTCTCAGGTCATGATCCCAGGGTCATGGGAGCCCCATGTTGGGCTCTGAGATGAGCCTGGAGCCTTCTTAAGATTTTCTCTCTCATTTTCAATCTCTCTCTGCCTCTGCCCCTCCCCCACTCACATGCACATGAGTGCACAAACTCAAATTAAGAAAAGGGGGGAAAAAAGGTTTTTTTGGTACATCTCTGGGACACAAAAGTATATAAGATGCCACTCTGGTATTCCATGGTCTCTTCTGTCCGTGCTTTGATAATGTCACATGATAATGCAGCAGAAGGACATGGCTATCTTCCCTGACTTCGAGTCTAACAAAATCTCTATCCCTTAACGTAGAATTTCAAGATTATTCATACTTTCTACTCTTAAAAAAGTGATTGTTTATTTCACTAAATATTGTCTTTCATAATCCTAGGTGTTTTCCTTAGTTTTAAAAGGATAGAATTATGTAAGCAAATGCATATTTCATATAATTTGTTTTTAATTCAGATACTCTAATGATTCTTGAGATCAAAGTCAATAATGCATCTGTATTATAAATGTGCATATATTGTTCTACATGAAGTGTGAAGAATATATTTTCATTTCATTTTTTGATCACCTTTCTTGATAAAACCTGATATTCTACTTAGTTTTGGACATACATAACATTTTGGACTAACAATTTTAGAATTATTGATATGAATGATTTTACAGATGAGGATTTTAAAATTACTATAACCACCCTCTCTTTTTTTGACCACAGCAGAAATCAGGAGCAAACTGTCCACTTTGCTTTTATTATTATTTCACTTACCATTTTACTAACAGTGTCTGATTCATAACATCAGGTAGTTTGTAAAGACTTTTGCCCTATTCATAGATGAGCAGTTTTCCTCAGATATATTTCTTGGGATATAAAAATGAAGGCTAGTATTTATATTCACAAACATAAACTTTCAGTAAACTTATAGAAACATTTGCTCTATCATGTTTTTCTTTTGTATCACAAGAAAATGAGATCAAGTGCCAGATTCTGAATGGAAGTGCTGGACATTTCCCAGTTGCTGTGTCCATAGCTGATGTTGGACTAGCACAGAACGTAGAGGGTGAGGTACTCTACTTCACTTATCAGAATCAGATCTCACACGTCTGGCCTACTTCTGGGAGCCTGGCAGGTAATAGTTACTTGTTCTAAACAAAGAAAATTATGTATATTTCCATCATTTCATTGTGCTGTTTCTAGAACAGGGTGGAGGGAAAGGAACCCAGAGCCCCCTCATATAGAACAAAAGAGACTCCCTATTGGAAAACACAGTGATTAAATGGCTGACTAATTCTTTTGTTTCTTATGAAGCACAAGTCAGGGTGACTGCTTATACTTACATCTTAGGTTATTGAATTAATATCATCAATTATTACGTGTTTCTATAACAAGCTCATCAGTTATGTCAAGATAAGATTTATTAGTTATTATTCTGCTTACCAGCTGCTCCATTTGTAACCACAGTCTCAGTGGAGCTACTTGACCCAGAAAAAGTTCCAGAAACAAATCGGGGAAAGGAAGCCTGACGCAGAAGATGAAAAAAAATAACACATTTTTCCTGTCCTGCTTCATTTCCTTTGCCTTTGTTTGTTTGACCATGCTTAGTTTGGGATTTTTGCCTTGGTCTTGATCCTTTGGGTGTGCTTTGTGTTTTTATTTTACTTTATTTTATTTTTATTTTGTTGGGATTCTTTTCTTAGTTTTCCTCTTACTTAGTGATAATAAAATTTGGGATTTGGTGAGAGTCTTCATTGACTTTAATCTCCTTGAGAGTCTTAATTCACTCTCAAACCACAAAATGGTTGAGCATATGGAACCAGCATAATTTCCCTTTAGGATGAAGAAGACACTGTAGAAAATAGATAGCAGTTGCTAGTAATGCCCCAAAGCAAATATGGGTTGCAAATCTGTTATTTCATTAAATCACTTAGCCTCATTTCCTGTATGGTTCCAGACTTGAGAGCTCAGGCTCTGGTATGTGGTGGTGATTATATACACCAAGTCTGGTCCTTGATCTATTTGACAACCCATCCACTGGATGATAAAAAATTCTTGAATGATGAGTTAGAATCTTGCCAAAGTTTCCTTTTGTTATTGTTGACCCATTGTTGTTGCCATTTCCCTATGAAGGTGGTGCTCTTCTGACTCTGTCTGGATTTGGCTTTAATGAAAATTCAAAGGTGTTAGTTGGAAATGAAACCTGCAGTGGGATTGAAAGGGATTTAAATAAGATAACCTGCAGAACACCGAAAGTAAGACGTCTGATTTCAGTTATTTTTTTTTTCTGAAAACTGATGAATTAAGGGACATCTCAGGAGAAGTTTAAACAAGTGACATATTTACCTAAGAACTGCAGCATTATAGTAATGTTCCTTCACAATTCTTTCTCTAGCATCTTTCTGCTAAGATCCAAATAGGAAGTATTATATCCACATTCTAGATACTTAACATTTAGAAAGACAACATAGAAATCAATACTAAACAATGTGTTCAATTTGAAATAATAAAAGTAGAAACAAAGTAGGGTTGCCTGGGTGGCTCAGTTGGTTAAGCGTCTGACTTCAGCTCAGGGTTCATGGGTTTGAGCCCTGTGTCAGGCTCTGTGCTGACAGCTCCGAGCATGGAGCCTGCTTTAGATTCTGTGTCTCCCTCTCTCCCGTCCTCCCCTGCTTGCTCTCTGTCTCTCAAAAATGAATAAATGTTAAAAATTTTTTAAAAAGTAGAAACAAAGTAAAAATTAGGTAGAGTGAGGAGAGGCTGTCAGAATAGTTTCACAGAAAAATAGATGGCCTATCAGAGCTTGAAGGATGAAAGCGAATTGATCAGGTAAATCCAAGTATGAAAAAACCTTAGCACTAACAGTCTAAAAAAATTCAGAGAAGCAAATCTTTTTTTAAAGTAATATATGTTTTAAAAGTGTTGAAGTTTCAGTTTGTTGATAGTAAATAAATAAATCTAATACCAAAAACAAAAAAACAGAAAAACACCTCCATGTGAAGTTCCTAATGGAATATTGCATCTTAGCACCAATCATTGTTCTTTATATTAAAAAACAGTGTTTAAGTTTAAACCAAGACTCATGTTTGTTTATTATGTGTACAAGGATGGTGAATATGGTAATTAATATTAAAAAATTTAGCAGACTAAGCTAGGGTATATTATGTAGCTAAAATCTGTAGGAAGAATAAATTAGAGCATGTGTTGTACTGAATGATGATGAGAATCTAGAGGATAGGGTAGGTGAAAACATTGTTTAAATTTGTCTGTTACCTAAAGGCAGAGTGCACATTAAGCAAGTACTCCATGCTGGAAAAACTGTTTTTCCCAGTTGGGAAGTGTACAGGTGAGAGAGCACCAAACATTTTTCTTAGGGCTACAAGTGTTAGTCTTGGATTCTGAATCTAAGTCAACAAAAGATATAATAATGTGATCTGTCAGTGAAGAGGAATAAAAAATTATATATTAGTGTATTTTAAGAGCAACATGTCAAAACTTTTAGTATCTTATGCTTTATGAATTTAAAAGAATCACTTGTCCAGAGCATCTTAACTATATTGCAGAGCCCTTAGGAATCCAATAATACAGATGTATTTAAGCTGGACATAATTACCCTCAAAACCACTACATCATATACTTTTATCTAAAACATTAAAGCTGAATTGGACACCACAAGTTTCTAAATGTCTGAAAACTGATTCTAATTCACAACTTTGAAACAAAACATCTTCAGCAGTTGATTTAAAAAGATTTTTTAATGTTTTATTTATTTTTGAGAGAGAGAGAGAGACAGAGTGAGCAGGGGAGGGTCAGAGAGAGAGGGAGACACAGAATTAGAAGCAGGCTCCAGGCTCTGAGCTGTCAGCACAGAGCCTGACGCAGGGCTCGAGCCGTAAGTCAGACACACTTAACCGACTGAGCCACCCAGGCGCCCCTTCAGCAGTTTATTTTGAGTGGTTCTAGTTGTTTTTAGCCATCAGATTTCTTCAACTCAACATTGAATATTTTCTAATTTTTTTTCTTATTATTTCAGAGAACTGAGGGTACATTTGATATTTCAGTTATTACCAATGGATTTCAAACCACAGCAAAGGATGCTTATAGTTACAATTGTTTGCAGACTCCAGTTATAACTGATTTTAGTCCAAAAGTACGAACAATACTAGGTAAGGAAAATTTTAATAAAAACAGTCATTTGACATGTACATGAAAGATGTATATACAAGATATGTATTTGTAAGATATATGTATGTATATGTCACATATATATATGTAAACTATTTCTAGAAAGGTTTTGGAAGTATAGTTTCTCCTGCAATTGTTTCTTTTAATATTTATTTTTGAGAGAGAGAGGGAGGAAAATCAAGCGTGCATGGGGTAGGGGCAGAAAGAGAGGGGGACAGAGGATCCAAAGTGGGCTCTGTGCTGACAGCAAAGAGTCTAATGCAGGGCTCAAACTCACGAACTGCAAGATCATGATCTCAGCCAAAGTAGGACACTTAACCAACTGAGCCACCCAGGTGCCTCTGCAGTTGTTTCTTAAAGCAAAACCAGCCACAAGTTTTATTAGGTCAGTCTATTTATTATTTCACTTGGCACATGTGTGATAAGGAGAGAAATATTAAGTTTTTAAGAAAGTACTTTGCCATCTTTTTCCCCTGTGAAAAAATTAAAGATGAATTTTATCTCCACATGGCAGCTATCAGTTCTTGCACTGATTTTTCTTTGCCTCTGCAGTGTTAGGATTTCTTAAATCTGGTAAAAGATAAGAAATGAGTTTGTTTACTTAATATGCAAATTTTATGTCACATAGTAAGTTCATTTGCTTAATATGCAAATTTATGCCATATAAAAAGTGGAATCTTCTTGTAAAACCTTTATTCTCTTTTAAAATAATAGGAGAAGTTAATTTAACAGTTAAGGGTTATAACTTTGGAAATGAACTCACACAAAACGTGGAGGTGTATGTTGGAGGAAGACCCTGCCAGATCTTTCACCGGAATTTCACAGATATAAGATGTCTTTTGCCCAAGCTGTCTCCTGGAAAACATGATATCTACGTAGAAGTCAGAAACTGGGGTTTTGCATCAACAAGGTATAGTAATGACCATAAACTCGTGGGGTTGTGGAACCCAAGGGGCTAATTGCTTTGGGATAATAAAACAAGTAGTCATTAATCTAATATTTGCAGTTGCTTTCTTAACCCATCTCTATCTCCTTTTGCAAAAGATTCTGAAAATATCTCATAAAGTACAATATGTGCTTAGTTTTGAGAACAATTCAGATTAGGTTGTAAGATTTCTCTGTAGAATTAGATTTATGTATATATCACATAATTTTCATTCATTTTGGATATACTTACCGAGCAGTTAGTTACTTGCTCAGTGCTGAATTCACAGTGCAGAATAAGAGGGACATGTCCTCTGCCGTTAAGAATACCCACAATTTTGTTGGGGAGGCAATACCCAAACAGATCCCATCAGTGACTTAATTATAAGTGTGGAAAAGGCTATGAATAAGAGGTCTCAGGTCTCTAAGAGCACATCGTAGAGAACACTTTTTCCTGAGGGACAGGAAAGCACTCTCTAAAAGGTGACAATTAAGCCAAGGTGCTGGCTTGGTAGGTGCTGGCCATCTAAAGGAGAGGATGGAGAGAATCATTCTTTGGTTTTTTCCTGTAGGTAACTGTTCACTATTTTCTTCCTGGAAGCTGTTTGTTAAAATTTTAAAGTAAAATTTTAGTGCTGGCCTAAAGAAAGTACTGATTTAGAATACTTAGAAAAAGATGAAACTGAAATTTAGGAATTTAACAAAAATGCAGGTAAAGCTGATGTCAGAGTAGGAGGAGAGATTATCTCAGTAGAATCTTGAGGTGAAGTAGATGAGCAACAGCAACCATGAGCAGGCCCCAGAACTACATCAGCTCTTTGATTCCCAGGGCAGAGCTCACATGGGCTATAGAAGAGCGGCTGCTTTGTGCTTTGGCGTGATGGACAGAATGAATAGAAGTGATAGCATACAAATAAGGCATTTCACTGGCAGTTTAAGAAATACCAATCCAGGGACACCTGGGTGGCTCAGTGGTTGAGCGTCCAACTCTTCATTTCAGCTCAGGTCATGATCCCAGGGTCGCGGGATTGAGCCCCGCGTTGGTCTCTGCACTGGGCGTGGAGCCTGCTTAAGATTCTCTCTAGTGCCCTTTGCCCCTCTCCCCTCACCTCTTTTCAAATAAATAAATAAATAAATAAAAATTTAAAAAGACATAGCAATTCAGTTATACAGAGGAAGTGAAATAAAAGTTAATACAAAGACTCATTTTAGTTATGGTGAGAGCTGGGATGTAGGAATCTACTTCTATATATCAGGTCAAAACAGCATGACTTCCTAGGAGACACACTGTCTGGACCAAAGCAAGACAAATTTAAAACTCTCTCATTGAAATAGTGGGGAGGGAGATCATGACAAGCTTCGAAGATACATAGAATAATAATAAATTCAAATTAGTTGCATAAAACTTTAAAAAATTTTTTAAATTTTTTATTTTTTTGAGAGAAAGAGCGAGAGAGAGAGAGAGAGAGAGCGCACACAAGTAGAGGAGGGGCAGAGAGAGAGGAGACACAGAATCTGAAGCAGGCTCAAAACCCATGAATGGTGAGATCATGACCTGAGCCAAAGTCAGATGCTTAACCAACTGAGCCACCCAGGCACTCCTATTTCTTAAATAAAATGTATGGAATTTCATTTCTGTTCTCTTACAGTTAATGAATGCTGCCTTTATATTTTACTCTAATGAATAAAATATTTTAAAAGACATCACGTATTCCTTGTGACCTCAGTTCTTATAACCATATTTATTTCACAGTATTTTAAGATCCTCCATCTCAAATTATTCTGCCATGGGATTTTCAGAAATCTAATTTTCATTGTTAGGGAAAAACTATTATATATATATATTATGATTATATATATAGTACATTGTTACATATACTATATGTTATTATTATTGTATATACACACAGATGCAGACCATCCAATGAAATTAAGGCCATGATAATTATCAAATTATCTAGTTTGAAAAAGTAATGTCTAATTAAATACTCAACTACTTCCTCTTCTGAAATGAATCATATCCTAATGAGAGTTTAGTAATAGGATACCATGGAAAAGTCACTGAAGCATCTGCCAATTTTTTATTTGCAGAGATAAGTTAAATGCTTCTATACAGTATATTTTGGAAGTGACGACCATGTTTCCACAGAGAGGCTCTTTATATGGTGGAACTGAAATCACTATTCTGGGTTTCGGGTTTAGCACAATACCGACTGAGAACACTGTGCTCTTAGGTAAGAATTTCATCCTCACTGAAGAGCATTATCACTTTTTCTCGCTGTAAAGGATGTGCTTATAGGTGTGGAGTTATTACACAAATACTCTTCAGTCATGAAAACGTTATTTTTCTATTAGCGTATAAAAGGTTAAGTGTCTTTGGTTAAGGTAGTAAAGTGAATCTGAATAACTGTTTTTGATTTTAATAAGTATTTTACATTTAATGCATTATAAAACACTTTAAAAAGCTAAGGTCTCTGTTATAAAAATAATCAATACTCAAACATAACTCTCAGAAAAGTATCAAAGATCCTGCTACATAATGTGGAGTTTTTGTAGCGACTTGACTGTTTACTACTTACACTTCATCTCTATATTTTACAAAAAATATTTGAGAAAAAATTTCCCCCATCTTTTTTCTTTCTAGGGTCCTTCCATTGCAGTGTGATTTCATCATCAGAAAATGTAATAAAATGTGTTCTTCATTCAACAGGGAATACATTTAGGATTACCAACAGTGGAGAAGATTCAGGTATCAGCCAACGTTTATATATTGTAAATAGTGGAAGCACTTTACCCTGAAATTGATTTCATTTTATTTAGGTACTTGAAAGTATTCAGAGAATAAGTATTGCTATTTCTTTCTATAATTTCTCAATAATTTGTCTATACTTTATCCCTCTGACCCAGGGGGCCACATATAGAATGCATCAGTGGTAGACTTTAGTCTTAAAGGCTAGACTACAATTGCCTAATGAGGAATCGCCAGTCGATTTTACTGCAGTCCTGAACTTACTGAGCCTCTGTTGTTTATTATTGGTTATAGGTTTCAAAATAAATATTCAAATTAGAATTATATAGATTTTTGCATGCCTCAATGCCTGAGAAAATTCTTATGTTTAAAGAATTGACCATAGCTTTAAAAGAATATTCCATGTGACATTCCTGAACAACTTGTTATTGAATTTCTGATTTTTTTCAAATTTTTTCTTGATCATCAGTTTTGGAAGTGTATGTTAATTTTTTTCCTTAGCTTCTCATCTCATGATCTTACTTTCCATTATTTCTGTTTATTTTTGTTATGTGTCTAAATTATGCACATACAAAATTTAGTATGTTAACTTAAAAGCGTTTTTTTTTTTTTTTGCTAGTAGCAGTATAAAAATGCAATACTTTCAAAGACAATTATTAACAATTTTTACTCATTTTCCTTTTTTCCTTTAAAATGTATCTCAATTCTTGCTCCCAGTACATGGATTAGGTTATGCCTGGTCACCATCAGTCTTAAATGTATCTGTGGGAGATACAGTGACGTGGCATTGGCAAGCGCATCCATTTCTTAAGGGAATAGGATATAGGGTTTTCTCTGTATCCAGTCCTGGAAGTGTAATTTATGATGGCAAAGGATTTACCAATGGAAAAGAAAAATCTGCATCAGGTATGTTTCTGCTTTGTTGCATTTTGTGTCATGCTTCTTTTTCCTAGATATAATAAAAAGATACTATTAACTTTAAAATACTTTTGCATAAATAATATGTTGCAAATGCACAAATGATTTATTTGACATTGTATTGCTACAGTAAAAATACTACAAACTTATAAACCTATTATAAGTGAATATAAATAAAGTATTTTACACATCAGAGATGAGTTCTGATATCAGAAATGTCTTTATTCAATCTGGAATAATCAACCGATTGAAAAAAAATATTGAAATAAGCAAAATACAAAGAAAATTAGAGTTTGTGTTTTAATCACACCAGCCTGGTAGCAAGTAACAAAGTTCTGTTGATTGGAATCAACCTTAAAATCAGTATGTCTCCTAGAACAACTCAGTGTAAAGTGTCCTGTTAGACTGTCTGTTTTGTGATCTATCTATATCAGTTTGAACTTTTTCTCATAAACACAAAGTATTATTTATTTTTCAATGAATGTTGAGTTATTCTTTAAAATTTAGTAAAATATGCCAGACTGGACGTGGTTTTCTAGAAAAATTAATGCTGGATCTTGTCTTCCTGGAATGTAATTTCATTATGCAAAATAGTTCTTTTATAGTCAGTGAATCCTTTTTTACTGCATCCTGTTGAACTATCACGTGCATGAAAAATAAGAAACCTGTCATCTGCATGTGTGTTTGAATGATCATTTGAAACTTATTTATGAGGATGCATTAATTGCTTGTATTTATTACGTACAATCTTATTTTATGGCAGGTTCATTTTCTTACCAATTTACTTCACCTGGAATCCATTATTATAGCAGCGGGTATGTTGATGAGTCTCGCTCTATTTTTCTCCAAGGAGTCATTAATGTTTTACCAGCTGAAACCAGACACATTCCCCTGCACCTGTTTGTGGGTAGTACTGAAGCTACATATGCTCCAGGTAAGAGGGTTAAAGATGGAAACTCTGGGGGCGCCTGGGTGGCTCAGTCAGTTAAGCGTCCAACTTTGGCTCAGGTCATGATCTCACAGTTTGTGAGTTCAAGCCCCGCGTCGGGCTCTGTGCTGACAGCCAGCTCAAAGCCTGGAGCCTGTTTCAGATTCTGTATCTCTCTCTCTCTCTCTCTCTGACCCTCCCCTGCTCACGCTTTCTTTCTCTCTCTCTCAGAAATAAAAAAAAAAATTAAAAAAGATGGAAATTCTGTCACTGCAGTGACCCACGGTGTGTGTGACCTCTCTGGAGGAAGAGGCAGATGACTAGTTCTAACACTGCTTCTGTCTCTGACCAACCACATGACCTTGGATAAATCTGTACTGTTCTAAGACTGGAATTTGTTCTATAAAATGAGGCCCATGTTAATGTTGTCCTGCCATATTCTTCCAGAATCCTTGGGTGCCTCAAATGAGAAGTAGTTCTGACACCCTGAGGGAGCCTGCGTGGCTCAATCAGTTGAGCATCCAAGTCTTAACTTCAGCTCAGGTCATGATCTCACAGTTTGTGGGTTCCAGCCCCATGTAGGGCTCTGTGCTGACAGTGCAGAGTCTACTTGGGCTCTCTCTCTCTCTTTTTTTCTCTCTGTCCCCCACCCCCACCCCGGCTCTCTCTCTCGAAATAAAAATATAAACTTAAAAAAAACTAAAAAATAAAGTTCCAACTCTCTGTATGTGCCCCAAAATATATGAAAAGTGAAATGATGTTATTGTTTTATTTTCCCTGTAGGATCTGGCTTTAGAAAAATTGAAAAATAAATTAATTTTATATTCACTTTTCTCTCTTTACTGTACTGTCTTTGTCCAGATCTTTATTTTAACTTTGTACTGCTTGAGCCCCCCTTGTCATTAAAACAAAAGAAAGTTTTAATGGAATATAAAATAAAGAGTAATGCATTCTGAAAACAGATCTTGTTTTAGAATATTTATACATGACTTACAGGAAGTTCTTTTTGTCTAAAGGAGCTGCGAGTTTGCACTTGGGGAGCTCTGGGGCAGACTGCGTAGCAACAGAACCCCTGTGTGGCCTGAACAATACCGGGGTTAAAAATTCAAATAGATTGGTCTTTGAGCTTTCAAGTTGTTTTTCGCCATCTATAAACAACATTAGTCCTTCTGCCGGAACACTACATGAATTAATAACAATTACTGGACGTGGCTTCAGTAATCTCACATGTGCTAATAAGGTAAGATTATAACAATCTCTATTTTATACTGTATACTCAGTAAAAGGAAAATATTTCATCCATAACCTCATAAGGTAGTTCCTAACAGCTTTATTGCAATATAATTCATATACCATACAATTCACCCATTTAAAGTGCATAATTCAAGAGCTTTTAGTACATTCACAGAATTGTGTATCCATCTCCAAACTCAATTTTAGAACATTTCACCCCAAAAAGGAACCCTTAACCCTTAGACATTACCCTCAACCTTTCCAACCCTCCATCCCTAAACAACTATTAATCTACTTTCTGTCTTTATGGACTTCCCTATTCTTGACCATTTTTATAAACAGAATAATGTATGTGGTCATTTGTGACCAGCTTTATTCACTTAGTGTAATGTTTTCAAGGTTCATCTACATTGTACCATGTTTATCAGTGCTTCATTTTTTTTTTGCGGCTGAATAATATCCCATTATATAATATACACAATGTATTTATCCATTTATCAGTTCATGGGCATTTAGATTGTTTTTACCTTTTCGACTATTATGAATAATGTAGCTATGACCATTCATGTATGGTCATAATTTAGTTTTAAGATTGATCCAAGAGATGCTTTAATCAGCCCCCCCAAATTAGTTTTATGAAGAAAAAAGTTTGCACATGATTATATTTTTAAAATTCAGTTGCTGTCAATATAAAATTTAAGTTCATACTACAGTAATGTATCCACTTGTTTCCGTATTCATTTTCCTTTCAGGTTACAATTGGTAGCCACCCCTGTATTGTGGAAGAAAGTAGTGATAATTCCATTACTTGTCGTATTGACCCTCAAAACTCAATGGACGTTGGCATCAGGGAAATTGTCACATTAACTGTCTACAACTTGGGCACTGCTCTCAACACACTGTCCAGTGAATTTGATGGGCGGTTTGTACTTTTGCCGAACATCAACATGGTGCTGCCAAATGCAGGATCAACTAGAGGAATGACCAGAGTGACCATCCAAGGCTCTGGATTTGCAGGCTCTTCTGCAGGTGCAGAAGTCTATATGGGTCATTTGCCATGTAAAGTTCTGTCTGTAAGTTACACAGCCATTGAGTGTGAAACATCCCCTGCTCCCCAACAGCTGGTGAAAGTGGGTCTTCTAATACATGGAGTGCCTGCCCAGTGCCAGGGGAGCTGCAGCTTTTCGTACTTAGAAAGCATCACTGCTTTTGTAACAAGAATCTTACCAAACTCCATCAAAGGACCTGTAGAAGTTCTTATTGAAGGAGGTGGTTTTGGTACTGCCTTGAAAGACATTGCTGTTTTCATTGGAAACCAGCAGGTCAGAGCAATAGATGTTAATGACAATAACATTACTGTGCTGGTGAGCCCTCTCCCAGCTGGACTTCATCCTCTTAGTGTTGTGGTGGGAAGTAAAGGCGCGGCCCTGGGAACCCTTACCGTTAGCAGCCCCGCTGTTGCATCTGTCACACCCACTTCTGGAAGCGTGGCTGGTGGAACCACTTTGGTGATCACAGGAAATGGGTTCTATCCAGGCAATACCACAGTCACTGTTGGGGATGAACCTTGTGAAATTGTTTCTGTCAACCCCAGTGAAGTCCGCTGCAGTACCCAGGCAGGGACGGCGGGGAACGCCACATTGAAGATCTTTGTGAATGCAGTTGCTTATCCACCTCTGTCATTTATATATGCCTTGGAGGATACGCCGCTTCTCAGAGAAATAAATCCAAAGACAGGTACGCCAATACCTTCCTTTCATTGTCTTGATGTGGTATTATCAGTAATATTTATTAGTGTCAAAATGGAATAACGTTTATAAATGATTATTAAGATGTGTTCTTAGGCAATCCACATAAACCAGTTAATACATGGGATTTGAGTTCTGTGTAGTTTCCATTTTATAACTATGTTTTGCACATTCTTATGATAAAATTTTTAGTCAAATTCCAACTTCTATTTTGAAACAAAATCCTTTTTAACTTGACCTGACTTTCAAAGTGAGGAAGAAATAGATGGATATTTGTGAGTTAAATTGATAATTTATGTCATTAATGCTGGTATGGCACAGGAAGCAACTGTTAAAATTCAGAAGTAGGTGGTCTTACTAAACATTGAAAGTTTTTCTATGTAGTTTCCATGAAACTATAATCGAATACTAACTAGCTAACTCAACAGAGTTCTTTTTAAGAAGGTAATTGACCCATTCAGATGGAAAAAATATTATGAAATAAGTTTTGCTTTAGGATTTAGTATAACACATTTTTCTAAGCTAAGAATAGATAGTTTTCATAATTTTTGTCATTATTCTATGCTGTTTCTGATCATCTTCAGGGTGTTGGAATGCTTATCATCTACATAACGAATTCTGGAGAGGCAGCTGTAGTGTAATGGTGAGAACATGGCCTTGAAGCCTAGGTTCAAATCATGGTTTTTCTAGTTTATAGTGATACAACTTTGGACAAAGTTCTTTTAAATATGAGTTCCCTTATACATGCAAGTACCTTCCTGATAAGGTTAAATAAATTAATTCATATAATATAATTTAGAATGGTAACTTTAATAAGAAAATAATTAAATGTTAGCTTTTTTTTAAAAGGCTATTTGAAAATAGTCTTAAGTTTATATTACCAGAAGATGTGCCAGGTTTGGTTAAGATGTATTCTCTCCCTTCAAGAAGTTTGCTATTGAAATTTCCTTTGTTACATTAAGCTTTCTCATTGAGGAATTTTTAAAAAAGCAAACATTAATAATAGCAATAACATACTTTTCTCCCATGTATTTGTAATCATTGCAAATGATGAACTGGATATTGGCATATGTTTTTATTTCCATGAGCCATTTCTGTCCCATCTCTTTTCCTGAATGTCTCTTTCTTTAAAAAAAGAAAAGTTTATTTAAGGGCACCTGGGTGGCTCAGTCAGTTGAGCGTCTGACTTTGACTCAGGTCATGATCTCATAGTTTGTGAGTTGAAGTCCTACATCAGACTCTCTGTGGTCAGTGCAGAGCCTGCTTCAGATCCTGTCTCTTTGTCTCTCTTCCTCTCTGCCTCTTTCTCTGTCTCTCTGCCCCTCCCCCACTTACACTCTCTCAAAAATAAATAAAACATAAAAAAATAAAAGTAAAGTTTATTTATTTACTTTTAGAGAATGAGAGAAAGAGAGAGGTAGAGAGATGGGGAAAAAGAGAATCCCAAGCAACATGGGCTTCAAACTCTTGGAACCGTGAGATGATGACCTGAGTTGAAATCAAGAGTCAGATGCTTAACCGACTGAGCCACCCAGGTGCCCCTGAATGTCTCTTTCAAGCAATGTATTTGAAGTTACATAACTTGCAGACAAGTGAGAACTGAACTGCTTTATTTACTAAAGAGAAAAGGCAATGGATCAAACTTAGAACAATACTACCATTTGAAAGGTAAAAATGCTAGACAAAATTAAAAAATTAAGACTAAAAACTCATTTTTTGGCTTGTACATTTTTTAATGTCTTTTATTTATTTTTGAGAGAGAGATAGAGACAGCATGAGCAGGGGAGGGTCAGAGAGAGAGGGAGACACAGAATCTGAAGACAGGCTTCAGGCTCTGAGCTAGCTGTCAGCACAGAGCCCGACGTGGGGCTTGAACCCACGAACTGTGAGACTATGACCTGAGCCAAAGTCAGACACTTAACTGACTGAGCCATCCAGGCACCCCTAGCTTGTACTTAAAACTGTTCGTAGCATGATAGATCTCATTAATATCTGTGGTCTTTAAAATGATAATTCTCTAAATTAATTCCTTGTTTCTGTATTTACCAAGCATATATTGAAACTATTTATTAAGAAAAATAATCCATCCTCAAAAGAGGAAAGTACTAAAATATCAAGAAAGTACTAAAAATAAAAAATTTAAGCCTCGTTTATAAAATATACTCCAACTCACCATCCCTGCTCAGACATTCATATTTTTTAAGGCTATTTATTTATTTTGAGAGAGAGAGAAAGCAAGCGAGCATGAGCAGGTAAGGGGCTGAGAGAAAGGAAGAGAGAGAGAACTCCAAGCAGGTTCCACACTGTCAGTGCAAAGCCTGACATGGGTCTTGAACCCATGAACCACAAGATCATGACCTGAACCAAAACCAAGACTCAGACACAACCCACTGAGCCACCCAGGTGCCTCAGACATTCATACTTCTTAATTCTAAATCTTTTTTCTTCTATTTTCCCTTCTTCTGCAGTAGCCTGAATTAACATTAACATTAGTAATAGAGAACGCCTGGGTGGCTCAGTCGGTTAAGCGTCCGACTTTGGCTCAGGTCACAATCTCATGGTTCATGGGTTTGAGCCCCACGTTGGGCTATGTGCTGACTGCTAGCTCAGAGCCTGGAGCCTGTTTCAGATTCTGTGTCTCCCTCTCTCTCTGATCCTCCCCTGCTCATGGTGTCTCTCTCTCTCTCAGAAATAAATAAAACATTAAAAAAATTTTTTAAAAAGTAGCAGTAGAATAACAATGCACTGGAAAATAATGAATATTGAGATAATTTATAGTAAATATACTATAGATTGTAATATATGGTATAGCCAACCTTTGTATTTTGTTAATATTTATTTTAAGCTTTAAATTACTAGATATTATTTTGTTTACAGAAGTAATTAAGTGTATCTTTAAATGCATGTATAAGTGCTGGAATTTAGATATATTGTTTGGTTTGTCTTGTTTTTTTTTTTTTAAGGTCCACCAGGAACCCAAATTCAAATCACTGGATCTAATTTTGGTTTTGATGTCTTGGAAATTTCTGTGATGATAAACAATATCCAGTGTAATGTGACCATGGTCAACGATAACGTCCTTCAGTGTGTCGTTGGAGAGCATGCTGGTGGTACTTTTCCTGTCATGATGCATCATAAGACAAAAGGCTTTGCTGTGTCTACAGTTGTGTTTGAGTACCCACTCGCTATTCAGAATATTCACCCAAGCCAAGGTAGCCATGAATGTGTAGGAGCCTATAAATATTTTATATTGTTTCAGTAAATACGTAATCTTATTTAGAAAATAGTATTCTTATAACACTGCTGAGATTCGTAGTTCCTATAACCCATTAAAATAGTCTGTTTATCCATCAAATAAGCATGTGCATATATCAATCACTTCAAAATATTCATTTACAGCCTATATTTCTCTTAGTCTTACATAGTTTTATAAAATCATATTTAGACGTCACCAACCTATAATTACAAATACATAAATATTTTTTTCTATTTGAAAGTTACTTTAGTGGTTAAAAACCTTAAGAAGGTTTAACCAATGCTCTTCTAATTAAATAGTAATTTTATTTTATTTATTTTACATTTATGTTTTGACTACTCTCTTTGAGATCTCTGGTGAGTAAAATTTTGGTTCCTAGAAGTAGTTGAAATCAATGACAGGATGTAGTGTTTACTCAGTAAAGGTTTTAAAATACTACCATCAAAAGAGATTCTGTTGCCTTAATATAGTATATACTATATGATTTCAGTTCTAAGAATCATTTCATTTATTGTAATTTACTTCCGTTTCAGGTTTTAAAATATATACACAGAGGAGGTTTTTTTTTTTTTTTTTCATTAGCTGTATTTTTCCCTTTTATATTTCTTTACTAGGGAGCTTCGGTGGTGGTCAGACCATGACTGTGACAGGCACCGGGTTTAATGCACAAACCTCAACTATATTAGTATGTGGCTCAGAATGTGCAGTTGACAGGCTTAAATCCAACCGCACAACTCTATTATGTAAAATTCCACATCATAATGGTAAGTAGTCAGAAAAAAGAATGGCAGTCTTTGAGAAATAGTAATGTTAAAGAAATTAGAGTCTAAATTTCTTCCTCCAAGTTTTGGGGACATTGAATCACCTTTATGACTGTCCTGACTTTAAATAATTTCTGTAGAACTTTGTTTTCTAAGTTTATATTTCTTCCAAGATTCATAACATTTGGGCTAGATTGAATTGTTTATAATAAATTGTGGTTTTTTTAGTTTATCACATAAACTGAGCATGCTAAATGGAGGACACATTTTTAATTCCTATTGAACTATTAGATTTCCATTAAAGACAGGATAGTATGAGTGTAAACCCTGGTAATGCATTGCCAAGATTCAAACCCAAGGTGTTTCTTTAGACAGGTTATTAACTTTTCTGTGTCTCAGTTTCCTCATCTGCAAACTGAGAATAATCACATTTGCCTACTTTTTGGATTATTGTAAGGCTTAATCAGTTAATGTACGTAAAGTGGATGGAATGATATCTGAAACATGATATGTGATTTGCTGCTGTTATTATTATTATTACTCTTATTTGTTTTTATTTAGTGGTTAAGAACCCGGCTCTCAGGAGCCCCTGAATGTCATTTTGCCACTTACTGTGTCACCTCAACTAAATAGCTGAACTCTGTTTCAGTTTATCCATCTATTAAATGGAGATATTATTAACCCTAATTCTTGGGTTATTGTGCTCTTGTGAAGTTTAAACATCTGGAATTTTAAGTACACAAGAAATTGTCCAGTGAAATTTAAGATGAAACAAAAGGAATGCTCTGGGTGAATAAAAAAAAAATGGTTTGTATGCATTTTAAAAAAGCATGAACAAAATTTAATGAAGTCTTTACAAACATTTTTACTTCTTTTCTGACTTCTTTTTTTAATGTTTATTTTTGAGAGAGAGAGAAATAGAGAGAGAAAGACAGAGTCCAAGTGGGGGAGGGCCCTAGGGAGAGGGAGACACAGAATCTGAAGCAACTCCAGGCTCTGAGCTGTCAGCACAGAGCCTGACGTGGGGCTAGAACCCACAAGCAGTGAGATCATGACCTGAGGTGAAGTCGGACGCTTAACCAACTGAGCCACCCAAGCGCCCCCTGACTTCTTAAAGAATATTGAAGAAAATATAACATTTTTATGAATGAGCTTATTTATCATTTCAGTATCAGTTTATATGCTGACTTAAAAAAATGCAGCCATGTTGTCAAGATTTGTCCAGGTTTTTGAGGTTATCTGCACACCAGCTCCGCTTCCTCTCTGTATACTTTCATACCCGTGTCTGTGGTTTTGCTTCTCCTGGCTCGTTTCTGGCCGTCACTCCCTGCTGCTGTCAGCCTGCGCGCCTCAGCGGTTCTCCCTTCCTTCCTGCTCTGATTTGCACTGTCGCATCCTCCAGGGCTGGAAACCTACACAGGGAGGTTTGTAGCATCGTCTGCAGTAAGAGGCTTCAAGAAAGGATCTAAGGGGTTTTCCTTTTGACAATGTACATGAACTTTGAGATGTTTGAGTCTTATTATTTGAAAAATAACCTGTGTATATTGGAAGTGATTTCAGGAAAAGGAACATGTTATTGAAAATAGGACTTTGGGGAATGAGTAAGGGCCTGATGGCAGAACTCTCCTCAGTTCAATCCTCTTCTCATAGGCAGAGGACCTGAGCAAGTCTGTGAAGTGAGTGTGGTCAATGGGAAGGATATGTCACAGTCCACGACCCCTTTTATGTATGCCATGTCACTGACTCCGCTCGTCACTGAAATATCTCCCAAGAGAGGCAGTACAGCAGGGGGCACCAGGCTTACAGTCACGGGATCAGGCTTCAGGTACTGTCTTCACACACATACATCAGTGTGTACAAGTTCAAGCCATCACTCCTCCTTTCTCCTAGGTAAGGACGGTACTTAAATATACTCACGCAGTGTGTACCCGTCTGCTCAGAAGTCATGCTTGAGGCACATCCTAGTCCTAACAGCTAACATTTATCAACTCCTTACTCCATGTTAGGCAACTTCCTACCCCACAGAAACTTCCTGCCTTACCCTCTCTGAGATATTTTTATCCCATTTTATGCTTAGGAGACTGAAATTAGAGAGTTTAAATAACTTGCCCCAAATCCTAGTCAGACCCCAAGTATAAATCACATGTTGTTTTGTTTACCCCACTATCTCATCACCAACCATGATCTGCTTCTTTGGGTTGATGAAACATGTCTTCATACATCATGTCCATTTCATTGTAAGTGGCCGGATTCCTTCTTCCTGAACAGATTCATTATTTGGTTCAAATTTATGGATTTCACTGTTATTATTCTTCAGGAGGATAAGGCTGATTTCAAAACTGCAGATCATTTAAATCCTGGAAGGCAATTTTAATTTCTCAAGTACTTAATTTCTCAAGACCTTGGACGTGAATTTTTACTTGGATATTAAATTCTAAAGTCTTTGAATTTGGTGAAAATATCACATAAACAAAAGGATCCCTGAAAATCTCTTACAAAAGTGGCTCTTTAGAGACCAACAAAGATTCTTTCAATAAATTGAACCCAGGCAATTTTTCTCCCAACTCTGGAATGCCTGCTAATTTGTATAGCTTTATGTTCTGTCTTCTTAATCTTGTTTACTTTTTTTCTCAACACATAGTTTGAAGACTTACTATTGAAAAAAGTGTCAGTCTGCACTTTGATGGATCATAGAGTAAGATCATTATATTTGCAATAGTGCATATCATTAATAGGGTTTGACAATGTGACCTATTGGGACCATGACCAATTTGAGGGAAAAAAGTCAATGTTTTGCCCCCCCCACCCTTTTCTTACAGTGAAAACTTGCAGGATGTTCTCATCACCATAGCTGAAGCCAAATGTGACATTGAGTATTCCAACAAGACGTATATCATCTGTATGACTGATGCCCACACCCCTTCAGGGTGGGCTCCAGTGCATGTCAACATCAGAAGCAGTGGCATGGCCAAACTGGTAAATTGCTGTTGAGTATAATAAAGATAGCAATAGTAAAATAGAAAAAAAAGGAGAAATAGAAGACATTATGGGAGATGAAGTAATTGGTAATGGACTTTTTACTCTGTTAATGTCTCCAAAAAATAACTGAGATGTAACTATACTAAATTTAAAGTAACATGTTTTTGTTGCTTGTTACTAATATTTTATGATTTCAGGTTTTTACTTATCTGGATTGTGGGCTAATTGGTAATTGATTTTCACTTTATAATTATTATTAAACCAACAGACAGCTATGACGTATCTTAAGTAGATTACACTTGGGGCACTTGGGTGGCTCAGTGGGTTAAGTGTCCAACTTTGACTCAGGTCATGATCCCACGATCATGTGGAGTGGGAGCCCCACTCTGTGCGGACAGCTCAGAGCCTGGTTCCCACTTCAGATTCTGTGTCTCCTCTTTCTGCTCCTCCCTGGCTTGCGCTCTCTCTCTCTCTCTCAAAAATAAAGACTTAAAAATTAAAAAAAAATAAAGTAGATTATATTTTATATTAGAGATGAAAATGTTTCCTCATTGAGCTTTCTTCTTATTTGAGAAGTTGAATGAGTAATTCTGATAAAACCTCTCAGTTTAAAAGCTTCTTATGTTTTATTACAGGATGATGCTGACTTCCTGTATGTTGATGCTTGGTCTTCCAACTTCTCATGGGGAGGAAAATCTCCCCCAGAGGAAGGGGCTCTAGTTGTTATCACTAAAGGACAGACAATTTTGCTGGATCAAAATACACCGATTCTGAAAATGTTGCTTATTCAGGGTAAATTTCTGAAAATCTGCTTATTAGATTCTGTCTATAGAATATTTCTTGAAGAAAATCTAATTAAAACTCATGATTATGAATATCCATAGTGGTGTGATGTTTTTAATGCAGTATGGAATACTGTGTCCTTTAAATTGTGGTATGCCATTATTTAGTGTGTTGTAGCCAAAAAATTTTGATGAAATGGAATAGGAAATTTCGGAGTGTCTTGCATTCTTATGGTTAAGCATCTTCTAAAGTTAAATGTTGTTTTGTGAAACTTCTGTTTCAATAATAATGTACCTGCATGTGCCTGTGCCTCTCCATGTGTGGTGAATTACAGCAGTGAAAGGTATTTCCATTCAGAAAAAAACTGGTATAGTGGGTCCCAGGGGTTATAAAATCAGAGAGACTTGCTAAATTCTATACTAAATGACCACCCCAAACTCCCATTGGGTGCCAGGCTGTGATTCTCACCTTTGTCTTTGAACTTGCTTTCATTGTACTTGGGTGTCTCTCTGCTTCTTGATATTCTGTTATTAGTTTAGAAGATGAAATAACCAGAACTGTTACAACTGCATGTAAAAGAAACAATGTTTGACAAGAGTTAAATGCTTTGGGCTTTCAGGTATAAACTTTGCCATGATGGCTTTAGCTACTCAAAGACTTTTGTATTTCATTTTTGTTTTAACTTCCGGGATAATAGTGTGTTTCAGTTATTTGAAGTTATTAACTGTTGCACCTTTGGATAAGTAAAGTTCTACTGCTCACAAATTTATATCAGTCTCATAAAAATATATCTCAGCACATTCTTTAATAATGCTAATCAGGCTATAGGTGTTGCTAGTGCAAATTAGTGGATAGGAGTTCAGAGCTAATGTCAGCATTATAATGATTTCTATAAAAATGGTTTTCTTTAATTTTTACATTTTATTTTATTTTATTTTTAGAGAGAGAGGGGCAGAGGGGGAGAGAAAGAGAATCTCAAGCAGAATCCATGCTCAGCGTAGAGCCTAATGCAGGGCTTTCTCCCACAACCCTGGGATTGTGACCTGAGCTTAAATCAAGAGCTGGACGCTCAACTGATTGAGCCACCCATACACCCCTAATTTTAATTATTTCTGGCCTTAATTTATATTTTGAATACTTGTGTTTATAGAACATGTAGCTGCACTATTTAAAAGCATAGAAAATAACAATGGTCAAGGGAAAAAAATCTGCCTAGGGATTTAATTTTCTACCAACTCCTGGGTCTTGCCTGAAATTTTTATAGTTTATATTGCTAAAGAACTGAAGCTAAAGTGACATGCATAGTGATAGCAGATAAGAATAAGAAATTAGAAGTGGCTCCGTCTCTTAAGTGTCTGACTTCGGCTCTGGTCGTGATCTGCAGTTTGTGAGTTTGAGCCCCACATTAGACTCTCTGAAGTCAGTAGAGAGCCTGCTTTCTCTGTCTCCCTTTCTCTCTGCCCCTTCCCCAATCACATCCATGCACACTCTTTCTCTCAAAAATAAATAAACATTTAAAAAAGAATAAGAAATTAAAATGTTGTATATAATTTAATAAATAGCTATTAATAATAATTTTCTTTGTTATGTTTCAAAATTGTATAATTCATAGGTGGAACTCTAATATTTGATGAAGCTGACATTGAACTCCAAGCAGAAAATATTCTAATTACAGACGGAGGCATTCTTCAGGTATATGAGAGAACCTGATACGTAATCATTGCTAACCTCTCTCCATTCTTTGTAAAATACCATTTGTAAAATGGATAGTTAATTATAACAAGCTCTCACAAGTTTATCTTTACGTAGGTCTCTGTTACTAGTCTAAAGTCCTTTCTCTGGGAAAATGTTTTCCAGAGTATTCTTGTGCTTTTAATGGGAAGAGAATAGCATGCTATCATAGAGCCAAATTTTAAATGGAACAACAACAACAAAAAAATAGCTCTGAGACGTGGCTACAGTCAATCAGTATATGTTCCAGAGATCTTACAGAGTGTACTTGGCTGACTAGGAAATGTAAGGTTTATCTTTTGGAAGATAGATATTGATGACTGAGCAATCAAAACGTCTCAAAAGAAAGGGCTACTTTTAAGTGGTTAGACTGTGAATATTGACTTTTAACTTTCTGAATGATGGTTGTGAATTCCCTTGCAGATTGGGACAGAAGCATCCCCCTTTCAGCACAGGGCGGTCATTACTTTGCATGGGCACCTGCGATCTCCTGAGCTCCCAGTATATGGTGCCAAAACTCTGGCCGTGCGAGAGGGAATCCTGGATCTGCATGGTAGGGCAGCCAGAGGGCTCAGGGAAGTGGTCCAGGAGGTACTAGCCAGGAAACCAGAGATAACCCTCCTGACAACTCTAAACGAAAACTTGCCAAGCCCCTCCTGTCTTTATATATCCCCTCTTTGTTCCTCTTCATCTCTGCCCTCCCCTTATCCGGGCAGACCAGCCCTTCATACTACCAAGACTCATAACCCAGTCACTCCTGGGAACACCGCTCTGGGTCATCCCTACACTGTTCTGCTTATTCCTTTGTATGTGTTCTCACAACACCTTTTGCCTATTTTAGCGCTTAGCGGAGTACTGGTGATTATTACTGCTTTCATTTGTCTGTATAAAAAGGCATTAACTCCGGAAGCAGAAGGTTGTAACTTCTTATGTTTGTATTTTAAAATGGGCTCTTTTTAAAATATAAGTGTATAGCTGTACTTCTTTTTTTTTTTTTTTAATTTTTTTTTTAAATGTTTTATTTATTTCTAGGAGAGAGACAGCGTGAGCAGGGGAGGGTCAGAGAGAGAGGGAGTCACAGACTCTGAAACAGGCTCCAGGCTCTGAGCTGGCAGTCAGCACAGAGCCCGACGCGGGGCTCGAACCCACGAACCGCGAGATCATGACCTAAGCGAAAGTCGGACGCTTAACCGACTAAGCCACCCAGGCGCCCCTGTATAGCTGTACTTCTATATAGCTATATTATAGAAAATTATCAGCAAATAAAAATGATTATGATTATGTTTGAGGTATCAGGCTTACTTATTTAAAGGAAGCATGATATGAATCCTTTTTATATTAAAGTCTTCTATATTACAATAATCTGTTTCTTTCATAAATTTAGAATGTATAAACACGATCCCTATTATGATCGTAACTGTCATCCTGCATTGTACAAAATAAATATCCTAACATAATTTTCAGAAATTTACACATTTCATTTGTCTCTAGGTTATCAATTTAAGCAACTTCTATCAACAATGGCAAAGGTAATAGGCCTCTGCTCATTTTAACAATAGTAAGACACCACATTTATATTGTGTTTTTGTAAAGATGATTGTTTTAAATGGAGTATATCATTGCAGAAGGATCTTTTTTAGTTTTATAGACCCACACATGTTATCATAACTTAATTGTTATTTTTATAAAGTGAACATGCTAAATATTTCTTTTTCTTTTTTGAGAAAGGCGTAAAATGCCAAGGTAAAATGAGCCTTTTCAAAATTGATTCAATTCAGGCAAATATTAAAAATACATAAAGCTCTCACTAGGCAAGAAAACACATCTTTAGAAATACTCAGTTTGTGGATGCCTGGGTGCCTCAGTCAGTTAAGCGTCCGACTTTGGCTCAGGTCACCATCTCATGGTACATGAGTTTGAGCCCCATGTCAGGCTCTGTGCTGACAGCTCAGAGCCTGGAACCTGCTTCAGATTCTGTGTCTCCCTCTCTCTCTGCCCCTACCCTGCTTGCGCTTTGTCAATCTCTCTCTTTCTCAAAAATAAATAAACATTAATTTAAAAATTAAAAATAAAAGAAAGAAATACTCAGTTTGTCTGTTGGCTCCAGGTCAGCCGGTTTCTGTGATCTGGACTCGTCTGGCTCATACGGCAAAGGCCGGGGAAAGGACATTGATTTTACAAGAAGCAGTAACTTGGAAACCAGGAGATAAGATTGTAATCGCAAGCACAGGTCACAGGTATGATGTCTTCTGGGCATGATAACTTTGATTTACAACAGAGATATTTTTTAACTCTGCAAAAGAGGGATAATCCAGAAGGTCTACAGCTATTCGATTTAAATTTGAAACCTCTAATAAAGAAATATAAATGGCCAAGTATGTACTTGCTAAATATTAACATTAGATTGAACACCAGTGTGTTGTTTTCACTGATTAATTTACAATAGGATAAAGTGTAAATCTGAACCTACAAAATGTATAGTAATGAAATATTTTAGTTGTTTTCCATGGTTAGATTCCCATGTAAGATTTTGCTTGAAAAAAAGCATTCTGCTATTAAGTCATTTAGAAACTCTGACTTAGAGCTTTAGCTAAATACATTAATAAATGCAAAAATGTAAATGAGCTGGTTTATTTGAGGTCACCAAAGAACACGGTGTCAAGCTGCAAGAGAACTCGTTAGTATCTTATAGTTCTAGTAGTGGTTCCCAGGGAGCAAGATTGTTAGTAATGATTGAGTCAAAGAGAAGAAATTAAAGAGATTAAATCAAAGAGAAGATTGAGTGATGATTAACATGACCTTTTGCATATCTGACATTTTACAATTGAAACGGCTTATGACCCTTAATTCTACTTAATTATATATATTAGCAAACAAGAAGCAAAAAGAATAAAAATAATATAGCTACACCAAGAATATTGGCGGGGAAAGTGAGCAAGAGGAACTTTATTTTTGTTTCATTGTTCAAATTATGGGTAATAGCAAAATTGGATACGGTCGTGCTTCTCAGGTAACAAGTAGTAATTTATGATAAGAAACGGCTAAATTATGTTAAGGTTGTGACTCAAGTTAGAATTAAAATTCAAGATGGCATTTTGAGTTTGCCATTCTCCAAGTTAAAAATAGACTTGCAGATGTTAGGAACAGTTAAATATATACTTAGCTTTATAAGTGCCCTTTTTTTCCCTGGCCTTTGGAAGAAATTCTAATTATATAATGGCAAAATAAAAAGCAGCAAAATGACAGGGCTTCCTAATAGAATAGAAAGTTCTTGTTTATAGCTTTTCTGTATGAAATAAAAGGTTAAGTTTACAATTTAGCTTAGGGATATTTAATTTGAAGGAACAAAAATTAAGAAGTTTCCCACCAAACTTAACTCATTGTTTACTATTTCATTCATAGATTGTATTTGAGAATTTGTAAAGCAAGTGTTTGAGAAAACAGCTTCTAAAATTAGTCAGCCTGGACCCCCTTCCCAGCAGTACCACTTGTCAGGCCTGCAGTCATGGCGTTTCATCTCTCTGTGCTTCAGCAAAACTAGAACGCTAGTAGTATCTATGTCGTTGTTATTGTAAGAATTAAATGAGTATGTGTAGGCACTTAAAGTGGAATAGGCTCAAAGTATTATTACAAAGGACTACAAAGTGTGTTTGGGTGCACATAACATACAAAAATGCTTTGTAGAACCTTCTTTTCTGAAGAAATCTATGTATTAGCTGAATCCAAGAGAATTTGGGAAAGGCCAGCCTAAATCCCTTTTCTGTATCTCCTAGGCAATCATATGCTGCTGATACACCCTTAGCTCGAGTATCGCTAATCCTCACCTCCCCATGGCTTCCTTTCCCCACAATTCCTTCCCTGAGTCTCTTGTACTTGTGGCTTTCTCTATCCACTCACTATCTTGAAAAACTACTTTATTCTCTTATCTTTTCTAGCTGTTTTCATCTTGTTCAAAAAAAATTACTAATTTGCTTAAATATTATGCCCATTTCTCTCATTGCATTTTTGTTACCCATTTTTTTCCCTAAGCCCTTACATTGTAGTTTTGATCTTTACAAAAACTTTCCTAGTGACTTTCTGACTATCAGTATCCATGACTTCCTGCACATTACCAGGTTCTTTGGGTTCTGCCCTTGAAATGTCTCTTCTATCAGCTTTCCCTGCTCTTAGTTTAATTTAGACTCTGTCCCTCATACCTAGAATATTACATCACCTTCCTATCTGGGCTCCACTCCTCTCTTTTTCTCCCCTCTCTAATTCATTCTACATTAATTTGTTCAATCATTCGAACACTGTTATTGAGTTGTGACAGGTACTGTACTAAGTGCTCAGCATACAAAATGACTTAGCCTCTGGGGGCCTTACCTGCAGGAGCAGCCAGGTAGTGGAAAGGACAGAGAAGCAGACAGGAGAGCTGCAGCAGCCATGACGGGCCTGTAGTGGGGCACTGGTGAGCACTGCCAGAGGATGAGGCACAGTGTACTGGGAATCCAGAAGAAAGGCTGGGAAAGTTGAGAGAGGTGTCTTTTTACCTAGTTCACATGTGACATTGTCATTTGCTGGTATTTAAAAGAGAAAAAAGACTTGCTAAGGGAGAGAAGAGTCAAAAGGAAAGGTCAGGAAGACACAGAAATAACTCCCCGTAAGTTACCTCTGTTGACAGCACCGATCACACACTTCAGTAGATGATATACAACCTGCCATGGAAACGCATGTCTCCATAAAGTCAGGGGTACTTTCTACTTGGCCTCCTTTGCTCTGTGCCTAGAAAACCAGCTAGACACTCAATAAGTGTTTGCTGAATGACTGAAACACCCCCAATTCCAGCCACAGTGAAAGGATCTATCACTTTCATAATATACTCGTTCATGTGTTGAGTATCTAGCTGGTTTTCTACGTGAATGAGTATATTATAGAAGTGATAGGTCTTTTCACTGTGGCTGGAATTGGCGGTATTTTGAAGAAGTGGTAGAAATGAGACCTCATATACTTTCCCTCAGTCTTTTCTTTTCCCTCTTCAGGAACTTCCAATGGCTTCCCTTTGTAAGGGCTTATCAACCTCAGCACTACTGACACTTTGGACCTGACAAGTCTTTCTTGTGTGGGGCAGACCCGTGTATTATAGAACGTTTAGAAATATCCATGGCCACTCCCCACTATATGCCAGTAGGACCCCCCCCCCATTTATGACAACCAAAAATGTGTCCAGGCATTGCCAAATATCTTCTGGGTAGATATAATCATTCTCAGTTGAGGACCACTGAGTGTGATCTTCAAAGTTATAAATGAATAGCTCGTGTGAATATAGGAATTAGTATAGTTCTCTAAACAGCTGCAACACTTGGAAAATATTTATTTAATTGAAATCCATTTGTAAAATTTACTCAGTTACTCTAAGAAAGAGTTAAACACCATTTTCAAATTCCTCTTCATTCAGAATATTGTAAGACATTAAAAAATTTTCTAGTTTACAGATGGCGTGTTCAAAGAACATAAAACGAATGCATTAAACCAAGATTATGTTGATTTAGATTCATTTGGAAAGCTTTTTGTTGAAATTTTTACAGACACAGTCAACGAGAGAATGAAAAACGGACCATTGCATCCGTATCTGCTGATGGCACGAACGTAGTGCTGACTGACCCGCTGAACTACACACACTTAGGAATCACTGTCACACTCCCTGACGGAACTCTGTTTGAAGCAAGAGCAGAAGTGGGAATTCTTACAAGGAATATTTTAATAAGAGGATCTGATACTATGGAGTGGAATCACAAAATTCCAGCATGTCCTGATGGATTTGACACTGGTAATTCAACCCTAGTGTGTCAGCTTAAATTGTTTCCAGACATTGCAAAAATGTTCCCTGGGAGAAAAATCACCCCCAGTTGAAAACTGTTGGACTAGGTTGTGCTCTAGTAATAAATAAGCCTCAAATGGCTGTGGTTTAAAATGAGAAAAGTTATTTCTCACTCATGCTGCGTGTGTCCAATATGCTCATTGTAATGATTCTAGAACATAAGCTGATGGGAACTCCACCTCAACACAGGCCCCTGTGATCTCTGGGACAGGGCAATGGGGTGGCCAGGGAGTCAAGCAATAGCAGTTAATTACTTTGGTCCTGAAGTGACATGGGTCTCTTCCACTCAAGTGTCATTAGAAATGATTCCATAGCTTACCACAGTTCTTAGATGTGTGCCTGTGTGTGCATGTGTATATAGATAGAGAGATGATAGATAGATAGATAGATAGATAGATAACTTTTATATGATTAATACCATTACAACCTGATATATAGTTAAATATTAACAAATAGTTTAAACATAGCCTTTTCTTCAATGAGTTATATTAGAAAAGCCTCTCTAGATTTAGTGTCAAATAACCTACATTATGATTCCAGTTTATGAAACCTAGTATCATCCTGTTTGAAATAAGAATATTTCCTGTTCTTCCCACTTACTGTAGTTATAGGAATGAGGTGACACTATGCATATTCTAGTGCTATATAAATGTAAGGTTTGCATTATGTTCATCTCTAAATCTTGGGACAAAGCTTCAAGATAATTAAGACAAAATACCTTTATTAGTATTAGTTCAAATGTTCAAATATTTATTTAGTATCTTTGAAAAATGCTGTCATAGGTACCTTAGGGAATGCAAAGGTGAAAAGATAAGGTACTTACCTTTCTTACTCTCTAGAGGAGGAAATGATGTGAATGCAAATAACTATATCCCAGGGTGAGATTAAGATTATATATGAATAAAAAGATATACTTAGGTATGGGGAAATCTATATAGCTAGAGGACTTTGCCATGGTTTTTCTTTATGATGTCTTTAAAATATTTGTCAAGGTGAATTTGCTACACAGACATGCTTCCAAGGAAAGTTTGGAGAAGAAATAGGCAGTGACCAGTTTGGAGGCTGCATTATGTTTCATGCTCCCGTTCCTGGTGCCAACATGGTAATTGGAAGAATAGAATATGTAGAGGTAAGAGGCATTATTACTAAATCACAGTGGTTTGCTGAAAGTTATCCACGCAGTGGCTAAGCACTGAACTCCTGGTGTTGACCGGATGCTGCTTATGATCTGGTAGAGGAGACAGAGAAGTAAACAGACAGTTTTGATGCAACCAATTATTCTCCCATTTAATCATGCCAAAATTTTGGTTCTCTGTTTTTCTCACACCCACATCAAATTCATCAGCAAGTTCTATCCACACAGCCCACAAAATCAGATGACCTGCATCCAGTCTCTCTCCACCACTGCTACCCAGTCCCTCGCCCAAGC
The DNA here is from genome assembly GCF_003009895.1 of Hyaena hyaena. Classification (NCBI taxonomy): domain Eukaryota; kingdom Metazoa; phylum Chordata; class Mammalia; order Carnivora; family Hyaenidae; genus Hyaena; species Hyaena hyaena. The sequence continues at coordinate 303,131 of NW_024081119.1, forward strand.
CACCATCCCCTCTCACCTGGACTACTATGGGTTCCTCCTAACTGATCATCTTGCTTCCACCCTTTCTCCAATAGAATCTCCAGACCACAGCCAAATTAACTTTTTAAAGTATAAATCATATCTTGCTTCACCCTGTTCAGTGGCTTCATATTACACCTAAAACAAAAAGCCCACGTCCTTCCCATAGGACCCACACAGTCTGTCTGCCAGCTGGCCGCTGACTTCATCTCCTATGACTTTACCTTGGCTCATGCCATGCTAGCTACATGGGTCTCCTTGTCAAGCACATTTCTGTCTCAGGTTCTTTGTGTTTGGTCTTCTTTTTGCTTGGAATGCTCCTCCACCAAATGCTTGTATGGTTCACATTCGTTTCAGTAAGGTGTCTTGCTCTTAAGAGAGGCCTTTCCTTACTGTCTTTATTTGAAATAACTGTCCAAGGCTGTTTTCCTTTATTTACTCATATCTCCTGACACATATGTACTTTCAATCTCTCTCCCTAGAACATAACCTCAATTAGTTCAGAGATTTTGTCTTTCTGGTTTTCTACTGATTCTACTATAGCTGAAACAGTGCTTGGCATACAGCAGGTTCTCAACTGATTGTTAATTGAACCAATATATGAAAAAAATGAATAAATATTCAAGTTATCCCCAAGAAATTAGGAGCCCCTCTGTAACTTACTCATATTCAGTCTATATAATCATAGTTTAGCAGAGTTTTTATCAGGTGTTCAGTAAAAGGAGGGAGGGAAGGAAGGTGGAAGGGAGGGAGGGTGTGATTGAGAGAGGAATAGTAAAATCCATAAATCTATTAAATTCGATACACTCCGACTGCAAACAATGTATTGAGGATGATAGAGTAAACACCCGTATTTTGTGAAACTTTCCTCTTCCTAGGATATTTTACACATATGTGACATCTGAGATATAGATTAAGTGAGGCCAGGGTCAATCTGTGTATTGATTATTAGTAACAGTTAATTTTTTAATTTTTAGATGAAAAATGAAAATAAATAGATGCGCTAACATTTTCTTTTCTAACCTTATGGGATCATATTACACATACACACTTGCACACACACTCTCACACACTGGTATCCTCTGTATTAAATTACTGGATTGTAGACCTATTGAAGGAAAGCACAGCACCGTGGTTAATAAGAGCACTGAATCTAGAATCAGACCACCTTTGGAGTTTAAATGGAGTTTTATGACCATGAACAAGATTCTTAGCCATTGTAAACTTCATCTGTAAAGTGAAGTTGGCGATAGCTGGTTACCTCCTAGGATTGTGGTAAAGATTGATCATGCATATACGACACAGCACAATATCTGGCAATTGGTAAACACTCAAGAAATACTTCTTCTTATTATATAAGAATCAAAGTGAAGGAGAAAAATAAGTCTTTGAGAGGTCATATATTGCCAAACATGGAAGTTTAGTAATAGATTGAGGTGAAAAACAAAAGATTCAAAGATGACTTTTGTTCATGCATTCATTTGGTAACAAGTACGGGCTGTTACACATTGAATAAAGCAATGTGTGTTGAGGGTCAAATAACAGTTTTGAAGGATAAACATGAATAATAATGGAAGATATAAATGTATCAATAATAATTAATATAAAATTGGAAATTATTTTGAAACAAGAAAATATAAGCCAGGCAAATTATTACTCTATGTGTATCACTAATAGCTATGATTTATGGACTTGACAGATATTCCATGCTGGCCAGGCTTTCCGGTTGGGGCGGTATCCAATTCATTGGCACCTGCTTGGAGATTTGCAGTTTACATCTTATGTAAGAGGCTGTGCAATTCATCAGGCCTATAACAGAGCTGTTACTATCCATAACACACATCATCTTCTGGTTGAGTGGAATATTATATATGATATCAAGGGAGGAGCATTTTTTATAGAAGATGGTATTGAACATGGCAATATTTTGCAATATAACTTGGCAGTCTTTGTGCAGCAAAGTACTAGTCTTTTGAATGATGATGTGACCCCAGCTGCATTTTGGGTCACCAACCCAAACAACACCATACGACACAATGCAGCTGCTGGAGGCACTCACTTTGGCTTTTGGTACCGAATGAACAACCACCCTGATGGGCCATCCTATGACCGAAACATTTGCCAAAAAAGAGTTCCTCTTGGAGAATTCTTTAACAACACTGTTCATTCTCAAGGTTGGTTTGGACTTTGGATATTTGAAGAATATTTCCCCATGCAAACAGGATCTTGTACTTCTACAGTGCCAGTGCCTGCGATATTTAATTCACTTACTACTTGGAACTGTGAAAAAGGAGCTGAATGGGTCAATGGAGGAGCCCTTCAGTTCCATAACTTTGTGATGGTAAATAATTATGAGGCTGGAATTGAGACCAAGAGGATTCTGGCTCCTTATGTTGGAGGATGGGGTGAAACCAATGGAGCAGTGATTAAAAATGCCAAAATAGTTGGTCATCTTGATGAACTGGGAATGGGGTCTGCATTTTGCACAAGGAAAGGCCTGGTTCTCCCATTTAGTGAAGGCCTGACTGTAGCTTCTGTACACTTTATGAACTTCGACCGTCCCAACTGTGTAGCTTTGGGAGTGACATCCATCACTGGAGTTTGTAATGAAAAATGTGGAGGTTGGAGTGCAAAATTTGTTGACATCCAGTATTTTCACACACCAAACAAGGCTGGCTTTCGATGGGAACATGAAGTGGTACTGATCGATGTTGATGGTTCACTTACAGGTAATGTTATATTCTAATTTTTGATAACATATGTTGGAAATATGTTTGTGTTTAAACAGAGAGCTGAACTGTCAAAGCAGACTCACAGGAATCACAAATCTCACCCACCACCAAATTTCAGTAATAATTTAGGATAAGGTCAGCACTAGGCACAGATGAGACACTTTATCTGGAAGAAGCCCGAATTGTCATGTGTAGCCTTTAAAAATATCCTTTTTTTTTTCTTGCATTTGTGCTTTGGTTTGAATTAACAGCAAATTTTGAGCAATATTTATGGAAATATTGACCACAAAAGGAAATTGTTTCAGGTTATTCATTTTATATTCAGTTAATTATACAGATAAGAAACTGTTTACATAATTAACCAAATTCTCTAAGCCAATCATGCCCCATAAACATAGATATTCCAGGTTTATTTACATAAACAATGTAAGCAGACTGGATATATCCTGCTAAAATACTGTAAAGGAAAAGAATAAGTAACGGGCCTGCTGTTAACCCTTTTCTTTTTTTTTTTTAATATTTTTTAATGTTTATTTATTTTTGAGAGAGTGAAAGAGACAGAGCATGCACAGGGGAGGGGCAGAGAGAGAGGGAGACACACAATCTGAAGCAGACTCCAGGCTACGAGCTGTCAGCACAGAGCCTGATGTGGGAGTCGAACTCACAAACCATAAAATCATGACCTGAGCCAAAGTTGGACGCTTAACCAACTGAGCCACTCAGGCACCCCAACCCTTTTTTTACCACTCTAAATTCTGAATTTGAAATCAGTTCAAAGAATATGTTAACTGTAATATAAAATTCAACATGATTTGGAGGTTAAATTTTTTTTTACCATTTCAAGTTTAGAGCCACATTTTCTGTAAATATTCATAATTTCTAGAATTTAGTGTCTTTACACACTTTAATGATATTTGTCTAAATAAAATCACAAAGATTATGTGTGTGATTCTGCATAATTCTTTAAGAGATAATTAACAAGTAAATCTACAGATACTAACAATTTACTTTTGAAAGACTTTGTAAGATGGAAAAAAATTCATCTCAATATTCAAATAGACTGAGTTCTCAACTATAGTTGTTGACTTTTGACTCTTGTTCTAACTGTGGCTTTTAGAGGGAGAAGATTTGGGTGATTCTCATTTATAAAACTTGTGCAACCTTTATTAGTTTATCTAATTCAGCTTAGATATTTAATGGTAGCTGGCAGTCCATTGGTTAAGAGTACAGGCTCTAGAGTCAGACTGCCTGGATTTGAATCCTTCTGTGTATCCTTGAAGAAGTTATTTAACCTACTTCCCATCCCTATTTGGCCCTCATGGATGCTTTAGATCCTGTGTTTCATCTACATCTACAATAATCTCCCTGACCAAAGGGTCCACTGCCCAGCCTCCATATGAGGTCCTCTTCCCCCATGCCCAAAAAAATAAATTACCAGGACTTTTAGATTTTGTTACTGGTACTATGGGTCACAGTAGCTGTATGTTGTTGTGGACAGTTTGGGGGTGTTGTTTGTTTTGTTTTTTAGTTTTCTAAAGTGATCTAGGAAACATGCTGTTTGTGTCCATCTCCTAGGTCACAGAGGACACACTGTCATTCCACACAGCTCGTTGCTGGACCCTTCCCACTGCACGCAGGAAGCCGAGTGGAGTGTTGGGTTCCCTGGGGCTGTCTGTGACACCTCAGTCAGTTTCCACCGTTTGGCATTCAACAAGCCTTCTCCAGTATCTCTGCTTGAAAAGGATGTGGTTCTCTCAGACTCTTTTGGTAAGTGGAATATAGTAGTTTAAACTAGCAACTTAAATGTTTTTCTATTTTCATCATCATTTTTTTGAGTTATCACTCAATATTTGGAACATGGACAAAGTATAATATTTTTATTAGTGATCATCCAGGCAGGAAACAAATATCACACCCAAAACAGGCATGTGAGGTTATGGAATAACTGCATGGACGAGCATGATGTTCTGCTGCACAAGGAACCTCCAGATAATATTACTACGGAGAGTAGGAAAGTTGACATAGTCCTTGGAGCAAGATGGTAAAAAATACTCTGTTGTCCCTGCCAGTGAAGGCAGATCCTTTTGATTATCTTTGTTGATTGAAATGGGATGGAGGAGCATTTGCTAGGTCAATAGCTGTCTACTAGGTGCCAGGGGTTATTGGTTTACTGATTTGTTTTAGTGATGATACCATACCTGGAATATCAGATGAGTTTGACATCATTACCTGACTAGGTTGCCTTAATTTGCTGTCATTATTCAGGATCCCTCTGGCATTTGCACGAGCCAAACAAGCAAGTTAAATGGGGATATGCCCTTTGGTGGAGACATGCAGGAGCCCACCGAGGACCCCCTACTTCCTCACAGAGAGGGAGTCAGGGGAATGAGCAGCTCATTACACATTCCCCTCTGCCTCTGTTCCCCAAACTCATGGAGAATGGTGGACAGTGGATCTGCAGGGAAAACAGTAAATTTGAAGCAACTCTTTTATCATTTATTATGATGTTATCAATTATTATATTTAGCTTTAAATCATTCTTACCAGAGTTTCTTCATCCTATGAATTGAAAGGTCATATAGCAACTCTCTGAGTAATGGGTATACCCACTGGCTCAGTGACTTAATAATATGAACTCAGTAGCCATTCCTTTTTTTTTTTAATTTTTTTTAATGTCTTTATTTCTAGGAGAGAGAGAGAGAGAGAGAGTGAGCAGGGGAGGGTCAGAGAGAGAGGGAGTCACAGACTGAAACAGGCTCCAGGCTCTGAGCTGGCTATCAGCACAGAGCCCGGCGCGGGGCTCGAACCCACGAACTGCTAGATCATGACCTAAGCGAAAGTCGGACACTTAACCGACTAAGCCACCCAGGCGCCCCATCCATTCCATTCCATTTTTTAAAAAAAATTTTAAATGTTTTATTTATTTCTGAGAGACAGAGAGAGAGAGAGAGGGTGAGCAGGGAAGGGTCAGAGAGATACGAAGATACAGAATCTGAAACAGGCTCCAGGCTCTGAGCTGGCAGTCAGCACAGAGCCTGATGTGGGGCTCGAACCAATGAACTGTGAGATCATGACCTGAGCCGAAGTCCGACACCTAACTGACTGAGCCACCTAGATGCCCCTCATTAGCCATTCCTTTCTTTCTGATTTCCAGATGTCCAGAATGGAGCAACATTGCTTAAACTTTTAGAGACTATGGTACAATAAACAATATTTTAAGCAGTGTCGTAGTCTCTGGGTCTAAAGTTATCTCTTGTCTTAGCAAGAGAGTGGGAGGCAGGATTAAAAAATAGGAGAGAGATGGCTAATGTCTGGGAAAAGACAAGAGCCCCGAATAAGGGTCCTTGCCCCATATTTATTAAGATCAGAAGGCTTACAAATGTGATGGGTGTGCACAAAGAGACAAAGAAACTGTGAACATCAATTTATGGGCATGAAGGAACGGGGAGTTTTTGAAGATATACGGTGTTTTGGGGGTTTGGGTCAATATAAAACAAAATCCAGGCTCCAGGCAGTTGGGCGGATGGTTGTTAATGGCAGATAGGAGGCACCATGTCTGTTTATCTTAGCTAGCTTAGAAGAGAAGACAGATAGGGGAAGTGACCTCAGGGTTAACAAGACACCTTTTCTTTTGGTAACCATCTCCACTCTGGGCTGCTTCCCTTAAAGTGCAATGGTCTATAATCCAATTTACTTGTTTTGCCTAACCTGACCCTATTCTCCTTTGAAAAAAGCTTCTCTGCTATAGTACTAAACTGGGGGGGCACTTTTGCCCTGAATGCCTAATCTTGCCTACTTCATATACCGTTGTATTGGGAGCCTTTGCTCCTATTCCTATCTTGGTCCTTTGCCTGTCCCTGTCCTCTCTATCTTTGGGGTTCAGTATCCCCCTATTCTCAGGGTGCCTTTACACCATTCTATTCTTGGGGTGCCAATCATGTTTACCCAAATTCGGGTATGTGCATACTATAGCTTTTTATTTCTCTGTGCCTTGTTAACCCGTTGGTATAAGCCCAGGGGATTCCTAAGCCTATCCCTCCCAAAGCAGAGTATCTATGAATGTTTTCTTCCGAATAAAAACAGACAGGGTAAAACAAAAAGGAACCAAAACATCAAAATCAAATGAGTTTCTTTTATCTGGTGAGATAATACATTAATATTTCCCATTATTTTGTATCAATAGTTACTTATGATAAAACTTTTAATCATATCTCCAAATACTTTATGACATACTGTGAGTAGACTGAACATTAGCTTTTTATAAAACATGGTCTAAGATCATTCTACAGAGGACTCAGAGATGTACAAACCACCCTGAGTAAATTCTTTTAAATATACAGCATAATAAAAAAAATATATATATATGCCTTTAACTATATTTCAGCAGTAGTATTTAAGCATTTTAAGTCTCTTCTTTAGGTTTGTTTTTTGTCGTTGTTGGGTTTCTTTTTTTTTTTTTTTGGTATTAGTGGTGGTGGTAGTGATGATTTTAGAGAGAAGATTTTATTTGTGTTATTTATTTTATTTAAAGTTTATTTGAGAGAGAAAGAGAGTGGGGAGGGGCAGAGAGAAGGAGAGAGAGGACCACACACAAGCAGGTTCCATGCTGTGAGTGTGGAGCCCAACGGAGGGCTCTCAAATCCACCAACAGTGAGATCATGACCTGAGCCGAAACCAAGAGCAGGATGCTTGATTGACAGAGCCACCCAGGTGCCCTGTTTGTGTTTTTATTTTTTATTTAAGAAGTCTAATATTTCTGAACGTATGAGATTATACCTTTCTTGTGAAGTCTCTCTGTGCCTTTTTGCCTGATCCTTTCGGGAATGAAGATTTTTATCTAATTACTAAACTGAACACTTTGGTGGCAAGATCTATTAATTTCTGTCACCCACATAACTCAATACAAGATGTTGCAAATAGTAGAGACTCAGTAAGCACTGAATTACAATGGAATTAGTTGTAGTACTCAGATCAAATTACAAAGTAGAGAAAATGTCATGCCAGGCATTTTCCTTTCTAATATGACATAGAAAATAAATCTATTTTCATAGTCAAGCAAATTTGACTATTTTTATTTCCATTAAATTCAAATAAAATGATTTAGTACTAAACATTAAAAGCAGAAAAAAGAGATCACTTGTTTTCATTTTATATATATACTAAATGAATCAAAAGTTCAACAAATATACTAGAACACTGGGAAATGAGAGTTGATATAACTTTACATATATCTTTAGATATCTTTATCAAAGTCTTTTTATCAAAGTGTCTCATACATGGTGATGTATCTTTATATATATGTATGAATATATATGTCTTTATGAATTTATATGTAAAGTTAGACCAGATGGCAAATTAATTTTTGACACTGTTAGTGATACTATAGACCAGATGGCAAATTAATTTGAGACACTTACTCTTAAGGATACTATCTTTTTGAAATATCAACTTCAGATTTCAGTCCAAGATGCTTAAAATCAGCATACTGAAAATGAATGCATCTGAAAAAAAATTAAGGAAACACAAATAGCTATTAAAAATGACTATGAGTTATATTTACAAAACAGAATTATGAAGGAAGTTCAGCCTAAAGTATAATTCCATGCATCAGAAAGCTTTGGTGGAGGTTGGTTCTGCCAAACAGAGCCAATTCTAGAGGTTGTGGATGATTTTCATGAACTCTTATCTAAGTCAGCTTTGCTTCCTGACAGACTATCCCCTAACTTAATAGCTTAAATCTACAATCATTTGTTTTCACTCTACTGTCTGAGGACTGGGGGTTGGGTGATCTTGGCTGTGCTCGGCCAAGACGCTTTGCTCGAAGGTGAGGAGCCTGTGGGCTTTGCTCCTCCCCAGCAGCTGAATTCAGGCTGTTCCCTGTGTGCTTATTACAGAGTGCAGGCTGGAAGGAGAGCCAGCTCCCTGGGGCAGGCTCTCTGCATTTCAATGGCAGAGGCTCAAGATGGCAAGCCTCACTCAGCAAGCACTTTTCAAAGGGTTATGAGTGTCTGGTCACCTAACATCAACAGGCCTGGGGAGTCTACTCTGCACTTAAGGAAGAGAGAGGAATGAATACTTGGTGAATAATTCAAATCATCATAGTTCTTCTCATACATTGCAGGTCATTTGGAACTATACGTTTTTAGGGTCTCTGCTCATTGCCTTTTTAAATGCAATGCTAATTCACAAGCCTAAGAACTAATGAATTTGCTCCTTCTTAATATTGGAATGTTTTTGCCTTATTCTCCAAAGAAAAAGGATGAGATTTTATTTTATAGTCTTTTTTCTAGCTTCCTCTTCTTAAATTTGTAAGGGAAGAGTTTGCATATTTAACATAAAGTTCAGAGATGATAAGAGAGAGGGAAGGGATAGGAAAAAATAGAATATCAGCAATTAATCATAGATCTCTTCATTGTTTTGTAAGAAATCTTTTCACATCTTCAGCTGAAGCTGTCGGGCACTCTCTCATGAACAAGCATTACTAAATTAAATACTTTTTCTCATAACAGGTAGTTTAGGTTCCAGGTTTGTCATTCACAAAATTCAGGGTATCAAGGCCAGTGTTGGTGGTAAGTCTAGTGGTAGCCTAGATCCTTAAGAGCTTGAAATCAAAACTTTTCATTAGTACTTGTTATGCAGATTTTTATTAAGTCAACAAATATGGGAAATTTAGTAAAGAATTAGAACTTATATCCCTATAAATCAAGGATCTTGAAGAATTAAGTTCTTAAAAGAAAAGCCACACTATGTATATATTTATGTATATATATATTTTTAAATTCTTATATATTTATTTATTTTGAGAGAGAGAGAAACACACACAGGGCAGGCACAGAGAGAGCAGGAGAGAATCCCAAGTAGGCTCCACACTGTCAGCACAGAGCTAGACACGGGGCTCAGCCTCAGGAACCATGAGATCATGACCTGAACCAAAATCAAGAGTCAGACACTTAATTGACTGAGCCACCTATGGTTCACAACAGAATTATATTTTAGACCAATAATACTTAAAAAACTGTGTTAATATATTTAAGCACTTTTGTCATAGTGGTCATAAGCATCATCATGTTTGAATTTTATCTTTCCCTAAGGAATAACGATGTCATCTCAATTCAGAATTCCAAGTGAGAAGCATTTTGTATTTCAGCTAAGTGGAATATTAAACATTGGGGCCTTCAGTTAACAAAGACATTTAGAACATAAGTAATGAAATGCTATAAGGACTTCTTCAGAGACTTCCATTGACGAGGCTAATATTTCACATTTGTACTTCTTGGTAAAAAGAGGAATTTTCTAGAGATAGAGATCACTATTATTTGGTTGTTTTATGTTCTGCTACAGGCACAAGCATTGTTCCCTTTCAGAAGAAACGACTGACTCATATGTCTGGATGGATGGCTCTGATTCCAAATGCAAAGCACATTAACTGGTATTTTAAAGATGTAGATCATATAACCAACATATCCTATACATCAACATTCTATGGATTTAAGGTAAACAAAGAGCTATAAAATTCGTCTTCTAATAATTATGATTGCATGTAACACTAATGAAGCATGGAAGGTGCTCGCCTCACGTGCTGACCTAAACACACTTTATGACCCACCCTACATAAGCAGCCAGCCTAAGAAAGAAACCTTGGTAGGAATCAGAAGGCAACAGTCTTTGCCATATTCCCATAGTACGGAGCTGATGTCCTTTTATTATTACCATAATAACTAGCATTTATTAAGTGCTTATGAACCAGGTACCAGTTAAGGGCTTTATAATTTGTATTATTTTAAAAAATTTTTAATGTCTGTTTATTTTTGAGAGAAGAGAGAGACAGGGCATGAGCAAGGGAGGGACAGAGAGAGACACACACAGAATCTGAAGCAGGCTCCAGACTGAGCTGTTAGCACAAAGCTTGAACTCACAAACCATGAAATCATGACCTGAGCTGAAGTTGGACACGTAACCGACTGAGCCACCTATAATTTGTGCCCCTATAATTTGTATTTAATGTATGAAACACAGGGCAAGTCCTTTATGCCTATCACCTAGATCTATCTGAATCTAACATTCTGTGAATATTTTCTTTTGAATTTTTTTAAAGAAATAAACATTTTTAGATAAAGTAGAAGTTCCCTGTATGGCTTAGTCTAATCTCATTCCCCCATTTCCACCTCTAGTGGTGACCAGTATCCTGAATTGGGATTCATATTCTGCAACTTATACTACATATGTATAACCAAAACCAATACCTATCATTGTTTTAAATGTTTCAGACATTATAGACATAAAATATTCTCTAAATATGTGTGTATGTGTATATATATATATACAGAAAGGGAGACAGAGAGAGAGAGAGAAAGGCTTTTGTTGCCTTAGAATATAGTTAGCATTATTTCCATAAACATGTATAATGTTACTAAACAAAATATGAATGCAAGATGACAAATTAAAACCAAAACTTAAGTCTTAATATAAGGGCTACATATATGTCATAATATATTACACAATATATACATACAATAGATACAATATATACAATATACAAAGTCATGTATATTATGCAGGATATTAACATATAAAAGATATCATATTTTGGGGAAAACTTTTATAGGAAGAAGACTATGTAATCATATCTCATAACTTCACTCAAAATCCTGATATGTTTAATGTTCTTGATATGAGGAATGGCTCATCAAATCCATTGAGTTGGAATACTAGCAAGAATGGAGACTGGCACCTTGAAGCAAACACAAGTACTCTTTATTACTTGGGTATGTGTTCATTGGGCAAGAGTGATTCTAATGCTTTGTTGAAAGGAAGAGAAAAATTGCTTAATGGGCAAATATGTCATACAGTGCCCTGTATATAGCAGGATTCAAGAAATGTTTGCTGAGTGAAAGGATTAGAGACTAAATTTATGTTGAAAAAGGCCTTGAGTTGAATTAAGAACTTGTATTTTATTTTTTTAAAGAAATTTTTAAAGATTTTATTTATTTATTTATCTATTTATTTATTTATTTTAGAGATATGAGCTCATTTTAGAAAATGAGCGAGTAGGGGAGAGGGGGAGAGAGGCAGAGGGCGAGAGAGAGAGAGAGAGAGAGAATCTCAAGTAGACTCCATGCTCAGCACAGAGTCTTACACAGGGCTCCATTCCATGACCCTGAGATCATGACCTGAGCTGAAATTAAGAGTTGTATGTTCAACTGACTGAGCCACCCAGGTGCCCCAGAACTTATGTTTTATGTTTGGAGATAATGCCAACACTGTTACACATGGATCTGACATTTATTTCACAAAATTAGAGGAAATGAGTACAAAGGAAGCTGTCAAATATATTGTTTCCATTTTTATTCTTTTATTATTTTGGGCAATTATAAATATTTAAGAATATATTTTGAGTTCCAAAACACTTGTCTTGTCCAGATATTTTGACTGATTGCTTCTCAATAAGATGTGCGCATTTTGTCAGAATTTTTCCATATGTATTGCATACATTTGAGCTCTACCAAGGTACGATCTAGAGAATATTTTCAAATTGCCATGGCTTTGTCTATATTCAAGTTCTTTGATCATCATATGAATTTATTGTTTTTTAAAATTTCTTTTAAAAAGTGTTTATTTTTGAGAAAGAGCGCAACTGGGAGGAGGAGGAGAGAGAGAGGGAGACAGAGGATATGAGGCAGGCTCTGTACTGACAGTAGAGAGCCTGATGCGGGGCTCAAACTCATGAACCTGAGATCAGGAACTGAGCTGAAACCAAACTAAGCTGAAATCCTTAACTACTAGAGCCACCCAGGTGCACCAATCATCATATTCATGTAAAATACTTTCCTTCACTTTCAGTGTCAGGAAGAAATGACCTTCAGCAGAGCCAGCCCATTTCTGGGACCCTGGATCCTGATGTGAAAGATGTTACTATTAATTTCCAAGCTTACTGCTGCATTCTCCAGGACTGCTTTCCTGTACATCCCCCATCAAGAAAACCAATTCTCAGGAAACGACCAGCCACATATAAGTATACAAGCCTTTTGTTTGTTAATACCTTTGATAGCACTTGACAGAATTCTTTTCACACCTCACTCTTGATTGAGATAATAGTGCCCTGGGCCTGCACATGCCTTGTGTGTCACCAAGCACGTCCACACTCATTACTTCACTTGGGCCTTATAACCACCCTGATGAGAAAATGGAAAAGTCTCACAAAAATTATGTGTGAATGTTACTGGTAATCTCAAACTTGCAGAATGTTAGATATGGATTGTTAGGCCAACTCCCTTACTCTATAGGTGAGAAAGCTGGTGCCAGTGACCTTTAGTGAATTATGCAAGGTCACAGAACTTTTGATGGCACTTCCAGAATAGCACCAGAAACTAATTCTCCTCATTCATCTAACATTTTCTTAGCAGGTGGTGTCTCATTGTCTAGAATAACTATCATGGTCAAATCTTGTAATACAACTTATTTAATTTTAGTTCAAATGTTTGATTCCCTCATATATGTTAATTCTTCCAGTTGAAAATAATTTTTCTGTCTTTGAAACTTATATAGCCCTTTACCTTTATTTCTCATGTGAAACATTATCTCTACCTTGTATTGTAGTAATTACCATACATCATGGTACTAGTATGTGATGATTATACTAGTCTTTAAGTCCCTTAAAGGTATGATCCTGACTTGATGTATATTTGTGTCCTTTATGAACAAATAATAATCATAAAAATCATGTCAGTGATGATAAAAGCTAACATTTAGTTGACACTTAAGAGCTTACTCTTGTGCATCAAGTACAACTCAATATTTTTTTAGGTCAAATTCCATTTCAAAATATAGAGATACTACAGTAGCTATTATACAAAAGAATAATTGAATTTGTTTATGTATTAATCCAATCATTAAAAAAAATATGTGCTGAGCACCTGCTATGCCCCAGGCACTGTGCAGAGCACTGGGGAGTCCATTGTAAATAACATAGATGTGGTCCCTGCTCTCGTCGCAGTCACATTCTATCCAAAGAGACAGATGCCAACAGAAGCAAGCAAAGAAATAAAAAAGTAAACAGAAAATAAAGCACATGAATGTGCGTTGTAATAAAGATTGTAAGGGCAATGGGTAAGGGCTGGGACAGAGAGCAACATGAGAGGGACCTCCTTTGGGCTAGGTGGTTAAAAAGGAGGGAACATTCCAGTTGAGAGCCAAAGGGTGGGAAAGGCGGGAGAGGAGTGTTCTAGGCCAAGAAAGCATTTTGGGCAGAGACCCTGAAGTGGGAAAGAGTGTGGCATAACTGGGAACAGAGAGAAAATCAGCGTGGCTGGACCCTGGTGAGCAGAGGAGAGTGGCCTGGAAATGATGTTGGAAACAGGTAGAAATCAGCCCATTCATCTCAGGCAGCAGTTAGTATTAAGCAAAAGAAGCTTTTAACTGGTTTTCAGCTGAGAAGTAACACACTCCAAATTGCATTTTGGAAAGACCACTTTTGCTACTCTGTCAACATTACAGAGGGATAGTGGAGAAAGGAAAAAGGCTCATGAAAAGACTCTACAGAGCATTGTAAGAGACATGGGCCACCAAGGTTTTTGACCAAGAAGTCCATATGTAGTGTAAGGTAGATAAAATTATTGAAAATTTAATTAATATTTTTTATGACTCACCTAATAGATTGCTCTAGACCAGAATGTGATAGAGGGATATGTTGTTATGCTACGTGTATATGTCTTATCATAGGGGTTTTCCCCTGCATAGTATGAGTTTTGCCCTGTAGAAATAACTATAATTGGATTTGTTAATTAGTATTGTGCAAATAATACTATCAGTGAAAACAAACAGAATCTTAATCCAGAGTTGGTACTTCAGGATTAGGATGTAAAGCTCTAGCTATTCAACACGTATATGCTTAGTTTAAGAAGTATTAGGCTTTATTGGTTATTACAATGAGCAGTAAGAAGAAGAATGTATAAAATGCATGGTATAGTGCTGGTGGGGCTAATGAAAGGTTATTAATCTTGAGAAAAGCTAGATATAATCAATTATCGAATCTGTACAATGCTGATCAGTTATTTAGTTAGAAAGATACAACCTTAAATAACCCTCCCCTAAAATTGCTTCATGAAAAATAAGGTATTTTTGGAAGTCTAAGTCAACTGCTAACCTCTCTTTCAAAACTATTAAGACAGGGGCGCCTGGGTGGCTTAGCCGGTTAAGCGTCCGACTTTCACTTAGGTCATGATCTCGCGGTTCGTGGGTTCGAGCCCCGCGTCGGGCTCTGTGCTGACTGCCAGCTCAGAGCCTGGAGCCTGTTTCAGCCTGTGACTCCCTCTCTCTCTGACCCTCCCCTGCTCACGCTGTCTCTCTCTCTCTCCTAGAAATAAATAAAAAATATTTAATAAAAAAATAAAACTATTAAGACAGATTTTTATAACCGAATTTTTGATTAACACATTTCTTTTTTTTAAATTTTTTATAGTTTATTTTTGAGACAGAAAAAGACAGAAAATGAGCTGGGGAGGGGGCAGAGAGAGAGGGAGACAGAATCTGAAACAGGCTTCAGGTTCTGAGCTGCCAGCACAGAACCCGACGCGGGGCTCGAACCCATGAACCGTGAGATCATGACCTGAGCCGAAGTCGGACACTTAACCGACTGAGCCACCCAGGTGCCCCTGATTAACACATTTCTTAATAATACAACTTAGTAATTCAAATGCATAATACAAGTACATTTTTACCCAAACTGTATATTTACCCTTTTGTAGAATTCCAGAATTAGAATCATACAATTTTTAAATTTTTTACTAGAGGTTAAGGAAGCAACCTCTGATTGTGAATGTTTTCCAGTGGCAAAATATCATCAAGTTTATAATAATATTCTTTGCAACAATTTGGACGGATGTGGTTTCTAGAAAGTATAGTGATGAAAAGAGGAGACTACTTCTCCCCCACAGCACTTTTTTGTCTATTTCAGTTTAACATAACACTTTCTCTGGTTACATACCTGCTAGCTCTGCCCCCAGCCCAGGGGCTTAACCCCATGGACTCATCCTTGCCAATTCACATTGCCAAGTCCATTGCTTCCTTCACAGACTCTAGCCAACCGCATTTTCTTTCCCCTTTCCCCGTGCAGTAGTACCATATGTAAGTGGCCTTAAATGGACAAAGGATGCATTTCTTTTCTTTTTAAAAAGAATATTTTATGTTATTTTTTGAGAGAAAGAGAAAGGGAAAGAGACCAAGCCAGAGACAGGAGAGAGAGAGAGAGAGAGAGAGAGAGAGAGAGAGAGAGAGAATCTCAGGTAGGCTTCATCCTCAATGCAGAGACTGATGTGGGGTTCAGCCTCATAACTGTGAGATAACCTGAGCTGAAATCAACAGTTGGGTGCTTAACCTATTAAGCTACTCAGGTGCCCCAGAATGTATTTCTTTTCACTTTCTACCATGTGAAAACTGAAAAAAAAATTTTTTTTTAATGTTTATCTATTTTAGAGAGACACAGAGCACGAGCGAGTGAGGGGCAGAGAGAGAGGAAGACACAGATTCCAAAGCAGGCTCCAGGCTCTGGGCTGTCAGCACAGAGCCAGACATGAGGCTCGAACCCACGAACCAGGAATTAAGACCTGAGCCAAAGTTAGATGCTCAACCAACTGAGCCATCCAGGCGACCCTCTAACATGTGAAATCTTATAAGGAAATTAAATAATTTACATCTTAGTCAAAATTAGGGTATCACAATGTGAGGATTTAGTGGGAGAAAAAGCAATTCAGATTGTAGATGCAAAGGCAGTTTTCTTCCATGTAGAAAAAACTGTATGTGTAGTCATATGTGTTGAGTGTTCTACCAATTGTGCATATCAGCTTGCCTACTTAGTGACAATATAAATTCTCTAATTTGCATTCTATCATCCCCAAAACATCTAGTAGAGTGGTACACTCTAAGGTGATGGTCATTAAGTATATAGGGATAATACTTAATGGAATTATTTCTCTTCTCTTTTCAGCTTATGGTCAAATGATTCTTTTTGGCAATCATCTCGAGAAAATAATTATACCATACCTCACCCAGGGGCAAATGTGGTTATTCCTGAAGGTAAGCACATAAACATATATAAATGAAATGCCTATGTTTATGTGCCATTAGAATAGATATGACAATAGTTATTAGCATTCTACCTTTAAGCAGCACACCATGGGGAAAGAGCAAATGTGAAGAGATGCGTTCTATTATTATGTTCTGGGTACCAGACCTAGCCTTCTGGGTTTCATGTGGATTTAAGGATAATAGATTTCCTGGGAGAGAAAGAATAAGTCATCATGTGGCAAAAGGGTTGCAAACTTTGAAACCAGGGCTCACTGATAAGGTTTTCAATGTTTTTATCTATTAGCAATGGTCTATGGATTATGTTATATTTCTCATAATAAAGTATTGTTTTATAGGAACATGGATTGTAGCAGACATAGATATTCCACCAATAGAAAGTCTCATTATTTGGGGAGTTCTGGAACTGGAAGATAAACGTGGTGTGGGAGCTGCAGAGTCTTCTTATAGAAAAGTTGTTCTGAATGCTACCTACATATTACTTCAGGTAAGAGGGAAGTTCTTACAATATATACCTTTTTGAGCCAAATTCTAAGATGTTAGAGATTTACTGAAAAAACTGTATGGGTGTCTGGGTGGCTCAGTCAGTTAAGTGTCTGACTTCGGCTCAGGTCATGATCTTTTAGTTCATGAGTTTGAGCCCCGCGTCGGGCTCTGTGCTGACAACTCAGAGCCTGGAGCGTGCTTCGGATTCCATCTTCCTCACTCTCAGCCCCTCCCCCGCTCACACTCTGTCTCTCTTTCTCTGGCAAACAAATAAATAAACATTAAAAAAGTTATAAGAAAGCATGTTTAATTGATGTGCATAAAAAACATAACTATCTATAACCTGTGAGAAAACTCCAATATATTTCTGCTGTCCTTCAAACTGGTAGCTACACACTTCTTAGGGAGTAATTGTGCTACTTTTTACTGTGAGGTTTTAACCCTACATAGAATATTCGTATTGTTGTTAGGTAAAGAACCCCACAACTTGGTCCAACAACCAGAGAATCCCCAGGAGTTGTGGAAAAAATAAAAGATTTCAGTCTGTGACTCCCTCTCTCTCTGACCCTCCCCTGCTCACGCTGTCTCTCTCTCTCTCCCTCCTAGAAATAAAAATTAAAAAAAAAAAACATTAAAAAAAAAGATTTAAACCTTTTCTTTTTTTTTTTAAGAAAACAAATAGTGTTTCTTAAAATGAATGGACATAGATGGAATTATGAAAACAGGAGACTACTAAAATATTTCAGTTGTTTGGAACAATCACCTCATCCTCTCATAAAGCTCAGACGGTCTTGAACATGTAACAGTATAATTAGTTGAATTGTCCTATCAGTTTTTATTATTGTTAATTAAAAAGAATGGCCTACCCAAAAAGCTCTTAAGTGTCCTAAGAAAGTAAAAGTGAGTAGTAGCTTTTCTTTGCTAAAACAAGACCTTTACTGCTTGAAAGATATGCAGTATTTTAGTATTTAGATGCATGAGCTTCGAGGTAAATTAAAGCTTTGACTGAGTCCTTACCTCAGTTGGGAACCTGTGTAAGTTATTTGACCACTTTTAGCAACAGTTTTCTCCCCTATCAATAATAATAACAGTATAATAACAGAATAATAACAGTAATCCATGAGTTTAAAGTGCAAATGATACAATGTATGTAAAGCCTTACACATCATGCCTGACATAGAATCAGCAAGCATTTAGTAATAGCTATTATTATTATTAATATGAGGGCTCCTTAAGAAACAAAATAGATGAACATAGGGGAAAGGGGGGGGAAAGAGAGGGAAGCAAACCATAAGAGAATAAACCTGGGGTTGATGGAGGGAAGTGGGTGGGGGATGGACTAAATGGGTGATGGGCATTAACGAGGGCACTTGTTGTGGGTATTGTATGTAAGTGATGAACCGCTAAATTCTACTACTGAAACCAGTATTACACTATATGTTAACTTACTAAAATTTAAATGTAAATTTGAAAAAACATAACAAAACAATGAGGCCTTCCACTGGGCATAGCTTGGAATTAAGTGCGAGGAATGTATTTCATAGATGTCATATTGTGCTAAAATAAAATATGATCTGTCCAGTAGCACTAGTTTAGATCTAAGCAGGTCTCAGCTTTAGGACAGTACTGACAATAATTAGCTGATAAGTCCAACCTTGAAAAATCATTTAAGCAGCCTATCCCAAAGTGACAAGGTTAAATCAGGGTCTCTTCCAGATACAGTACTATTCTTTGTATAACAAATTTCACTCATTTTTACTAGAGGAGGCTGCCAGTATTGTTCTAATTCCATTTTTATGGGTGAAACTTTTTTCTGCTCAACTTTTAAGTATTAACAATTTTCTGTTTCACTGCAGGGAGGTAGATTGATTGGTGGCTGGGAAGATAACCCTTTTAAAGGAGAATTACAGATTGTTCTTAGAGGAAATCATTCTACTCCAGAGTGGGCACTTCCAGAAGGACCAAATCAAGGATCAAAGGTCTTAGGTATGTATTTCCAGATACCAAAAATATCACGTCAATTTTGAGAACCTATGTTACTTTTTAAATTTTTTTAATGTTTATTCTTGAGAGAGAGCGAGAGACAGAGTGTGAGTGTGGAGGGTCAGAGAGAGCGAGACACAGAATCCAAAACAGGCTCCAGGCTCTGAGCTGTCAGCACAGAGCCTGACGCGGGGTTCTAATCCACAAACCGTGAGATCATGACCTGAGCCGAAGTCGAAGTCGAACACTCAGCTGACTGAGCCACCCAGGTGCCCTGAGAATCCATTTTAAGACATACAGCCCTAAAATACTTATCAGTTCATGATACTATGGTATCAGAAGCTCTTATAGACTTTTATTTATAGTAAAGGGTTATAAAAATAAATTTAAAAATTTTAAATAAATCATGTCACACATTTTAAGGTATAGATGTGTATATTTGAAACCAAAATATAATTCATTGCAAAACTAACATTAATCTCTCCATAAGTGTATTTGTTCTCCAATCTGCTTTTCTTCATAACTTTTTCTTTTTATAAATAATCATACTTTCTCATATTTGGTGCTTTTCCCTTAAAAGTTAACTTTTCTTGAGGCACCTGGGTGGCTCAGTTGGTTAAGCATTCGACTCTCGGTTTCGGCTCAGGTCATGATCTCACAGTCCTGGGATCAAGCCCCACATTGGGCTCTGCACTGACAGTGTAGAGCCCGCTTGGGATTCTTTCTCTGCCTCTCCCTCCCTCTCTCTCTCTCTCTCTCTCTTTCTCTCTCAAAAATAAATAAATAAGCTTTAAAAAAAAGTTAACTTTTCTTATAATACTTATAGTATTAATAACCTGTGGATCAATCGACTCTGCCATCAGTTATCCAATCACAACTGTTGCGGAACTTTATACTTTTCAATTGGATATATATGGTTATACATATTCCTATCTGATCCTGGAAAGTAAAGGAACTGAGAGGGTTTATTTGGCCATAATTAATAACCAAGTTTATTAACATCTGCTGCATACCTATTGGAAAGATACATACAAGCATGTGCAGCAGTCACTTTGCCATGTAATTTCTAAAACAGTGACAGTCAGTAAATAGGGGCATAAAAAGTGGCTTCAGACCAAAGGAATCAACTCTCCACTGGTAAGTGTTCCAAGTCAGACAAATTCCATCTTAAAAACAAAAAAAAAAGTAACATTTCAAACAACGTAAATATCAATAAAAAATATTAAGAAAAAAGATACATCTTTCCAATTCTATCCCATCATGAGGAAACTGGTACCTGTATTAGCAGTTTTTACATGTCTTCTCATGTTCTTCATATATGTGTATATTTATATTGCATATATTGATTTGTGGTTATAGTATTGTCTTTTACAAAAACATTGGCAAACTAAATATATTCCTATGCAGTTTTCTTTCTCAGTTAACATATTATGGATATCTTTCTAGGTCAATATTTACAGATAATATTCTTCCCATATAACCCTACTATATTATTATATTATAATTTATTCCATCATTGTCTTATTGATATACATTTAAATTTATTCCAGTTTTCCAATATTTTCAAATATTATCATGATAGGCATCCCATTGATGTATCCTTGTGCACTGGCTGTAATTTCTATGGACCAGATTCCTAGAAGTGAGTCAAAGAACCAAAACCATCTTGTATAACCCTGAGAAGATAATCCAAGTTCATTCCATTCATTCTTAAATGTCCAATCACTTATTAAAATGAACAGTTTCATTTTATATTAGCACCTAACTCAGTACGATGTGGTGAATAAATAGAAGCTTTCCTCCTTCAGGGGTGTTTGGTGAACTGGATCTTCATGGAATTCCACGTTCAATATATAAAACTAAGCTCTCAGAAACTGCGGAGGCAGGTTCCAAAGTCCTATCTCTAATGGATGCCGTGGATTGGCAGGTACAGGAAATATAATGTGGTTGGCACTGAATACAAACAGTGGGTCAACTTAAAAAGGTTTCTTTTTTATTCGCATGGAGATTTATTTTCTCATAGGATTAATCAGATAAGAAACGTATATTTTGCCATAACTTGCACTCAGAAGGTGACCTAATAGGAGGCATTTAAAAATTGGGATTTTAAAGATCCTTCAGAATACATAAAGAACATTATTTATCTTTAGTTATGAAAGAAAAATATGTAAGTTTTTGAATGAAAAAAAGTCTTTTTATGTGTGTCTTTCTCATATTTCAGGAATATATAATGGTTAATTATGTAAGTAATTAATTAATTATGTAAAAAAATAGTAATAGTTAACTATGTAAAAAAATAGTAATAGTTAATTATGTACAAAAACTGGGGGAATTTAAGTCTTAAGAATATTGTACTGACCAGTTTTGAATAAAAAATATGAATATATTTGCTTTGATCTATTTAATTTCTTATAAGTGTATTTCCTATGATTTTATTTAGTGACAATTAAATTTGAGGAAATGTTGAGATAAATCATAATTTAGAATTCTTAATATCAAACACAAGCATATTTATTTTTAGAGGCCTCAGTGTAGAGTTTGTTCTTTCTGATAATACCATGTTGCTAATCAGGTATAAATTAGCTTAGAATTTTTAAAGTTATAATTAAGAAATATAAACCTATTTAAAAAAATGTTCTTGAATTTTACACTTGAATTTTTCTAAGGAGGGAGAAGAGATTGTGATAACAACTACAAGCTATGATTTCCACCAGACAGAAACTAGAAGTATCGTTAAAGTCCTGCATGACCAGAAAGTTCTCATTCTCAATAATACCCTTTCCTACACTCACCTTGGTAAGTAGTTGTTCTTTAACTAAATAGATAGGTAATTAAAATGCCTTGAAACGTTCCCATTTTTAGTGACCTCCTTTGTAATTACAACTATTTATTTAAAAAATCTAACATTTTTGAGGAACATTTCACTCTGATTGGTATAGTACCCAAGGGGCACTACTGTATCAGCTACCAGTAGTCCCTGCTGTATGCATTCATTCATTCAGCAGATATTCAGCAAAGACTAGTATGTAACATCTCATGGGGTAAAATTAGCACTTTCTGTTTTAAGCAAGCTTCTAGGTGATTCTCATCCACACTGAATTTTGAAAATCCTTGATTCAAAAGCATCTTTGTCCTAATTTGTTTTGTTAACACATTTCTCAGCTGTAACTGCATTTAGAAAAGCTACAACAAAATGGTTGAACCATAATTCTCAAGGATAGAAGGAATTCATCATAATCATCTACATCTACTACATTGCCATTTTAGATGCTCCTCTCTGGGACAAAGGAGCTGCCTAGCACCATTTCCCACCCCCCACCCCTCAGCATAAACACAGAACGGTCAGTAAATAGTATAGCACCAACACTGGCTGCCTAGCCTGCTTACATCAGCTCCCGCACTGTGGTACTCTGCCAATATGACCCTTTTCAGTCAAGTATTCCCCAATCCCAGAATGGTGGACCCCTTCCTTAAAAGGCCAGCAAAAACTCCTGCAATTTTTCTGTTTTCTGACAGAGACTCCTGTCTGACCAGAGACTCCTGCAGGGCTTCAGTTCTAGTGGAAGTAGCATCAGGTCTCATTCAACAAGCAGACCAGACAAACCTAGTTAAAATTTGGCGCACTATGGCCAACGACCAAACACTTCCCACTGCAGGCAAGGAGAGCCTATGCAGACAACTAGCCTGAAGGATAGAGCAGCCAAAACACTATAGCAGAGTGCATGCAGCAAATGCTAGAGACATTCCCTGAAGCTCCAGGCCAGGGACACTATATGACCCCTTCTTCATAAAACCATTACTTTAAGGAGCAGGACACAACAGACTTTTCTAACACAAAGAAGAAGACAGAAACTTAGACAAAATGCCAAGATAGAGGAATTCATCCCACATGAAAGAACAAGATAAGGTCACAGCCAGAGATCTAAGTGAAACAGATATAAGTAACATGCCTGATGGAGAATTTAAAGCAACAATCATAAGGATACTCACTGGGATTAAGAAAAGAATGGAAGACTTCAGGAAGGCCCTTACCACAGATATAAAATAGTTAAAAAAATAGAAATGAAAAATTCAATAACTGAATTTAAAACAGATGATGCAATGAACACAGAATGGAAGGAGAAGAGGAATGAATAAGTGATATAGAAGTTAGAATAATGGAAAACAATAAAGCTGAACAAAAGAGAAAGAATTATGGATCACAAGAGTAGATTTAGGGAACTCAGTGACTCCATCAAATGTAATAACATTTGTATTATAGGAGTTCAAGATAAAGGAGAGAGAGACAAGGGGAAAGAAAATTTATTTGGGAAAATAATAGAAGAAAATTTCCCTAATCTGGAGAAGGAAACAGATATCCAGAATCAGGAGGCACAGAGAATTCCCATTGAAATCAACAAAGCAGGCCAAATCCAAATTCTAATTACATTTGCAAAATATAGTGATAAAGAAAAAAATTCTAAGAGCAGTGAGACAAAGTAGTTTGTAACTTACGAGGGAG
Organism: Hyaena hyaena; assembly: GCF_003009895.1. Classification (NCBI taxonomy): domain Eukaryota; kingdom Metazoa; phylum Chordata; class Mammalia; order Carnivora; family Hyaenidae; genus Hyaena; species Hyaena hyaena. The sequence continues at coordinate 326,930 of NW_024081119.1, forward strand.
GATTCATAAGGCTAGCTGCAGATCTCTCAACAAAAACCTGGCAGGCTAGAAGAGAGTGGCATAATATATTCAACATACTGAATGGGAAAAATCTGCAGCCAAGAATTCTCTATGACAGCAAGGCTGCCATTCAGAATAGAAAAAAGGCAAAAAGAGTTTCTCAGACAAACAAAATCTAAAGAACTTCATGAGCATTAAACTAGCCCTGGAAGAAATAGTAAAAGGGACTCTTTGTGGAAGGAAAGACCAAAAGTGACAAAGACAAGAAAGGAACAGAGAAAATCTCCAGAAACATAACAGAACAAGTAATAAAATGACACTAAATATATATCTATCAATAACTACTATGAAAGTAAATGGATTAAACAGTCAAATCGAAAGACATAGGGTGTAAGAATGGATTTAAAAAATAAAAAACCAAGACCTATTATATGCTGCCTACAAGAGTCTCATTTTAGACCTAAAGACACCTGTAGATTGAAAGTGAGGGGACAGAGAAACATTTATCACACAAATGGACATCAAAAGAAAGCCATAGTAATATTTATATCAGACAAACTAGATTTTAAAATGAAGACTGGAACAAGAGATAAAGAATGGCACTATATCATAATTAAGGGAAAAATCCAACCAGAAGATCTAACAATTATAAATACTTATGCCCCCAACATGAAAAACCCAAATATATAAAACAATAACCAACATAAGGAACTAATTGATAATAATACAATAAAAGTAGGAGATTTTAACACCCAACTTACAGCAATGAACAGATCACCTAAGCAGAAAATCAACAAGGAAACAATCACTTTGAATGACACACTGGACCAAATGGACTTAACAGATATATTCAAATCATTTCATCCTAAAATAACAGAATATACATTCTTTTCAAGTGCACATGGGACTCCAGAATAGATCATATATTGGGTCACCAGTCAGGCCTCAACAAGTACAAAAAGATTGAAATCATATCATGCATATTTTCAGATTACAATGCTATGAAACTTAAAGTCAACCATAAGAAAAACTTTGGAAAGACCAAAAATACATGAGGGTTAAAGAACACCCTAGTAAAAATGAATTCAGTATGGTATTAAAAAAGATATTAACAAATACATGGAAACAATGAAAATGAAAACACAATGGTCCAAAATCTTTGGGATGCAACAAAAGCACTCATTAGACGGAAGTATATAGCAATACAGGCCTACTTTAAGAAGCAAGAAAAATCTCAAACAACCTAACCTCACACTTAAAGGAGTTAGAAAAAGAACAAGTGAAGCCTAAAGCCAGCAGAAGAAGGAAAATAATAAAGATGAGAATAGATATAAATGATACAAAAACTAAAAAATAGACCATATCTATGAAACCAGGAGCTGGTTCTTTGAAAAAGCTGATCAAATTGATAACTGTCTAAACAGACTTATCAAAAGGAAAAGAGAAAGGACCCAAATAAATAAAATCACAAATGAGAGAGGAGAAATAACTAAACTATAGAAATATAAACAGTTATAATAGAATATTATGAAAAATTATATGCCAACAAATAGTACAACCTAGAAGAAATGGATAAATTATTAGAAACATATATACTACCAAAACTGAAACAGGATAAATAGAAAAGTTGAACAAACTGATAACTAGCAAAGAAATTGAATCAGTAATCAAAAATCTCCCAACAAATGAAAGTCCCGAGCCAGATGGCTTCACAGGTTAACTCTGCCAAACATTTAACGAGTTAATAACTATTAGTCTCAAACTATTCCAAAAAAATAGAAATAGAAGGAAAACTTTGAAACTCATTCTACAAGGCCAGTTTTACCCTGATACCAAAACCAGAAAAAGACTCCGCTAAAAAAGAGAACTACAGGCTAATACTCCTAATGAACATAGATGCAAAAATCAACATACAGAAATCTTTTGCATTTCTATACCCCAAAAATGAAGCAGCAGAAAGAGAAATCAAGGAATCAATTCCATTTACAATGTACCAAAAATCAAAAGATACTTAGGAATAAACATAACCAAAGAGGTAAAAGATCTGTACTCTGAAACGCATAGAACACTGGTGAAAGATATTGAAGAAGACACAAAGAAATGGAAAAACATTCCATGCTCATGGATTAGAAGAGAAAATATTGTTAAAATGTCTACATTACCCAAAGCAATCTATACTTTTAATCCAGTCCCTATCAAAATACAACCAGCATTTATTATTATTTTTTTAATAGTTTATTGTCAAGTTGGTTTCCCTATAACACCCAGTGCTCATCCCCACAAGTGCCCTCCTCCATGCCTATCACCACCGTTGCCCTCCCCGCCCCATCTGCCCTTAGTTTGTTCTCGGCATCCAAGAGTGTCTCATGGTTTGCCTCCCTCCCTCTCCCCCACTATTTTCCCCCTTCTCACCCATGGTCCTCCATTAAGTTCCTCCTAATCCTCCTATACGTGCAAACATATGGTATTTGTCCTTCTCTGCCTGACTTATTTCGCTCAGCAAAACACCCTCAAGGTCCATCCATGTTGCTACACATGGCCAGATTTCATTGTTTCTCATTGCCATGTAGTATTCCATAGTATAGATAAACCACATCTTCTTGATCCATTCATCCGTTGATGGACACTTAGGCTCTTTCCAGGTTTTGGCTATTGTTGAGAGTGCTGCTATGAACATTGGGGTACATATGCCCCCATGCATCAGCCCTCTTGTTTCCCTTCGGTAAATTCCTAGCAGTGCTATTGCTGGGTCATATGGGAGTTCTATTGTTAATTTTTTGTGCAATCTCCACACTGTTTTCCCGAGGGGCTGCACCAGATTACATTCCCACCAACAGTGTAGGAGGGTGCCCATTTCTCCACATTCTTGCCAGCATCTAGAGCTTCCTTATTTGCTCACTTTAGCCACTCTGACTGGCATGAGGTGGTATCTCAGTTTGGTTTTGGTTTGTATTTCCCTGATGAGGAGGGATGCTGAGCATCGTTTCATGTGTCTGTTGGCCATCTGGATGTCCTCTTTGGAGAAGTGTCTGTTATGTCTTCTGCCCATGTCTTCACTGGATTGTTTGTTTTTGGGGTGTGGAGTTTGGTGAGATCCTTACAGATTTTGGATACCACCCCTTTATCTGATATGTCATTTGCAACTATCTTTTCCCATTCCGTCGGTTGCCTATTAGTTTTATGGATTGTTTCCTTTGCCGTGCAGAAGCTTTTAATCTTGATGGGGTCCCAATAGTTCATTTTTGCTTTTGATTCCCTTGCCTTTGGGGATGTGTCAAGTAAGAAATTGCTGTGGTTGAGGTCAAGGATGTTGTTTCCGGCTTTCTCCTCTAGGGTTTTGATGGTTTCCTGTCTCACATTCAAGTCCTTTATTCATTTTGAGTTTATTTTTGTGTATGGTGTGAGAAAATGATCTAGTTTCATTCTTCTGCATGTTGCTGTCCAGTTCTCCCAGCACCATCTGTTAAAGAGGCTGTCTTTTTTCCATTGGATACTCTTTCCTGCTTTGTCAAAGATTAGTTGGCTGAACATTTTTGGGTCCAATTCTGAGTTCTCTATTCTATTCCATTGGTCTATGTGTCTGTTTTTGTGCCAATACCATACTGTCTTGATGATGACAGCTTTGTAGTAGAGGCTAAAGTCTGGGATGGTGACGCCTCCCATTTTGGTTTCCTTGTTCATAATTACTTTGGCTATTCAGGGTCTTTTGTGGTTCCATACAATTTTAGGATAGTTTGTTCTAGTTTTGAGAAGAATGCTGGTGCAATTTTGATTGGGATTGCATTGAATGTGTAGATTGCTTTGGGTAATAATGACATTTTAACTATATTTATTCTTCCAATCCATGAGCATGGAATGGTTTTCCATTTCTTTGTATCTTCTTCAATTTCCTTCATAAGTTTTCTATAGTTTTCATCACACAGATCTCTTATATCTTTGGTTAGGTTTATTCCGAGGTATTTTATGGTTTTTTGTGCAATTATGAATGGGATCAGTTTCTTGATTTCTCTGTTGCTTCATTGTTGGTGTATAAAAATGTAACCGATTTCTGTACGTTGATTTTGTATCCTGCAACTTGGCTGAATTCATGGATCAGTTCTAGTAGGCTTCTGGTGGAGTCTGTCAGGTTTTCTATGTAGAGTATCATGTCGTCTGTGAAAAGTGAAAGTTTGACTTCTTCTTTGCCAATTCTGATGCCTTTGATTTCCTTTTGTTGTCTGATGGCTGATGCTAGGACTTCCAGCACTATGTTAAACAACAGTGGTGAGACTGGACATCCTTTTCGTGTTCCTGATCTCAGGGGGAAAGCTCTCAGTTTTTCCCCGTTGAGGATGATGTTAGCTGAGGGCTTCTCATAGATGGCTTTGATGATGTTTAAGTAATTTCCTTCTATCCCGACTTTCTCGAGGGTCTTTATGAGGAAGGGATGCTGTATTTTGTCAAATGCTTTTTCTGCATCTATTGACAGGATCATATGGTTTTTATCTTTTCTTTTGTTGACGTGATATATCACATTGATTGATTTTCAAATATTGAACCAGCCCTGTAACCCAGGAATGAATCCCACTTGATCTTGGTGGTTAATTCTTTTTATGTGTTGTTGGATTTGATTTGCAAGTATCTTGTTTAGGATTTTTGCATCTGTTTTCATCAGGGATATTGGCTTGTAGTTCTCTTTTTTTGCTGGATCTCTGTCAGGCTTGGGAATCAAAGTGATGCTGGCTTCATAAAATGAGTCTGGATGTTTTCCTTCAATTTCTATTTTTTGGAATAACTTGAAAAGAATGGGTATTAATTCTGTTTTAAATGTCTAGTAGAATTCCCCAGGGAAGCCATCTGGGCCAGGGCTCTTATTTGTTGGGAGATTTTTGAAAACTGATTCAATTTCCTCACTTGTTATGGGTCTGTTCACATTTTCTATCTCTTCCTGTGTGAATTTTGGTAGTGAGTGTGTGTTTAGGAATTTGTCCATTTCTTCTAAGTTGTCCATTTTATTGGCATTAATTTTTCATAGTAGTCCCTGATAATTGCTTGTATTTCTGAGGGGTTGGTTGTAATAAGTCCATTTTCCTTCATGATTTTGTCTATTTGAGTGCTCTCTCTTTTCTTTTTGAGAAGCCTGGTTAGAGGTTTGTCAATTTTGTTTCTTTTGATCTGTTCAGTTGTTTCTTTGGTTTCTGTATTGTTTATTTCTGCCCTGATTTTTATTACTTCTCTTCTCCTACTGGGTTTGGTGTGTTCTTGTTACTCTCCCTCTAGTTCCTTTAGGTGAGCTGTTAGATTTTGCACTTGCACTTTTTCTAATTTCTAGAAATAGGCCTGGAGTGCAATGTACTTTCCTCTTAGAACTGTCTTTGCCGCATCCCATAGAGTTTGGATTGTTGTATTTTCATTTTTATTTGTTTCCATATAGTTTTTAATTTCTTCTCTAATTGCCTGATTGGTCCATTCGTTCTTTAGTAGGGTGTTCTTAAACCTCCATGTTTTGGAGGTTTTCCAGACTTCTTCCTGTGATTGATTTCAAGTTTCATAGCATTGTGATCTGAACGTATGCATGACAACCAGCATTTTCACAGAGCTAGAACAAACAATCCTAAAATTTGTATGGAACCACAAAAGACCCCGAATAGACAAAACAGTCTTGGAAAAGAAAATCAATGCCAGAAGAGAACACAGGCAGTAAGGGCTTTGACATAGGCTATAGCAACTTCTTACTAGATACATCTCCTGAGGCAAGGAAAACAAAAGTAAAAATAAACTATTGGGACTTCATAAAAATAAAAAGCTTCTGCACAGTTAAGGAAACAAGCAACAAAACTAAAAGGCATCATGCACAATGGGAAAATATATTTGCAAATGACATATCTGATAAAGTGTTAGTATCCAAAATATATACAGAATTTATACAACTCAACACCCAAAAAACAAATAATATAGTTGAAGAATAAGCAGAAGACATGAAAAGACATTTTTCCAAAGAAGACATCCAGATGGCCAACAGACACATGAAAAGATGCTTAACATCACTCATCATCAAATCAAAACTACAATGAGATATCACCTCACGTCAGTCAGAATGGCTGAAATTAACAACACTGGAAATAATAGGTGTTGAAGAAAATGTGGGAAAAGGGGAATCCTCTTGCACTGTTGGTGGGAATGCAAATTGGTACAACCACTCTAGAGAACAGTAGGGAGGTTCATCAGAAAGTTAAAAATAGAATTATCCTATGATCTAGCAATTGCACTACCTGGTATTTACCCAAAGGATACAAAAATACTAATTCAAAGAGATATTTATACCCTGATGTTTATATAATAGTCAAATTATGAAAAGACCTTGGATGTCCATTGACTGATGAATGGAAAAAGAAGATGTGGTATATATATGTATATACATACATACATACATAGTGGAGTATTATGCAACCATAAAGGAGAATGAAATCTTGTCATGTGCAACAACGTGGATGGAGCTAGGGGGTATTATGCTTAGTGAAATAAGTCAGTGTGAGAAAAACATATACCATATGATGTTACTCATATGTGGAATGTAAGAAACAAAACAAATGAACATAGAGGGGGAAAGAAGGACAGGAAAAGCAAGAAACATACTCTTAAATATAGAAGACAAACTGATGGTTACCAGAGGGCAGGTGGGTGGGGGGATTGGTTAAGTAGGTGAGAGAGATTAAGGAGGGCCCTTGTTGTGATGAGTACAACACATTGTATGTAAGTGTTGTATGGAAGTGTTGAATAACCAAATTCTACACCTGAAACCATATTACTCTGTATGTTAACTAACTGGAATTTAAATAAAAACTTGGAAAGAAAAAAGTAAAAACTATCATAATTTCAGTCTGCCTTCTATGTAGTTTAAGCATGCAAATCTAATTAATTCACACATTTGTGTTCTCTTTTGGCATAATAGAAATTTATGTGGCCTGTGAATTGCAAAGGAACTAAGAAACACAGGTATTTCTCAGCATTGGTAATAATCTAGCTGTCCTTTCTGTTGCAGCTGAAAGATACCATGTTCCTGGAACAGGTCAGAGCTACACATTAGCAGCTGATGTTGGGATACTGAGTAGGAACATCAAAATACTTGGTGAAGATTACCCAGGTTGGTTCAAGGAATCTTTTGGTGCACGTGTCCTGGTCAGCTCATTCACTGAAAATATGATGACATTTAAAGGTTGGTACAAATTTGAAATATTACATGGTGCCTTCTATGTTTAGTCAATTCTTAAACAATTCTCACTTCTTTTTAGGATCACATGTGTTTAAAAAATTCAACTGAATACATTTTAAAGATCTTCCTGGCTTTATTCAATGCATCGTGAATCAGGCAGCATCTGATCTAGCAGATAGAAAGGAGCTCTAAAGAGTTGTTCAAAATGAAAGACTTGTATAGGCAGAAGGGAGCAGGAACACAGGATGCTTACTAGGCAAAAAAAAAGCAGATTGGTGATTGCAAGGTTACTTTCCTTTAGGGGATGTCAGGGGCTGATCAGGTGCAGATACCTGACTAGTGCTGATAAGGTGATTCCTGATTGACTGGTTTAAGATTCCAGTTCTGGGAGTGGAACTGTAATTAAGTTCAGTCTGGGTTTGGTGACATGGGGCCAAGCATATGCAACTCCCAGTTTGGCTCCATTGTCTTGTTTTTAACACATGGAAGAGTAAAGCTGTAAGAGGGGTTATGTAAACCCACATGCTACCCTCCACAATCAAATGTCTAACATTTTTCTACTTACTTTATCTTCATAGACGATAGAATTATTAAATTAATAATGACCTTAGGTAACAGGTAGCCCAGCCTCTCACCGAAACAGAAATCATTTGACAACAGCACAATAGATCTGTTACTTTTGTTTGAAGGAAAATTTTAAATATATACAAAATTTTCAAACATAGAGAAATGTATAATGAATCCCAGTGTACCCATCACTAGGTACCACAGTGGTTAACTTTGGTCATTCTTGTTTCAACTATATGGCCATCCACTCTCTTCAAGCCCCTGGGTTATTTTGAAGCAACCACATATAATTTTTTATTGAGACATAATTGACATATAACATTGTGTAAGTTTAAGGTGTAAAAGGTATTTGATACATTTATGTACTGCAATATGATTATCACTGTATTGTCAGCTAACATCTCTTTCATGTCACATAATATATCTTTTGTGTGGCAAGAACAATTAATATCTAGTCTCTTAGCAACTTTGAAGTTGTAATACAGTGTTGTTGACTGTAATCACTATGTTGTACATTAGATCTCCAGAACTTATTTAGCCACTAGCTGCAAGTTTATACCCTTAAGCAACATCTTCCTAATTCCCCACCACTACCACCCCAGCTCCTGGTAAACCACCATTCTACTCTGTTTTTATGAATTTGGCTTTTTTAGATTCTACATATAAGTTTCATACTGTCTTTGTCTTTCTCTGACTTACCTCAGCATAATGCCCTCAAGATCCATCTGTGTTGTAGCAAATAACAGTTCCTCTTTTCTTATGGCTGAATAATGTTCCATTATTTTCTTATGGCTGATTAATGGAATAATGTTCCATTGTTCATATATGTTTCACCTTCTTTATCCATTCATCCATTGGTAGGCACTTAGGTTGTTTCCATATCTTGAGTATTGTAAATGAAGCAATCACATATTATTTCATCTAAAAATATTTCAGCATGTAACTTTAAAAGACGTCTTTAAAAATATTTGTAAGTATCAGACATTAAAATGTTAATGTAATTCCTTATATCAAATGATTATTCAGACTCTCCCCAATTTATTCTTTCTCTTTACTTCCTTCCTTCCTTCCTTCCTTCCTTCCTTCCTTCCTTCCTTCCTTCCTTCTGCCCTCCCTCCCTCCCTCCCTTTTTTTCACTTGTATTCTCTTTGTTCAAATCAGGATCTAAACAAGACCATGCTGCAATTGGTTGTGAATATTAAATCTCTGATTCATGTATCTATCTCTTGCAGCTAATTTATAAAAGAACCTAGATCATCTGTTCTATAGTACTTCCAACAGTCTAGAATTTAGTCATTCATTCCTAGAACTTCACTTGTTCTTGCCTCCTTTGTGTTTTCTATCATAGCTAGTTTAAAAACTGATCATACTCAGACTCAATTTTTAGGCAAGAATTTTTCATAGTTGATGATGTACTTTTTTGCTAGTAGACATGTAATGTCAGATTATTTCATTTGTCTCTGAATCGCTTTGTTTGTGAAGTTAGCAGCTATTAATGATCATTGCCTTGTGCTTCATATCATGCTTCTCAAAAGAGACAATATCACTATCAAGGGGATGAAAACTGGTTCTTACAGGACAAAAAAACTTAGATGAGCAATGGTTTGTGGCCCTTCAAACAGCCACCATGTAGTAACAGATATATAGCATATTTGAGAAAAAAGTCCAAAAAAGCTCTTCTGGGGGGCAGTGAAAAAAAGTTCAGAAATACTGTCTTATTTAGATTAAAGGAACCAAGAAGAACAAATGAGATTTCCATGAAAAAGTTAAAAACAATTTTTTTGTTTGGAAATTTGTTTGGAAAGTTGTAATTTGGAAAATTACAACTCTCATAGCTTTAAAAAACAAATTTTATTGTTTCAAGGAAAAAAAATGTTGTAACTCTTTCCTCCTTACCTTGCCAGGAAATGCAAGGATAAGTAACGTGGAATTTTATCACTGTGGTCAAGAAGGCTTCAGGGATAGCACAGATCCAAGATACGCCTTAACGTTTCTTAACTTAGGACAGGTTTGTACTTGAATTTCTGTGTATATTCAAAATGAAATATTTTGACTTTGATTTTATTTTCATTTAACTATACTAAAAATGCCATATCTTAGAATCGCTAAGACTGTAATCTACTATAACTTTCTGAGATACATTTCCCTTCAGCATTTTTAGGCTCATAGCAGCATTTGATTTACCCATTTCACGCATTTATTTAAAGTCAGTAAAAGAAAAAAAGTCGGGAAAAAAATAGAAGAAAGAGCACAAAGGTGAAAGAATTAAAGATCTATGATATTATCTCATATCTCCATTTTGTTTTGCAGAGACCAAAAATATTTCCTAATAGTTTCTCTTGAACATAGTGAGTAGTGCTTATATTTCTCAAATGAAAAGCATGTCTGTATATCCATGCCTCTGTCAAAAGTGGGAAAACAGATGTGCTTACAAGGCTGGTAATTGAAGAAAAAATGAGAGAGAGCACGTTTCTTAAGGAAATAAAAACTAATGTTGCAGGTTTGAGGTTCAACCCCAGCCCTACTCATTGACTTGTTCCTACAGACATTTTACTTGTAACCCCCTGCCTAGAGTATCAACTTTTTTAATTAAAAGAAGTCTCTGCTTAATCATATAATAAATTATTCTGAAAACTAATTTTTATTAGTTCCTTAACATTTTATAGGTAATGATAGAAATATAAATGCATAGAAAATTACTTCAGAATTTTTATCTACATTTAAATATGCATTTTTGTTTTATTTAATCATAAATTGAAGATATATGGAAATTTCCCAAGATTAAAAGATCTACAGGGAAATCATCTTCTTTCATAGAAAGTAAATTGATTATTCGGTTTATCAATATTTCTTTCCTGAAAATCACTTACTTAAAATTTTTTCTTTAAATATATTTTAATTTTATTTGTAAAATTTTCACTGAATCCTGATGTTTCTTAGATTCAGGATCATGGCTCATCTTATATTCGAGGCTGTGCCTTTCACAATGGGTTTTCCCCAGCAATCGGTGTGTTTGGGACAGATGGACTGGACATAGATGACAACATCATTCACTTTACAGTGGGGGAAGGTAGTATGATAATATTTGTGTCCAAATAACGTGCTTCCTAAGACAATCTTGTCTGAAGACTCTGGAGCCATGCTGTCTAATTGATCTTTTTTGTGAGAATGGAAATGGCCTATATCTATGCTAATATGGTAATTACTAAACTGCATGTGGCCACTGAGCACTTAAAATGTGGCTACTGTGATTGAGTAACTGGATTTTTAATTTTAATTGTCCTTTTTTTTTTTTTTTTTATTGAGAGAGCGTGCGAGTAGGGGAGAGGGCAGAGAGAGAATCCCCAGCAGGCGTGGAGCCTGCTTGGGACTCTATCCGTGATCCCGGGATCATGATCCCAGCCCAAATCAAAGGTCACAGGCTCAACTGACTGAGCCACCCAGGCACCCCTAATTGTACTTAACTTAAATTATACTTACTTTATATTTAAGTAGTTACATGTGGCTATGGCTATTATATCAGACAGTACAACTCTAGAAGAATTATTTACCAGACCATGCTCTTGTGTGAATTATGTAATCACCAATAGTTTAAATTACTATGACTTTTAAAATACCCGTCACATATCAACCAAAAAAATTATTCACAATTAAATATTCCTATTTTTTAAAAATTAGACTTGGTGTTAGGAGGTTATCCTTTCTTGAATATCAGTATAAAGCATAATACAAACTCATTTAATGTGTTTAAAACTGATGTGTTTGGTAAAATCTGAGGTAGAGCCTGTCAACCCACATATTTAATATGCACCCCAGAAGATTCTAATGCAGGTAGTCTATTAAAGAAGTAGAGTTCAAAGGGCATACTCTAAAATTTAGGAGGTTGATTTGTCAAGCTCAAACTAGAAAACTAATTTCATGGAAATATGAAAGACATTCCCGATAGGACTTGTTACAAATTTGTATGTATTTGGGGGGGGTCTTATTCATTTTTTGCAGGAATAAGAATATGGGGCGATGCCAACAGAGTTCGAGGAAACTTGATTGCACTTTCAGTTTGGCCGGGAACCTATCAAAACAGAAAGGATTTAAGTTCAACTCTCTGGCATGCAGCAATTGAGGTAGTGTGAACAGATTTATAATTATACAAAAGTATACAAAATTATAATTTGTAATTTCTTTACTAAGATTATAAATTCTGTAGAAACTGTAAGTCTCAAAATATTTTAAACTATTTCTTCCTTAAAGATTGGTGAACTAATAAAATGAGCTAAAGAAAGAAGGGAATAAACTTCTTTAAAATCTCTTTCTCATCTAAAATTCTTATGGCTCTCCAGGCAGTGTTATTTACTCTTATCGGTATTATTTGTTGGACCCTTCTTGTTTTCCGTGAAGTTTCTTCAATCACTGTAGGTCATTAGGTGTAGGATGAGATTGCAAGCAAGCAAACAGAAAGTACAGAGAAAGAGTTTAGAGGAGATAAAGCTCCATCTTATTTTTATTTTGCTTACCTATGCCATAGGAACCAAAAGCAATTTTAGAAATAGCTCTCTTTGGAATGTGGAGTAAGGATTGAGTTTTATTTTTGTGCAACTATTAACAATTACCTTAAAGTAAAGCCTAAAGTTCTGGAACTTGGTATACATTTATGATAATATTCTCTTCTATCTATTTATAGATGTGAGAATGTCATCCGATGGCAATTCCAAATCTTTAACATTTCCTGTATCTTTTGAAAAAAAGACTAATTTTACTTTTATGGATTTCATTTGACTCCATTCTCATCATAATATTTAAAAATAAAAGTGCTTAATATATTTTAAGTAGTTGAAATTTGTCTGTTTTGCTGAGGCAAAAACTAAATCTTCAGTACTCTATGTGTTTCATTTTTTGCCACTTTGATTGGACATATAACATAAAATTGTTCAGTGACTGCCTAACACTTATGTTCAACCAATTTTTATTACAGCAGCTTTTATTTAAACTAGTGAGTGCTTCTGTTGAATCTTATGGTCTACTGTAATTACCTTACCTGTTTTTTTCTTAATCAATCAAATTGGTAACATAATATAACCAAAGAGTGACAAAATCCTACTAACCTTACTATAATACTGAAATTTGGTCTATGGCTTATAATTATTGAATGATACCCAGTGGATTTTGTGACTGAAATAAAAAATCTCTTTAATGTAGTTTTCTAATGAAATCTAAGGCATAATATCTAATGATGATTTTACACCAAGAACCCAAGGTAATTTCAATACTTCATTCATAATATAAATTTGAAAGGGGTGAATAATGAAATACATTTTTCCTCCCAAAGAGTAGTCATAAATAGTTTTCCTACATATGTTGATACCTGCTCTCATTGTACAGCTGTGTAAAAGCTTGACCCATGGGATTTTCTTTATCACTATGCTAGGTAAACAGAGGGACCAATACAGTCTTACAAAATAATGTCGTGGCTGGATTTGGAAGGGCGGGATACCGCATTGATGGTGAACCTTGCTCAAGTAAGTGTTTTGGCACAGAGCCACTAAAACTAGGAAATACCTTGTCCAAATTTGTTAGAAAGAAATAATTATTGTTTGTTAGTTCAATACGCAAGATCTCCTCCTCCAGGACACTGAAAGAAGTCAACAAGCTAAATTATTTGAAAATACCATTGGGTCTAAGGAATAGGCTTTTAAAGATAATTATTTTCCATGTTTATGATCCAAAAACTCTTAACACCCACTTCAGTTCTTGATGTGGCTGGTGTTGGACCAGAGAGTACCTCATCCCACTACTACTTTCACAAAAGCAACACTTTCAAGCATAGAGATACATGTCTCTAGGGATACGACACTGTTTCATGCTTCCTCTTTAGAGGAAACCTACAGGCATGGAAAAGTCAAAGGACATAAAGAGTTCTCAGATAACATTTCTCTCCATTAGATGAGTAAAAGTCCCAAATTAACTGAACAACTACTCTTTTGGCAAGGCTTTGGGGAAGCTGGGGTATTTACACACTGCTGGTTGAATGACAGATATAACCAACCCCAGCAGAGGGGAACAAGGCATGGCTGCCAAAATTATAGGAGCATTTGCCTTTGGCTCAACATTTCCACTGCTGGCAATGTAACTACCATTTGTCTCTACAACACTTAGAAAGGATTTGTGAACAAGGTGATTCATCACAGCATTGTCTGTGCTAGCAGGAAACTGGAAGCAGCTTGGTGTCCAACAACAGTGAACTAGTTTTATAAAGCCAGACATTGGAACACGAGGGACCTCTCAAAAAGAAGGAAGGAGATACATATTGATGTATTGATATGGAGAGAGAAATCGATGTATTAATATGGAGAGAGATATTCTTAAGTGATAAGTGGAGGTTGCAGAACAACATATATACAATATAGTTTTGTTTGTGATGTGTTTGTGGAAGAAAGGAGAGAAAATATGAATATATAGGGTATTTGTGTTTAAAGAGACATAAAGTGTAAAAACAAAAACCCAAAAAAGGTGAGTTGTAGCAGGGTGACTTATTGTATAATTTTTTTAATGATCTTTTGGTTTTTCAACTAGTTAAATGAATTATCAGATCAAAATAAAATGAGTAATAGAACTGCAGGGTCCACCTCTTGAAAAACTTAGAGGGAATGGGACTTTCTCTGAAAACTTTATATCCCTCATACAGCTGCTTTTTATATCTCAGTAGGGTTATTTTTAAGATTGTTTAAATCAACATTTTTTCTGTAAATTCAAAAATTGTTGGGCTTAAGCTAATTTTATTCTTATGCAAAATACATTTTGAAGGAATAAAACAACTGCCAACAAATTCCTTATTATATGCTCTCATTAAATATTTTAGTTCCCAACAGCTTAAAAGTTTTCTTTGACTAAAATTTTAAAATATGTAATTCTTCTACAACTTCTTTGAAGTTGTCCTGGATTTTTAAAGTCAAAATATGACTTGTGAATATGAATATTTACTAATATTTGTATTTTACTAACCAATATTTAGGAATATTTAATTAGTGATATTCCTAAAAAATTAAGAGTGTTTACAAGGAAGTTTGGGATTTAGAGAAATTGAAATAGGAGACATCACTGAGGAATTGGGGGTTTAAGTTCCTGGAATGAGACACCAACCTGCCTAGTCCATCTCCCTGGCAGGTGGGAGGCCAGCAGCTGGAGGCTGACGGTGGGAGGCCAGGAGGCTGGGAAGGGAGCCCTGACCCACACTGGGTCCCAGGGGCAACACTGTGTGGGACCAAGGGAGAGACAAGTGAACGGCCCCTTATGGAGAAAACAAAATAGAATCCGGGCAGTTGATAAGTAAAATGTCAATGTCAAAGTATTAGGAAGGAAAGAAAGTCAATAGAAGACAGGAGGAAGTCAGACACTAGGAGGCTTGGAAAAGATAATTGGTACTAAGTCAACTTTAGGAGGTGCTGCTGATCTTTATGGGAATCCTTCAATGTATGTATGCATGGTTAGGAGGGAGTTGTTAAGGTTGCTGCTCTGATTTGGACATCAGTAAAGTTTCATAAGAATCCACTTCAATTATCCTATATATTTTTAAACTTTTTTAAATATTTATTTATTTTTGGGAGAGAGAGAGCACAAGCAGTCAAGGGGCAGGGAGAGAGGGAGACACAGAATTCAAAATAGTCTCCAGGCTCTGAGCTGTCAGCACAGAGCCTGACCCGGGGCTCAAACCCATGAACCATGAGATCATGACCTGAGCTGAAGTCAGATGCTCAATTGACTGAGCCATCCAGGCACCCCATAATTATCCTATATATTAATAATGAGTATAGCTTCCATTTATTGAGGCACTTTATATGGGTTATTTAATTCCAGCTTGAAACTACTCTCAATTAGGCATTAAAACATTTTTTAAATTTATTTATTTATTTGGAGAGGGAGAAAGAGGCAGAGAGAAAGAGAGAGAATTCCAGGTAGGCTCCGCACTATTGGTTCAGAGTCCCCGACGTGGGGCTTAATCTCACAAACCATGTGATCATAGCCTGAACCAAAATTAAGAGCCAGATGGACACTCAACTGACTGAGCCACCCATGTGCCCCAAAACTTTTTATGTATGAGGAAACTGATGTTCTAAAAGGTGAAACAGTGTTCCCAAGAGCATACATACATAAATCAACAGACAGTTAAGCAAGCACCTATCTCTACATTACCTCCTAGACTCTGGGAATATGGTGGTCAATGAGGTAGACACAGTGTCTTCTTTCAAGAAGCTGACATTCTAATAGGAGAGAGGAGACGGACAATTCATGAATAAGTAATAATAAAATAACTTAATTGCCATGTGGAGAAACTGAGGTGCTACTTTGAATCAGGTACTCAGAGAAAGCCTCCTAAGGAAGTGACACTTAACTTGAAAATGGGGTGACTGGAAGGAACCAGCAACAAAAAGTTGTGCAGGGGAAGCATTGTATAAACAGCAAGTGGTATCACTTGTGTTTCAAGGTTAGCCTTCTTTGAATCCAAACTTCATGTGCTTTCTCATGAAATTCATGTTTGGTTTAATCAGATATAGTAAGTTAAGTGTGCTAGCAACTAGACCAAACTTTTGCAAATGAATATACAATCATTCTACTGGTAAAGGGACAAATTAGATAAGATTAAATACTGAATAGAGTAAGCCATAAATGGCCAAGCCATAAAAATATTTGATCATCATGTTTAAATTTGCATAAGAATTATATACAGTAAAGCCTTGGTTTGCAAGCATAATTCATTCCAGAAACATGCTTTTAATCCAAAGCAACTGCATGTATCAAAGCGAATTTCAAGAACCATTGGCTCAGTTGTAATCATGTGACATTTGGCATCACATACCACTCATATTGCAAAACATCACTCATTTATCAAGTTAACATTTATTAGAAATATTTGCTCGTCTTGCAGAACACTCACAGAACAAGTTAATCACAATCCAAGATTTTACTGTATTTAATTTCTAAAAAAATTTACTTTAACTGATACTGTCCATAAAGCTGTAGGACATGAATTACAGTATTAATTCTCTGTTTTCATATTTCCTTCCAAGGTCAATCTAATCCCTTGGGAAAGTGGTTTGACAATGAAGCACATGGAGGTTTATATGGTATTTATATGAACCAAGATGGCCTCCCTAGATGTTCTCTTATACAAGGATTTACCATTTGGACATGCTGGGATTATGGAATTTATTTTCAGGTAAATGTGATCCAATATAGTGCTTGTTTATCTTGTTTTATGATTGTATTTTGTGCTATGTAACCTACAAGTTGTTTTACAGACCACGGAGAGTGTGCATATCTATAACGTGACTCTGGTTAACAATGGAATGGCCATTTTTTCAATGATTTACATGCCAGCTGCTGTATCTCACAAAATTTCTGGTAAAACAGTGCAAATTAAGGTAAGAAACGAATACAGCCACAATAAGAAGAAAAGGTAAACATTTTGAAGTTCTAATAAGAACAATGTCCTTGATGGGGCACCTGGGTGGCTCAGTCAGTTAAGCATCTGACTTCGGCTCAGGTCATGTCTCATGGCTCATGGGTTCAAGCCCTGTGTTGACCTCTGCACTGACAGCTCAGAGCCTGGAGCCTGCTTCAGATTATGTGTCTCCCTCTCTCTCTTTCTGTGTCCCTCCCCCATTCTCTCTCTCTCTCTCTCTCTCTCTTTGACACACACACATACACACACACTCTCTCTCTCTCTCTCTCTCTCTCTCTCAAAAGTAAATAAGTGTTTTTTTAAAAAAAAAAAAACTATTTTTAAAGAATGATCTCCATGACTTCATAGCTTGGCTAGTCCAAACCTCCTTTCCTAGTTCTCACGGTCTTCTGCCAGGAAATGCTCTATCCTTTCCTCTCCTCCATGTTCCCCACCATTTCTTGCTTGCCACCTGCTAATATTGCCACAGTTAAATTTTCATTTCCTCTCTGAAACCTTTCCTGAATTAGCTTAAGTAGTATTGACACTTTCTCCTTTTTTTGTTTCTACTGTTTTTTCTCTGGGCATATTTCTGTCGTAGAAACATGTCACTATATATAACAATTTACCTGCCTGTTTTCCCCTCCCAATTTGACTGTAATTCCATTCAGGGCATAAAATCACATCCTTTTCATCTTGGTTTTATGAATGATCCATTCCTCAAACTGAAAGGTTGTACTTTGCTACAGTGGAATAAAGCATTATCCATTATAATGTTTTTCTTTAAGAAAAGCTATTCTTTAAGCCGTACTGTTTGAATTTTGTTTTTAATAGAGCTCATTAATTGTTGGAAGTAGCCCTGGATTTAATTGCTCTGATGTCCTAACTAATGATGATCCCAGTATCGAACTTTCTGCTGCCCATCGGAGCACTAGACCTCCATCAGGTGAAAATTTTAGAAGTTTAATGTTGGTGTTCATGTGAATGCATAATTGAATTTTATTCACTTTCTTTCTTTTATAAAAGGTGGGAGAAGTGGGATTTGCTGGCCTACTTTTACTTCAGCGCATAACATGGCACCCCGGAAGCCCCATGCTGGGATCATGAGTTACAATGCCATTAGTGGCCTTTTGGATATTTCAGGCAAGTTTAAACATAAACAAATCTACTTGACAAATCTACTTAATCATCAAGTTCTATAAAGAGTATGTAGAATATATCTCATAATGTTTCACTGTAAGTAAAAAAAGTGATTTAAATAAACTTATATGTGAATCTACTCGGTATGAGAAGCAAAAAAATTACATTATCAGTCAATTTGAAGAATGGTTCCTCAGCCAAATTTTTGTATGTTAAACAAGTGCCATTTATTTTACCTTCTACAAAAACAGAAATTCCACTGGTACAGTGATTTAACATTAATTAGTTTCTATCAATTACAAAAACCCTTTCATATAAGTAGGGCTATACATTATTATCTCTTTTTGGAACTGAAGAAATTTAAAGTTATATAACTCAAGAGCATAGTAACATCTACTGGATATATCATCCTGTCCATTTATTTCTTTAGCGCTTCTTCCATAGTTGATACTGTCTTGTGATCATTTATACGCTTACTCCCATAGACCCATGCCCTTGCTTTTCCTTCAGGCTTTCCAATCATCAAGTCTTATTCCTTCCAGGCTCCTGACTAACTAGCTATGTCATTTACCACTGCCTGCAGTCCATGTTCATCCTTACCTCAGACCATGCCTCTCTTCACATGAAGTGGATCACCCTGTGTACTACGCAGATTTCTATCCGATAGCAGGATCTGCCCACCCACATTCTTTCAAGGCCATCCCCAGGTTGAGCTGAAATGCACAGGCATTCTATAAAAGAGTCATTCCAATATTGTCCATTTCTCAGAGACTTTTGAATCCTTCTTCTACAGTCTGTCATGGTGATTCTTATAATTCTACCTCATTTAAAATGGAACATTATTTTCCCCAAGCTTGGAAGAGCCATGACAGCAACATGGGAGAATACCCCCATCCATATCGACACTCTTCCCTGTCTAGCATTATATTCTTCCCCCTCCCCCTGCCCCGATCTAACACCATCACCTCCGATATATACTCCTGATTCCTGCAAGTACATGTTACTCAGCTCCTGCACTTCCTTTGGTATATAACTCCTCTCATCCCATAGCAGGCTTAGTGCTTCCCCAGTCAGGCCATGTTGAGACTTGACAAGGCTTACTGGTCTGTTTGCTAGAAGGAGAGACAGAGACAGGTCTTGAAAAAGGCAAGATTTGCCTTATTATTAACTTGTTAGCTACCTCTTTTGAGGTCTTGTCAGGATTTCAAACAAGTGGGGCAAGGGAGCTATCTCTAATAAGGAAGAAGTGGACCGTGTACAAAGATCTGAAACATTCAAGGGGAACCCAGGGTTTCAGGGTTCAAGTGCATCTTCCTTTATATTCGCACTCTAACTCAGGGTTCCATTCCTTTTCTATTAGAGCCCTGTCTTTGAAGTAGGAGACTTGTCAGTCTGAGAGTCCACCTTCTAGGAATGTTCTGCTGGTTTTGTGATTAGATCCTGAGGTTTGCTTTGAAGTTGTGATTGATCACCACAACTTAACATTTTCTTTCTTCAAAGCATCAATGAGGGTCAACAGTTGACTATTTCTGGTTTCTGTGTAATCACTATTTCCCTTGTTCCCATCAAACGCCAAAGTTACTGTACAAGCCAGAACAATTCCTTCTACCTAGATATTATCCCAGTTCAGCACAGGCAAAATCCTAACAATTGCACTGTTACAGCATTCCAGAGACTGTCAGCTCTCCACCTACCACCATGAAGGGCATCATCTTTCCCATCTAGACAGCAAGTGAACTAGATTCATCATTGCATCATTACACTGTATATCCTGGGACCATTTCTGGTTCCAGCGGTCTAAATCAGGTGGTCTAAAAGTAAAGCCAGAGATGGGATTCTTGTGCAGGTGGTTTATTAACAAAGCACTTTCACAAGAAAGGGAGCGAGGGAAGTAGGATAGGAGAGGAAGGAGTAAGCAAGGATATGGTCCCTGCTGGAGTCTAGCTCCTTCTTGATACCTCATGGGGCTGTGTCATGTGAGCTGTACCACTTAGTTTCCCCTCTTGGGGCAAGTGGGTCTTCTACATCAAGTTGCCAATAGGCATGGTAACCCTTTGGTGGTGGTGCTAGGAGTGCATAATCTCTTAAGAGACAGAGCTGTCATCTGATCTGACCAAAGACAATTCTTCAGAGGAGAGCACAGCTGTGAGTAATTAGCAACCAACACAGGAGCTAAGGACAAGTGCACTGGGCCAGTAAAGCAGATCTACACAGGTTACAAACAGTATCCAATACCGTGGTGTTTCATTAATATTCATCTACAGGCTTATATTCATGTATATACAATATCATCTTAGGAAAAAAATATCAGGAAGGGTAGTAGATAGCATGTAACTGATTTAAGAATTCTGGAGTCACCTTTTTTTAAATTTTTGAGTTATTGGATTTTAAGTACTTATTGGA
Organism: Hyaena hyaena; assembly: GCF_003009895.1. Taxonomy (NCBI): domain Eukaryota; kingdom Metazoa; phylum Chordata; class Mammalia; order Carnivora; family Hyaenidae; genus Hyaena; species Hyaena hyaena. The sequence goes on from NW_024081119.1 coordinate 347,665, forward strand.
GATTAAGTTTTAGATTCAATAAATGTTATCTTCTGGTCGCACAATATATGAAATAAGGCCAAAAAAACCCCCAATGTTTCAGTTAGTCTTTGCTGCATAACAAATTACCCCCAGCATTTACAGTCTTTAAACAACCATGTATTAGCTGATGATTCTGTGGATTGACAATTTGGGCTCTGAAGTTCAGCTGAAAGTTTGTCTGCTGCTCTCATCTGGGATTATTCCTTAGGCTGTTATCAGTTTACAGGATGGATAGAGGGTAGTTGTCTAGGACAGTCTCACTTCCATGTCTGGTGGTTGGTGCTTGCTAATGGTTGGGCTGGTCTGTAGAGTAATGGGGTGATTGGGCCACATGTCTCTTAGTCTCATTCACATGCTGGAAGCCACAAAATGCCCAAGAACACCAAAAGAGAGTGAACCCTAATATGAAAGACTTTTCAGATCTACTTATATCACAGTTGCACTTGTCCCATTAGTCAAAGCAAATCACATGACAAAGCTCAGAGAAGATATGAGAGGACTATTCAGTGGTATTAATATAGAGAGGCAACAATCTAACACAAATAGTAGTGGACTATCTACCACATAAGGAAAGAGCTCCATGGTCAAAGTGGCGTTAAATGATGCGTTTGCTGGAGTGTACATGAAATGAAACTGACTCTATCACTTTCTCCATAGAAAATTATTATTCTTCTGTTATTTATGTTTTAGGTTCAACATTTGTTGGATTTAAGAATGTTTGTTCAGGTGAAACTAATGTCATATTCATTACTAACCCTTTAAATGAAGATTTACAGCATCCAATCCATGTGAAGAACATACAGCTGGTTGACACCACTGAACAATCGAAAATATTCATACATAGGCCTGATATAAGGTACAGTGTATGAAATCCCAGTTTTTTTCTTTCCTGTATTTATAGCTTTTCATTGTCTTTTTCTCCATCATTGATCTGAGGAAGTTGCTATATTAAAGTAAATATTAATTTCTATAAAATTTTAATCAGCATCATGGAAATTAAGACTATCTAATGCATCTGTGTTTTCAGTTAAATTAAAAAAGGTAAGCTTTGATATGTATATTTTCTCACACTTTTTTTTTTCCATGCATATAATATCATCATTAAAAATAAAAGATTGAGACCAGGTTAGAAGCATGTTGTACATTAATATCTCTCCATAAATAGTCATTAGAAATGAGAGACATCTCTATCATTTCTTCCCTTTTCCTTACCTCTTTTGTTTCCTGTTGCTTTCCAAATATCTTATCATGTTCACCCCAACATGCACTTTGAAATTAAATGTCATTCATTATAATCACTGTGACTGAGAATATGCAGAAACTTAGGACAGTGGCTCTTTAATCACAAAAGTCAGTTCATGTCAGAATATTTCTAGAGGGGCACCTGGGTGGCTCAGTCGGTTAAGCATCTGACTTCGGCTCAGGTCATGATCTCATGGTTTGTGGGTTCGAGCCCGGCGTCGCGCTCTGTGCTGACAGCCAGCTCAGAGCCTGGAGCCTGTTTCAGATTCTGTGTCTCCCTCTCTCTCTGACCCTCCCCTGCTCATGCTGTCTCTCTCTCAGAAATAAATAAAACATTTTTTAAAAAAGAATATTTCTAGAAACTGAGCCACTTAGATTCTAAGTCTTAAAAGAAGATAGCCAATAACTGCTACGCTTTGTAAGAAATGCAAACCAGGAATTTAGATATAAGACAAGATTAGAGGAAAGAAATTTTATATGAGAGATCTTTGACCATTTTCAGTATAGGAAGAAGACAAGGAAAAATGCTAATTAATGAAATGCAGTGTTTCATAGTTTGACTTCATCTGATATTGTGGGGTTTTTTAAGTTTTAATTTTATTTTAGAGAGAGCACATGAGTGGGAGAGGGGGCAGAGAGAGAATCTTAAACATTTAACCTTAATCTCCATGCTGAGCATGGAGCCCGACACAGGGCTCAATTCCACAAGACTTTCATGACCTGAGCTGAAGTCAAGAGTCAGATGCTCAACAGACTGAGCCACCTAGGAGCCTCTCATCTAATTTTGTTTCGATGATAACTGCACACCTCCTCATTTACTAATTATTGAAGTGTAGTATTTTTTGGCTCAATAGAACCTTCCACCACTAGAATATTATTAGTTCCTATTTAGTTATCATTAAATCTTTCAGATGTAATAATATCATTTCAATAACTAGGTCATGAAGAAAATACTACATTTTAAAATAGTCTTTGAGCTCTGTGCTTTTATTAGGGTACTATTGATATTCTCTCAGATCCCTTTTACAAGGCTGTTCATCCAGTCCCCCAGTGCTTTAAATGTTGGCCAATAATAACCTACAGTTGCACACTTCTCCAGAAAATTGCTCTTAGCCAAACTGGAATAGCCCGGAGGGGGGGGGGGCGTAAAACCCTCCCTAACACCACCTCTTTGCAGTCCATGTAAAATACTAGTTTATGCAGGAGTTCAAAAGGGCAGCCTCCTTGTCTCAAGGTGGGAGCAACTCTCGGTACAGTTAATGATCCAGAGGTTCCCCTGAGATCAGATTGAAACTAGTCCACAGACCATAGTCACCTTGTTTTCTTTCCCTTGCCCTATATGGCTTCACTCCTTTTTTGATGGGACTCCTTCAATAAATCACTTGAACAAAAATCTACTTTTCAGCCTCTGTTTCTTTGCAATACGAAGTAAAGACAAGAGTCCTAATCCATAATATACATGTGCCACTGGGTACTCTTTCCACAGACTTGCTCACAAAAGCACTCTTCACATACTTGAATACAGAGAACACATGAACTATTTATTTAAGTCATCTCCAAAAGTATTATAGTACAGCAGTATAGTATAGTAACTAACCCCTTCATGTCTCTCTTACAGCAGAAAGGGAGAGAGATGCTAAACACTATCTAATAAATCTGAGCTTTCCATTATTATTTTGTTGTTATAACTCTGGAATAAGACATATTTTCCCCATAGTATATAGCGTGACATAGTGTAACTACACAGTATGCCATGTATACTATGCAATGTGCAGTATTTTGCAAATTCAGCACCTATTTTATTATTAGAACCAGCTAACAATTAACACTCCAAGTAGCTCAAGTTGAAGCCAGAATGCCACGTATGGTTGAACTGCATAATGACTCAATAGTATTTCATCTCTTGCAGTTTGGATATTTACATAATGGTTACTGAAATATATAGCAATCATAATCCAAGTATATCTGTTTCGATCTACACAAATAAAAGTCTATAGGAATATATACTAATTTGCAATTGGTGATGGCCTAAGAGCTTGAGATAGGAAAGTGAAGGAAACTGAATTTTTATTAAGTATTTGGATTATTTTTTAGTAAGCATAGGATATTTTTATAAATGTTAAAGATCTGTGAAAAAAATAAGGAAGGGAAGAATAATAAAGACTTTTCTGCCAACACAGGGATTTTGTATGTCCTACATAACAGAGTAACTTCACCTGCTCGATGGGACAGTTAGTAAACTGTGAGCAATGCACAAAGATGAAATCTATCCAATAAAATATGGAATAGCAAAATGGAATTCTAATTTTATATCCCACAGGTATAATGTGTGCTTTTGAAATCCCAATGAATTAATAATAATACACCAAAGTAACAGAATGAAAAAGCAGACCTCATTATAATACTAATTACATATGCTACTTGGTCCCATTTTAAATCCTTTCTGAAATGATAAGATTCAATCAATCAAAGAAATTTTTGGATACTTTCTTATCAAACACTCAATTGAAATGCTCTCTAGAAACAGGGGAAGGATCTAAGTATTCATCTGTTTCACTTTTTCTCCACAGTAAGGTGAATCCATCTGATTGTGTAGACATGGTTTGTGATGCCAAAAGGAAATCTTTTCTCAGAGATATGGATGGCTCCTTTCTGGGAAATTCTGGCTCAGTGATACCTCAAGCAGAATACGAATGGAATGGAAATAGTCAATTTGGAATTGGAGACTACAGAATTCCTAAGGTGATGCTCACATTCCCAGATGGAAGTAGAATTCCTGTCACTGAGAAAGCGCCTTACAAAGGTTCGTTGGATATTATCCTGTTAGTCCTCAAGTTTGTGAAACAAAGTACATATGTTTTATGTTTACTAGTTGGGATACTCAACCAATGACATATTTTCTACTTACTAATCTTACATAAATGAAAAATATAGTCCATTGATGCTTTTGCAAAGAATTGCTTTTCCTTGCTAAAATGTATATACCTGTTTCTAGGAATTATTAGAGATTCAACCTGTAAATACATCCCACAGTGGCAGGGCTATCGGTGCTATGGGATGGAATATGCAATGATGGTTATTGAAAGTCTGGATTCTGACACAGAAACTCGAAGACTCTCACCAGTGGCTGTAGTGAGCAATGGTTATGTCGATCTCATTAATGGTAGGTGTTCAGTGTAAACAAATTAGAGTTACTCAGAACATTTGTTATTTATTACATGCATGGAGACATCTCATAAATTATTTGTCATATAAAACTAGCAAACATCAGGATTGATTTACTTTCTGTTTGTAAGAAAAGATATGTGTGCAGGAGAGATGCTTGACACTTGAACAGTTTAGAAAGCCAGGACAGTTATTGCAAATTGGCCATTAGAAGAAGAGGGAAGTTATTCCTTGAGTGATCTTCGTACCTATATTAATAAGGTGGCATAAGTATTTGAATAAAAAAATTGGCCTGTCTACAAAAAGACATTTTGCCTTAAATAAATTAAAAAATAGTGTGGGGAAAAACAGATAATGGGGTGCCTGGATGGCTCAGTTGGTGAAGCATGCGACTTTGGCTCAGGTCATGGTATCATAGTTCGTGAGTCAAGCCCCACAATGGGTTCTGTGCTGACACCTCAGAGCCTGGAGCCTGCCTCAGCTTCTGTGTCTCCCTCTCTCTCTGCCCCTTCCCTACTCGTGCTCTCTCTCTCTCAAAAATAAATATAAAAAAATAAAACCCAAACAGATAATGTGTTATTTGGAATACTTGAGAACAGGTCTTTTCAGCCTACTTGTTTTTCATTTTCATGAATCCTTATCAGACTTAATCTCAAAACAATGCGTTTCTGTTTTTGTTTTTGTTTTTTTCATTCCTAATTCCTTTGACTGTCAAGAACATCTTGGCAAGCTCCGGGTCTAGGCTCCTTATATTCTCGTCACGGGTGGCTCTAGTACAGAGGGCAGGCAGTGGTCTTCAGATCAAATCAGAAGTCCAGGACTTTTTGAATAAATAAGATGAACTTCTAACATCTGCAGAAAACGGAGGGCAGAGACTCATTGTATTACCCTGAATAGTATCAGTGCCTCAAAGAGTGGTCCCTAAGAAGGCTTCAGAGTCTTTCAAGTGCCGAAGACGTAACCTGAATGAGAAAGATTTCTGTGCACTGGCAGTGTCAAAACATGTACTGAAATATCCCACGATTCAACAAAATAGCCAGTACCCTACAAAAATATTCCTTTTTTAAAATGAGTAAAGAGAATAGAATGAGCTAAATCAGGGGTGTCCCAAAGTTACATGATTTCAAGTCTTTCCCCACTTCTGTGGCACCAACATGCAGTTTGCCTGGTTTCTCTGATCTGCAATCAACCCAATTACAAGTGTTGTCTTTAAATCTTATGAAGCAGAGAGCTTGTGGGAAGAATTTTAGACCAGTCAGTGAATAATGGAGATGTGTTCTAATTGCTCTTGTTTTATATGATGGAGAAAGATTTTATTCTATTTATTTTTACATTTTTATTTTCTGAAAGGCAATACACGCTTTCCACTTACAATAGTGACATGACATTTCTCTTAAAAATAAATTTAAATTTTCATTAACAAAAAATTTTTTAATGTCAATTTAGTTTTGAGAGAGAGAGAAACAGAGCACAAGCAGGGGAGGGGCAGAGAGAGAGGGGGAAGAATCTGAAGCAGGCTCCAGGATTGAAGCTGACTGAACAGAGCCCGATGCGGGGCTTGAGCCCATAAACCATGAGATCATGACCTGAGCCAAAGTAGCCACCCAGGGGCCCCAAAAATAAATTAAAAATTTTTTAAGTGACTGTCAATTTGAAGAAAAGTCTTAAGGAATTGATGGCAACATTACAAAAATTATGACAATATTGAAAGAATCACGAAGCATGAGATGCACTATGTTAGATTGGGAAAAGATTTCCAAAGATAAAAGTTACTGAATACCACTAAAGTTTCCTTTAAACTTTTAATACTCAATTTCATTCATTTTTAAAATATGGCTTTTGCTACTCTAAGTTTTTCATTTAATACAAGAAATCTCTTTCTGTTTGTTTTCAAAATGCACAAAGAAGGTTTATTTAAAAGTAGAATTTATATTTTGGATGCTAAGAGAAAGTTTATATTCTACTTGAGCTTCAGAAGTTTATATTGATTTAAAATTTGATTGAAGTTCAGTTATAAATATTGATTAGAATTCCAAGTAAGCCAAAAATTAAGCAAAGCTAATGAATAAATATATCAAGAAAATTTATCATTACATATCTCACTCAATGTTTTTATAATTCCAGCCCCTTTAAAGCTGAAGTGAAATAGAGTAGTTTGCTACAAAAGTCATGTTATGCCTCTTCTGGAAATGTCTGGATTCAGGTAGAGAAGCATCCACTGTCTTTTGGCTTTCTAGAAGGATTATTGAAGTATTATTTCTCTGCTTCAGATCATTAATGATGTTGACCCCCTAAAACATGCTGATAATCTCAGTATTTAACAAAAAATAACAGTGGAGGAAGATTAAAGACTTCGTAAAAAACAAACTTAAGAGTTTTAGGGAGTGAAATGAGAGAGTGAAGAAATCAGGGAGTGAAAGAAAAAATTAATGAATCCATGTTTTAGCCATACAGATATCCATGTTTCCAGAAACGGGCTCTGTTTTCAAAAAATTAACACATTAACTTACCTTTCTTACCCTGTGCAGTATAAAAGAATGGGTAATATGGAGAAGTGGCTTCCCTGCCTTCCTTTTTTAAGCTAAGGTTTGAGAAATGGCTTAAATCGCTGGATAGGTGGGTGGATGGATAATGGATGTGAATGCTGAACCTGACCATTGCAATGTATTTTTAATACAATTACTCTTCAGACTTTGCACTAAATAATATTCATAATATGGAACACGAGCTTTATTTATGTGTCTTTAGGCCCACAGGATCATGGCTGGTGTGCCGGATACACATGCCAGAGAAGACTGTCCCTGTTTCATAGCATTGTGGCTGTGAACAAATCTTATGAAGTTTACTTCACTGGCACCAGTCCTCAGAATCTTCGACTGATGTTGCTGAATGTTGACCATAAAAAGGTAACACAAGATATAAATAATTTCTTGAGCTATTGGTACTGGTTATTGACATATATTTCTATATGCTAAGGACTTTATGTCTGCCCCTGTTGTCTTGAACATCATCAGCCTTACAGCTCATTTTCAAGGGCCATCAGTGTACTACTAAAAATCCTGCCAGTCAAGAGAGGTTTAATCAGCCTGAGAGCATAGGTCATACCAAACACCTTTCCCCCTTATGTTCTTGGTTCTCTGCTCTACGTCTGAGGCATGACAGGCCTACGATTTGTGTGATTGGCAAGCACACTTGAACTTTCACATCAAAATAGTGCACGTCCAGAATTGGTCACTGGAATTATATATTTATTTTTCCATGCTGCCGTTTATGTATTTCAGAAATATACCTTTGGGATTTACCTGAGAGATCACAGCGTCTTATTTTAAATATCTTCAATTATATCAAATCTTGGCTATCAACTGAATTCAGCTGGGATGATTACATTTATATATACTGCGTCAGTGGGAAAAGAGTATGAGGTTAAGCAATAGTCTCATAGTTGAGATTTTCTTTTCTAAGAGTATGAGACTCAGAAGTCCCAGAGTATTAGGAATGTGAAGAAGGGATGTGAATAAGATGAAGCAGAGGAGTAATCAAGACAGACACCTGCTTCTTCTCAGATGATAGCAATCTCATCCTTTCAGTTCCTGGAAATAAAACCTTGGACCCATTCTTGATTCCTCTCTTTGGGTCATATTCCTCATGCAGTCCATCTGCAAACCCTGTTGAGTCTCTCTTCGAAATATCCCGAATCTGTGACTACTTCTCACCACTGTCACTGCTACCACACACTTTGAGCAAATGTTATCTCCTCCCTGGATTAAGGCAGTTGGGTCCCCACTCCTGCTGCTGTCTCTGCCTGCTCTAGTGCCTACTCTCACCACAGCGGCCACAGAGGTATGGTCAAAATATAAGTCAGACCGGGTCACTCCTTGCCCCAAACCCTGCAATAATTTCCCCATTGGGCTTTATACAGGAGCCAGAGTCCTCACACCCTTAGCTCTCTGACTTTTCCTCCTCCAGCCACACTGGGTTCCTAGGTGTTCCAGACCACTCCACACCTGCTACCACCTGGGCCTGTGTTCCAGATGTTGAGGCTGCCTGGAACATTCTACCCCAGGTGGCTAACTCCCCCTCTCCACAGACTCCTCCATTCCCCCAGAAGGCTTAGCCTGTTCACCCCTCCTCAGGTAGCTCTCTCAATTATCCATACTCTGATCTACCTTTCCTTTTTCCATAGCACTTACTACCTTCTAACATGCTTCATATTTTACTTTTTATTATTTCTACTATTTATTTGTCTCTCTCCTCACCTTAGAATGTAAGCTCAAAGAGGGCAGGGACTTTTGACAGCTCCTAGAATAGGGCCTGGCTCAGATAGGCATTCAATTTTTGAATGAAAGAGAATGTTTTTAATTTTAAAAATAACTGCCAAGTAATGTGACTGTTGATGTTCTAAGCCTCTGAAGATAATCTCAAAAGAAGATTCCAAAACTATGTATAGCTTATTAGATTCCTTATTAATTTCTCCCTGCCCTTGTGAAAGCTAGTCTCCTTACTTTATGATTGTATCTGATGAATATTACGAGATGTGAAGAATATAAACATGGAAAATGAACAAATTGAATCAGAGAGTATAGTTATTTTGACTAACTTTTATCAGTCTTACTACCAAATTTATCTCAGAGGTAAGCATTTTTTTTCAACCTTAACTAAATGTGTTTGGTTGCATTATAGAACTCTGCTAAATTCCCTATTTCCCCCCTACCCCTGGAGCTCAAAGCCTATATTGAGCTTTGTTATCTTTGAAAGGAAATGTTTCTTTTAGAGATACTCCTTTACTAACTCTTTCTTACATTACACGTTTCCACTGAGAATTATCAGTTAAGAATTAAGCTATAACATCTGTATGAATGGTTGAATATAAGTCCATTTACAAATTTTAACTCAGTATTTATCATCAATTCATAAAACTTAGTTTTAATATTTTACAGAAGGTATATAATGTTGAAGGACATTTTTAAGTGCTGAATTCTAAATATTCTGTTTCATTGTTCTCTTAAGAAATAAAAATGTTGTTTATTTTTAACAGGCTGTGGTAGTAGGAATTTTTTTTCCCACGCGTCAGCGTTTGGATGTCTATGTGAACAATACATTGGTTTGCCCCCAAAATACAGTATGGAACTCTCAAAAGAAACACTGTGAACTTAAAAGACATCTGTACACAGGTATTTCCTCAGAAAAGTACAGTATGCATTATATACATACTTATGTATGAAATTCTTTGTAATGTTTTATTATTAATATTTTTAATTTTTAGCCATTGACAAATGCCAGAGAAAATATTTTTAGCCATGGACCACCAAATTCTAAGATGTATTGATTTATAGAATATATGCCCTGAAAGATTATTCCTGATGGAACTGAGGGAATAAGGCTAAACTTACCCACTTACCAGTGTATTCAGGGCCAGGATTTATATCTGCTCTCATTGAAGTCTTTTTGTTAAACAGGGCACTTATAAGTCCAGTACCTTCCATTCCACATGTGCTACTTATCATTTTTAGATGTGCCCCATCTATGTTAACGTTGGTTAACAGTTACCCAAGTGTGTGCTGTAGGTCATAACATCACCTAGACATGAGAGTATGAAGGAATAACCCATATTTAATACTGTCTATGGAACAAGTCCTATTTCTACTAATAGTCTGAATAACTAATGTTTCCAGAAATGTTACTGTGCGTCAGGCACTGTTCTAAGTGTTTTGTATATAATACCTCATTGTTACTATATTCTAATAATAACCCTGTGAGGTAGGCAGAGATGAGTAAACTGAGACACCAGAAGGTGAATTACTTTGCCACAGTCTCTGTCTTAGCTCTGGCTGCCATAACGAAATGCCATGAACTGGGTGGTTTAAAGACAAATTTATTTTCTCACAGTTCTGAAGGCTGCAAGTATGAGGTCAGGGTCTAGGAGGGATAGGTTCTGGTGAAAGCCCCCCTACTGGCTTGCAGATGGCTGCTTACTCACTGTATCTTCACAGCAATGGGCAGGCTGTCACGATCTCCTCTTATGAGAGCACTAATCCATCATGAAGTCCCCAGTCTCATCTAAAGCTAATGACCTGTCAACGGCCTCATCTCCAAATACCCTTACACTAGGGGTTAGGGCTGTAACATGTGAATCTGGGCGGGGGGCACAGTTCAGTCCACAGTAATATCAAAGATGGTGAGGGCAGAACAAGCACTTGAACACAGAGAGTCTTGGTCTAAAAGCCATGCACTTAACCATTACACTATATTACCTCCTTGTAAGCTAAGAGGGTCTGTGTTATCATTTTTTATATGCAACCAACTACTGGTATTTGCAGCTTAATTTCATTATTTTTAACTCTTTTTAAAAACAGCACTTTGGGTACCAAGTACTCTATCATTCAAATTGGGGAAACAGAAATTATCTCAACAAGCACTATTTAATATAGGAAGTTGATTATACAGGTGTTGAAGGCTAGAAGACAGTATTACCACTGCCTTCTTATAATTTGTTTTCTGATATAGAATTGCTTATAAATGAACATTTTTCTTTGGCACTTAGAATGCAAAATAATTTCCCTGTAGTAGGAATCTATACATATTGTTTTAGATTACCCAAAATGTTGCATTATGTATGTCTCTGCTTCCTTCCATTACTGTGAAGACATGAGGCGTCACCTGAGATAAATGTGTATGCACCTCTAAATGTAGTTTGAGAGCAGTTTCAATATATAATATAAAAGCATATTCTTCAGATTCATAGAATGTTTAAACCAAATTGCATCTAGAACTTTTACTAGTAGCTATGAAAGAAATACATAGAGATAATGAAATGGCTTCTTAATACCAACTGCTATGAATGTCTATTACATTAATAAGAGATATTTTCTTTCTAAAACTTTATTTTTTTATTAAGCCTCACTATGAATGTGGTAAGAAGCTACGTGTCTCATTCCAGTACTATTATATAATTTCAGCCTTTGCCTGGACTCCATCTGTTAGTGGGTTTATTAGCTCTTGGACATTTTTGATACTCTGCCATCAAATCACATACACACACACACCCATACACATATATAGATATTCATTCATTTTATACATATAAAAATAACAGTCACTTTTCCAAAAGTCAGTTCCCTAGCAGAATTTGTTTTGCATTAAGCAAAGATTTTTCAGGCTGAAAGGTAAACCTGTTTCATTGGTATAAAATCCTTCTGAGATATTTTTGTATACACTTCATTTGTATTATATACTTTTGTCCCTGTTAAAAACAGAAGCACTGAATTGTGAAAGCTCCTTAAGAGTTGATATATAGCACTGCATAAACTAGATGGCTCTTAAAGTTAAATTTACATTTTTAAATTACCAAATGCCTTTGGTAAAGGCTTTAAAATTCTGAACATGTAAATCGCCTTACAGGTACAATATAGGCTCTTGGGCACGTAACTGAATTATATTTCTCAATTATCTATATCCATAGCTAATTGTTTTTAAAATAAATGTAATGTATAATGATGATTAGTGGTATTGTTTAGAGAGTTGGCTTTAAGTTTGCATGTCAGTTCTAGAAGTGTTTTTTTTAAGGTGTTTTTTTTTTTTTTTAAAGATGTTTCATACATACGTTCCTATGGAAGGATAATGTTGAACTTTCTGAGAATTTCCTAAATTTAAACAAGTATTAAATACTACAAACATTAAATACTACTAAATATGTGGTGATTGTGATAATATAAAGATTTTTAACTGCTGTTTTGACTTTTTTCCTTCATAGAGCAATTCCTTCCTAACCTGAATTCCACTGTCCTTGGTGAAAACTACTTTGATAGAACCTACCAGATGCTCTACCTTTTGGTTAAAGGAACTATACCTGTTGAAATCCACACCACTGCGGTCATATTTGTTTCTTTCCAATTACCTGCCGTTACAGAAGATGACTTCTATAGCTCTCATAATCTCATTAGAAATCTTGCCTTGTTCCTGAAGATACCAAGTGACAAAATCCGTGTCAGCAAAATAATACAGGGGAAGAGTCTGCGGAGGAAGAGGTCCACGGGACTCACAGTTGAATTGGAGATTGGAGATCCTCCCCCTCAGTTCAGAAGCAATGACACCACAGGTATGAAGAGCAGACGTTTGAGAGAGAAGAATGTGATGCCAGATCCACATTCACAGATGACTCTATCGGGGCCTGGTAAACCTGGCCTCAGGAAATCCCACCAACCCCACACCCTGAACCCTGTAAGGGCCTAGAGACCCTTTTCCCTACTCTACCCCTGTAACCACAAACTGTTTGGGAATTATGAAAGAACTTTAGCCTCTATTTTGTTATTTCAGCCATTAGTAAATTCAACAAAAGGATTTGAACTGATACAGAAGATTGGAGAGGGGACCTATGGAAGTAACTTTATAGCTGAGAGATTAAGTGTAGAAAGAGTCTGTGAAAAGAGAAAGGTAAGAATGTTCAGGTTTGAGGAAACAGTTGGTGAAAGTGGTGCGTTAAAAGAACCGGAAAAGATCTGACAGGTCTGAGGTGGAAGGAGCCAGGAGGGGCAAGCTGCCGGGGGTGAGGTTGAGAGATAGGCATGTGCTGGATCGTGGGAAACAAAAAGAAGCTCTCTTCTTCATAAACTGAGAGGACTGTGGATGTTTTCCTAAGGAAGAGAGTAGCTCTTTGGAGATGGTGAGCTGTAGCAAAGTTGCAGGTTAACACTAGCAGATGCAAATGTGCAATAGTATGTTCTGTCTTTAATTCCTGTGACTGATTCAGTGTCACCAGCCGTCACCCTTTTCTCTGTCCCTTACTCTCTGTGCCCCCATTTTCTAGGTATCAGAGATGAAAATCAGCTCAGCTGTCACATCAGAGGTATCTTTGCTGCTTTAAATTAGGTCCTTAGAGTGACTCAGTTTGAGCATTTGGGTAAATGTTCAACCCTTCAGATTTTTTCCTTTCTATCTGTTTAATTTGATATCTGAATACCAAGGGGACTTTCCTGTCTTCAGACCCCCATGTGACCCCTTGTTCTCATAGTCTCTGCTACAGGTTAGGTAGTCTCAAGCCTCTCTTGAGGTGCAGCTGAACTTTCCTGGTCTCTTGGCATGCATTTCCCGTAATCCAGCACAAGTCTCAACGAAGCACACTCATCTTCAAAAAGATGAGACCTAGATCCCTGTCAGGGGAAAATTAGCATCCAGTTCATGAAACTTAAGCTTCAAGGCCTTTCACTTGTATCAGTCATGGGAGGGACTTTAACTTTCAGGACTCTGGGAAAAGGGTTCATTTAATAATGTGCTCCAATCATTGTTACTATAAAAATTGCAAAAGTAAGAATTTTCCTTATTCTTTTTTTATAGTTTATTTATTTTTGAGACAGAGACAGAGCATGAGTGGGGGAGGGGCAGAGAGAGAGGGAGACACAGAATCCGAAACAGGCTCCAGGCTCTGAGCTGTCAGCACAGAGCCCAACGCAGGGCTTGAACCCACAAACCGTGAGATCATGACCTGAGTCAAAGTCAGACACTTAACCGACTGAGCCACCCAGACGCCCCTCCCTTACTCTTTTTCTTAAAGAGAGCCTCCAAAGTGTATAAATTTTAGACTCAGAAAATCTAGATCTGCCTGATCTCTATCAAGCATCTTTTTCAGAAGCACCTGGACTCTCCTGTGTAAACCTGGGTACTGGGTGAAGTTCTCACCTTCTGCCTCTAGGGGTCATCACTCATGTCTCAAGGAAAGCCCTATAATTTGGCAAAGAGGAATTTCACAGCAAAATATTGGGAAGATGTGCATGTAGTAACACTTTTGCCTCTCCATGGCCTCCACATGGTGTCAGGATATCCAGGAGTTCCCAGATGTCCTAGAAAGGGGTTCCAGAAGTACTGAGGGGACCTCTGGACAAACAGAAATTGGTCAGGAAATAAAAGCTCTTCAGGTTAAGGACTTTGGTTTCTTAAGGTGGCAGTCACCAGAAATGGGTGCCTTCATGTGTTAAGCGGTCAGAGAAAACGTGTTAATAGGTCAGACCTGCCACGCTGCACCAAAAACCAGTGAGGATGAGTGGTGGTAGTAGTCTGTGGATATGAAGCACCTTTGTACTGCTATACCCCTGGGTCACATGAGCCCTCATGCCTGGAAAGCCATCTTGGAGGAGAGTATATGGAAGAAGTGGGGGAATAAGAAGGAGTCTGAAAGACTGAGCACTTATCCAGAGGGTCTAAGTCAACCAAAAGAGACCTGTTAAACTGACAGGACTGAAATTCCCTAAGACCATGATTTTCAAAGTGTTTGTGAAATCAGCTGCCTCCTACTCCCTGAGCACACTGAGCTTCATGGTTCAGCCTTAATGGAAGAAATGCAGTGCTCCTCATCCTCAAGGCAGGACTCTGGATCTAGAAGGCACTGGATACCTAAGCACGAGGTGTTGTCAGGGCTTAGAGTACACCAAAAATATCCTGCATACAATTGCTTTTTAAAAGATCACTCTGATTACAGTGTATAGAATAGAATGGAAGAAGGAGAGAATGGATACAACAAAGCCAGTTTAAAAGTTGTTTTACTAACCCCCATCCCCTGATGATGGCTTTGACTAGGATTTTGATAGTGGGGACAGAGAGATTGAGAAATCGGTAACTGATTATATTGTATGGGGGAGAGATGAAGTAGAAAGGATCAAGTCAAAGTAGCAGACCTGACAAATGAGCATGATGAAAAGAGGTGCCCCTTCTTAGGTAAGGAGAGCACTGTGGGGGCAGCAGGTCTAAGAGGACCCGGCTAGCTAGACAAAGACAACAAAAACTATCCATGGTGTTAAAATTAACCTTAAAAAACAGCATCGAGAGCAAGTAATAATTTGTGGGTAATGTAGTGTCAATTTCAGAACTTAACGAGCATACATTATATAGATTCTATGATGCTAATTATCCTTAAACTCAAAATTAGAAATCTATTTTTAAAAAAATGCTATGTGGCAATAGACTTGCATGACATTGCTTCACTTCTTAACAAAGAAGGACATGGGAAAGTATTAAATTAAGAGACATATTTTCCCACTATGCTTTCATTCAGTTTTCTTGTACCTATTTTATCTACCTTTGGTTTTTCTTTAATTGCAGCTTAAAAACATACTCTCTGGAGTTCTCCATTTTCCTAAGCTCATTCGTATGACTTTGTCATGTTGAGCTTATGTGCATAGGAAAAGCTAAAGAATTCCATAATTTGGATGGAGGTGTCCAAACAATAACTAAAGTGAAAAACTCTCACAATTCTATATTCTGAGAACCCATATGTCATATTACTCTTTCCCCATAGGTCAGATGCAGTTTTCTGAACTCCAAAAAATTGCTGGTTCTCTTGGACAAGCTGTAATTTCAGGAAAAGCCAGTAGCATCCTTGGATTTAATATCTCTTCCATGTCTATCACCAATCCCATCCCCAGCCCAAGTGATTCTGCCTGGATTAAGGTAAGAAAAGGCAACTGGAAAAAGGCATCTTAGGTATTTAAAACATTGCTGCTTATTTCTTAGATTAAGTGCTTATATTTCAACCACAGTAATTTAGAGGGCATGTCTTTCTAATTAATGTTGGCTATTTTTTAATGGTATACTAAAATGGTAAAGTATCATTTAGTTGAAAAAGGAGCATATCTTCTAAAAATTACTTATTGGTATAAAACCTGCTTTTCTTTGAATATTTATAACAGTGCTTCATGAACTCAATGTGGGGGAAATATTGTAAGAAAATTAATTTTACATATTAAACATTTTTACGATTATTACATATTACACTTAGCCTGGCTATGGTGAATTTGCTACTGACTGTAATTTATCAGGTGAAAACCACTTCATTACTCGTGACTGTTTATTTACAGGTGACTACCCAGCCAGTTGAAAGGTTTGCATTTCCTGTTCATCATGTGGCCTTTGTGTCTTCGCTCTCAGTGATCATTCAGCCTGATGCAGCATACCCAGGACAGCCTTTTTCTCAGCAACCGGCAGTAAAGGCAGTAGATTCAGATGTAAGTTATAACCCAGAGCTTTAGCTGAGTGAAGGAATTAAGCTATAGTTCTGGAAGGTGAGGCAACGTCTGTAATCCTGGTATACTGGCAACCTGAGGATTACACTCCCCCTTGAAAACTGGACTAAAACCTGTGGATATAATATTTTACTGTTTTAAAAATGTTCCTTTTCAATGAACTTGTTCCACTGCCCACCCATATTTATGAACTCCTTGTACAGGAGAAGAAGTTTCTACAGATTGCAAATTTGTATTGAGGCATTTTAAATAATATAGTTTTGCACATCTTTAAAAAAAAAGCATGGGAACAGGACAATTATAATTCTCTACTACTTTTTTCTTTAGGGTAATTGTGTATCAGTTGGGATTACTTCACTGACTTTGAAGGCCATACTAAAGGACTCCAATAATAACCAAATCAGTGGTCTTAGTGGAAATACAACAATTCCATTCAGCAGCTGCTGGGCCAACTACACAGACCTTACTCTTCTTAGGACAGGTGAGTGTACTATTTTGGATCTTCCCATATATCCACAAATAGGGATAATTATAATTGAACAAATCATTCTGTAATACTCTGATCAACAAATTATAGAAATTGGAACGCTAAACCTGCCTTGTTTCAGGGAACATTTCAGATAACATAGAGCTTACAAAAGTATACAAAACAAAAAGAAATTAAAATAGGCAATTAAGGAAATTAAACAGGTAATCTGAGGCTATGCATCAAAATTATATCATGATTCCTATTTTTATCCATTTGTTTATTTTTCTAAATTTCACTAAATATGCATTACATTTATAATAAAAATAATATATCGATTTTCAAATTAAAGAAAAGGGAGGATAAGATAGCCTAATATCTTTCATGCCCCGTGCAGGGGTTCAGAGTTGGACTGAAAAGTGTTTTCTAACCTTTCTGAAAGCCATTGCAAAGGAGAAGACATAAGCATATCATGATTCCACAGTGCCCATCAGGTAAACAAATCAGTTGTTGTGGGGAATTATAACTTGCTCTGAGAGCAGAACAGATGTGTCCTATGAATTTTCATAAGGTATACCAAATGAATCTGTATGAAGTGATATCTTCTATATTACAGTAAATAGTCATAACTTCCACTGTGATGTTTCTTACATTATCTTTATACAGGTTGATGGCATAACTCCAATTGGTAAAAGCCTTCCTACTAAGGCCAAAACAGATTGTAGAGTATCTATTGGTGATAGATTGTAGAGTATCTAAAAGACAAATAGATGAATTAATTGCTTATACTTGATACAGGCTTCCATTAATCTCTTTACCATTAATCTGGGCCCATTTAAGAACTTTATAGGCCCTAACTTCTGAAAAGTTATATTAGTACTTCCTACACCTTACCACTGTTCTCTCACACATATATACATGCCAACGGTGAGAATAAGGTAAAAAGTAAAGAGTAAAATAAGTAAAAGAAATTCCAATAATAGTCAGATTTTTTCATGTTAACTAAATATCAGAAACAAAAATCATTCCCTCTAATATTTTTTTTCTTATTTTTTGTTTCTTCTTGCTTTGGTGGCACTCTAACCCAGACAAGTTTGGTCTGCCTACTAGGCAGCAATATCTCAACCTAGTGTTTGATGGGACTCAAATGGCAATGAGTTGTATTCCTAGACAGGTACCTAGAGTGTCCTACACACTTGCTGGTTAAGGGCAGAGTCTAAGTCTTTCTGAGTCAGCCTAAATGGTAGTAGAACTGAGATCCTTTTCTGGGAAATGAGGCACTTAACAAGAACCCAGGTGAAGAGAAGGTTGCCCACTTCCTTATAAAGGTGGACGCCAAAGGTACCCAGTGGCAAAAACCCAACCTGGAGACCGTGTTCTTCAGACTAATACTTCCAAATAGCAATGTTCCAAAACAACCAGTACCTCTGGAATGCTGAAATAATAATATAGGTTTTGGTGTTTTAATGTAATAACAAAGTATCATTCCCTTTTATACAGTAAATTTGCCTCCCTAGTTCAAAGCTTCCCTTGGAGTGTCTATCTGACTGCTATCGAGATGGCTATTGCTTCTAATATCTTTCTTGCTTACTTACCTGCTGTCTTATTTTCTTACTTTCATCAAGCGTAGGGTCCAATTCTCTGGTTGTATATAGCGAGGAACACCAAGGATAGGCATCTCTTCATTATCTTGAGATCAGTTATATAGCTTGTAGATTAACCACTATAAAATTGTAATAACAACAAGCACATGAGAAAAAATTAACAAGGAATCATTTTTGTAACTCTTTCTAGTAGGCAACCCCCAAAGTTACTGCATGTGGGAAATGCCCTTGCAGATTAGACCGAGCCTGACAGTGTGGCCCCACACCCTCTTCTACTTATAGCTCAATAAAAAGCAAAGCAGGAACCACCAAGATAGAGGAGGTATGGGTTGTGGTTTCTAACACAGAAAATGGGGATGTGAGAATTAGGTGAGAAAAGGGTAGAAGAAGAAGAAAGTAGTAAACAGCTGAATCTGCATCTTTGAGCAACCTGGATAAAAATAGTATTACTAGTGAATAACAACATTTGGGACATGTTTACCTGGCAACCTATACAACACATAGAGCTTGTGTCTGTCCTTATTGCTACATAGCAAACCAGCCCCAAATCTAATGGCTCAAACAACAACTACTTCACTTGCTCACAACAGTGTAGGCCAGGAATTTGGACAGGGATGTCTTATCTCTGCTCAAGGATGTCTGGATTTTTAACTGACATAGCTTGATTGAATTCATATCCCGAAGGTTTTGATTCTGGATTTTAGCTGGGTTCTTCAGTTCTCCTGCATGGAGTGACCTCTCCCCAAGGCTCTCTTGGGCTTCCTCACAGTATATACAAAATGTACTTAAAACACAGTATATTTTAAGAAAAAAATACACCTGCCACAAAACTTCAGGGTTTTTTTTTTTCAAACTGAACAAAGGAAAGACTTAAATGTGCCACTGTCGTGGATTGTAATGGTGGCAGGAAATTCTATAGAACAAGAACCATTCATCTTGAAAGTTACAGAATGCATTGGCATTGTTTGTGAAAGCACAGTGTGGTCAAGATCTAACTATATTAAGCAGGAAGGAAGAAAGGAAGGAAAAGAAAGAAAAGAAAAGAAGAAAAGAAAAGAAAAGGAGGGGGAGGGAGGGATGAAGGGAGAAAGAGGGAAAGGGAGAACAAATGATTTAAAAAAAAAAAAAGATAATGGAAAGAGAGGAATGAAAACTTCAGGGTTGGACGAGAATTCCAAACTCTGTGTTGTAGCCACTATTAATGACAGCAGCAGTCATAGAAGAAATTATGTCAAGGAAAAATATATTGGTTATCTCATCTTCAAAACTGGGAAGACTTAATGTATGGATTAAAAGTTATTTGGATGAGCTTTATATGTTCTGCATTCTGAAAATATCTAAAAAGCTTCCTCAAGCTTGTCTACATGGAGTAAGAAGAAAGAAGGGTCACAATTGTGCAACACAAAAATAGCATCTGACTTAAAAGAAATGTGAAAAACAGTAAAATTGTTGAATCAAAAGTGGAGGGCATATGTTTTTTGTTGTTGTTGTACTATTCTTCCAACTCTTCTGTTTGAAACTTTTCAAAATGAAAAGTTTAGTAGTTCAGTATCCATCCCGACCTCTCCCAACCAAGGCTGAGACTTCTCTACTCCCAGGCCAAGTACCCAGGGATGGAACAGAGGCTCGGTATCTTTACTTCCCCTCCCTACTGTCCCTCATTTTAAGCAGCCTCTCTCTAGTCCTGGGTACTAGGAAGATATCCTAAGAAGCAAGTACTGATGCTACAGAAAGAAAATCTACCCAGATTTCCCCTGCCCACAGTTGATGGGCAGATAAAACTCTAACTCCCAGACCTCCTCTACACGTGTTTATACTTAAATGAATCTATTCGGCTTAATTTCCAAAAACCCTTCATTAGGAATTATACAGTGCGTTTGAGTCAATGAAAATCCAAGTGGGACTGTGTGAAAACAAATTATAAAAGGAAGTCAAATTCTATGATGGTTTTTCTTCCTAGGAAAAAATTTTAAGATTGAATTTATACTGGATGATATTGTCCGGGTGGAATCTGGGACTCTGAGCCTATCAGCACAGTCTGTCGCTAGTGGTGGTGGCACCAGTGGTGGCGGCAGCAGCAGCGGCAAAGCATCAACTGTGGGCACAGCTGCCCAGAAAATGACTGTAGTAATTAGCTGTCTGATGGGAAGAGTGTTGCTCTTGGAAACATTTATGGCCACAGTTTTGATTTTGAACATAAATCTGGGTAAGCATGGTTCATTTCTTATGTGAGGTATGTATATGTCTCCACATACTGAGGTTCTGGTAAATGTTTACTGAATAGAGACCAAGGGCACAACCATTGTGCGTGGCACCACTGGGAACACAAGAGACATGGTCTTGGCCATTGAGAAAGTAACAGCTTCGATGGTGGAGATGAGACAACCTCACAGTAAATGTTATTCACATTACATGGTGGCATATGGGAATGTGGGGGATGATAAAGAAGGTAATAGTGGACTCTCCGTTACAAGGGACAGAACCTCAGCTTGAATTGGTTTAGGCAGTCAAGTGAACTCACTTAACTGAGAAGTCCATTCGTAGTGTGATTTCTGCTATAGCTAGACTCACATGATGTCATCCAGAGCTTGTCTCTCCAACTTTGGGCTCCATGCTCCTTGGTGGTAGTAGATTCACTCTCAGGTGGACTGACCACCCCCAAACCTCATGGCAAGGGTACCACCTCTGTCTTCATGTACGTTCTACCAACCCAGCAGCTAATGCAGAGAGAGCAAACCTCTTTCTCAGCACTTTCAGCAAAATCCCAAAGCAGTATCATTGACCTAGTTTGGGTCACACATCCATTCTTAAACCAATCGCTAGGGCCACCGGGTGCTGTGTTCTAATTAGCCTGGCTTGGCTCACATGGAATGAAGTGCTGAGAATGGCAGAGGTGTGATTTCAAAAAGGGAAATCAAAGTGCTAGTACCAGAACTGGTGGGCAGAGACAGTGATTGTTAGGGAGGTTCAAAGAATGGAGAGGTCCCTCTGGGATACAATGATTAGGGATAACTGCTGGTGTCACCCTATCAGCAGCACTTTACAGACAGGATTATAAAGAAATGACTAAAATGTGGAAATGAAGGAAAGGGTGCTCCAGAATAAGAACATGATAGGAGCAAAGAAAAAAGTGAAAGTGAAAATAGACATCTTCAGCTATCCATGTTCAGCATGGAATTCCTCATCTTCCCCTTCCAAAGATGCTTCTCTTCCTGGTATCCCACCCTGGTTAATACCAATGTCATCTTTCTCATCTCTCAGGTTGATAGTTCTTAGGCTTCTTTCCTTCAAGCTCCATGTCTCTTCCTTCTAGTTCCATGTCCCTTCAAGGTGCCCTATGTCCATCCATAATGTTACAGGTCTGTTCGTCCTTTAAAGCCTTGGGGGCTCCACTCACAACTTTTTCTTTTTTTTCCTTCTTTCTTGACCTATTACAGTAGCCTCCTGAATTCCCTGCTTCCAAACTCCTCACTTTCAGCCTAACCTCCACATAGCTGTAAGATTTATCTTCCTAAAACACAGGGTCATGTAGTGATTTGTCATGTCAACTCCTCAAAGATTTCTTACTACATGCAAATCATAATCAAGACCAGAGGTCCTGAAGTCTGTCTTGAAGCCTGCCTCCTGTGCCAGATCATTCCTAGAAAAGATTCTTGCCATCCTACACATTCCCTCCATCTGGGCTTTCTCTGTTCCTGGCATGCTGCCAGGCCGTGCCGAAAATCCAGCTCCTCGACCAGGCTTCCCTTCCTTCCCACTCTCTAATACATTAGAGATTATCTTCTCTAACAACGGATTATCTTCTCCCTTGTTCCCCAGTTATGCTTTGTTTTTACCATTATTACAGCCTTTCCTGTGAATACTTTCATTAAACTTACACATATTCAAATCTACCTTCCTTACTAAAAAACTGTGAGTACTCAGAAGATAAGACCACACACCACATTTATTATAAGTACTAAAAATGTGGTTTAATTGATTTTAAATCTTAAAAGGGGGATAAATCCTGCCTGCCAACATAAGGGGAAATGTTGAGTTGAGGTATTATAGACAAATAGTAAAAAGCTTAGATTGGCAGGTATTAGTCAGTTTGCAGTTGATCTAATAGAGGAATGATGAAGAATTTCTGACAGATTAATGAAATAAAAGCATCACATAAAAAATACTGATAAGACTTAAGAAGATGAAAACAGTTCTAGAGATTGGTTGCACAGCAGTGTGAACATACCTAATGCTACTTGTCCACTTTAAAAATGGTTAAAACTTGGGGTGCTTGTGTGACTCTGTTGGTTAAGTGCCCAACTTGAGCTCAGGTCATGATCTCACGGTTTGTGAGTTCAAGCTCCATGTGGGGCTCTGTGCTGACAGCTCAGAGTCTGGAGCTTTTTTTAGATTCTCTGTCTCCCTTTCTCTCTCTGCCCGTTCCTCATTCATGCGCTCTCTCTCTCTCTCTCTCTCTCTCTCTCCCCCCCTCTCCCTCCCTCCCTCAAAAATAAATAAGCATTGGGTGCCTGGGTGGCTCAGTCGGTTATGGTTATTAACCGACTTCAGCTCAGGTCATGAGGTCACGGTTCGTGGGTTCAAGCCCTGTGTCGGGCTCTGTGCTGACATCTAGCTCAGAGCCTGGAGCTTGTCTTCGAATTCTGTATCTCCCTCTCTCTCATTCTGACCCTCCCCTGCTCACGCTGTCTCTCTCTCTCCCTCTCAGAAATAAATAAAACATTTAAAAATAAATAAGCATTAAAAATTATTTTAATTAAATAAAAATGGTTAAAATTTTAATCTGATAAAAATAAAACTTAAAAAATCAGTTGATCTATACAGAACTAATACATATCTCCAAACATCAAAAGATGATAAATATTCTAAGTTTAAGATACTAATTAGATTCTTATATTTGAGTAAAAATCAAAATACAAAAAAGGTTTTAAGAAGAATTTGAGATGGGGTAATTATTTAAAAGGATCCTGAAGAATTTCAAGTAATAGAAGCCAGGACTAGAATTTAAATTTAAACATAGATAAGCTCAGGATGAAGGGGCACATTGAGGCTGGCTCTGGGAGTAGCAGAGCAAAGTGGAGGCTGGGGTTTCAAGAACCATGATCAAACAGGAATTATCCGATCTTTCCTCTTAATGGCAGAAATTAATTAGGAGGCAGCTGTCAAGGGAGAAGTGTGGTTTGAAGAGACTCATTCCTGGCCTCTTATAGCTGAATATGGAAGAGTGGGTTTAGAGCTCAGGGACAAGAGTTAAATGATCAGCACACAAGTTATTGTATTTTTATGCCAGAATTCTAATAGAAGCCAAAACCAGTTGTCCGTTTTACAACAGCAGGACAGGTACTGCTTGACAGGTATCTCTGTGCATTTTGTATTTACCCATTAAATGTATTGTTTGCTAATTATCTTTACTGACTTTCAGCCTGCCTGGTCCTGAAAACTTTGGGATTATATAAAACTCAGAAAATTCTATCTTCAAGTCATTAGTAAATGGTATCGTTCCTGGCATTTTCTTCTTTTTTTCAATGTTTATTTATTTTGAGAGAGAGACAGCATGAGCAGATGAGGGGCAGAAAGACACAGAATCTGAAGCAGGCTCCAGGCTCTGAGCTGTCAGCACAGGACCGGACCAGACGCAGCGCTCAGACCCACAACCCGCAAGATCATGACCTGAGCTGAAGTCAGACGCTTAACTGACTGAGCCACCCAGGCGCCTCTATTCTTGGCATTTTCTTTAGGACTTTTTTTCCCCAGATAGAAAAGTTAATCAACCTCTTCTCATTTGCTACTAAATAATCTCTCAATAATTTGTCCTTCTTCAGTTGCAACATAAGATGATTTGAACACCATTGTCCTAGTCTTGTCCTAACTATAACAAAATACTACAGTCTGAGTGGCTTATAAATGACAGAAATTTATGTCTCATGGTTCTGGAGGCTGGAAGTCTGAAATCACGGCGCCAGCGTGGTGACGTGACGGCCCACTGCCAGGTCACAGATGGTGCCCTCACAGGGTAGAGGGGCCTCAGGAGCTCTGGGGGGTCTCTTTTATAAGAGCACTAATCCCATCATGATGGCTCCACCTCAGGACTTAAGCACCTCCCAAATGCCCCTCCTGCAAATACCATCTCATTGGGTGTTAGGTTTTCAACATGGGAACTTGGGGGGTGGGGTGCATTCACACCATTACCAACTATTAATGAAATGAAATGCTGGCATTTTTATAGCTTTGCATTCTGAATTAACACTTCTATTTGTAAGAAAATCATGAAGTTCCACTAAATAAGATGGCAGCTTGAATGTGAAAAATATGAAGTTTAAGCACCATTATTCTCTCTCCCCATTTCCACAAAAAGAGTGCATTATTGAATCTAACAGTACATTGGTCAACTTTGAAATACTAATTTTTTAATACTGCTTTTGCCCTATTAACCAGTCCACTGAAATATTAGAAATGGTAAATGAATGAAGCATATTTTAAACCACACTAGATGTTACTGCTGCTTAAAAATATATATATTTGTATTGTTTTCACTTTTCAGGATGCAACTAACATGCTGTTCTGAAGAACAGGCTGGAAACAAAAATCCAAGAGCTGCTTTTTATGAGCTATTCTGTTGAGCAAGAAGAAAAAGTCTACAGCATTTTGAAGAAAATAAGCTAAAAATATTTTTATAATATATATAATATACTAATTAGCTTTCATCACAAAAATCAAATTTCTTCAAAATATAAATCTTTTGATTCCTTATACTTATATGTTCTTATTTCATTAAAAAGAAACTTTAAGAAGTCTTTGATTTGGAAGCAGATATGCCACCTCCAAGTTGCAGTACCTACAAATCAGAGTCCTTTCTGTGGTTGCAGGAGCTTATCTAGTTTGACTTACCCACTTTTAGATCAGATTGGAAGCATTTTGAATTTGTGTATGACCTGGGGGATCTGACTTCTTCTACCCATTCATGAAGCTCTGATTTCCGATGATCCCAGCCATCCTAATTTCTTAGGACTTTGGAGAAATGAGATTTTTTAAATACCTTTTTCAGACAAAGTTGCTGATTTTCAGATCTATAGTAATCCCATAAATTCTAGGTTGTTCTGGATTTCTAGGCCTGCCAAACCCTGGCTACTCTTCTAAGAGTTTTGGTTGCTGTCTCTGGAGCAAACTTTTGGAACAAGTCCAAATTATCTCTGCTTACCACTCTTACCACTCAAAATGCCTTGACTAAGGGGGACCTCCTTCAACCCCATACTGTAGCACAAGAAATACTTACTTTCAAGAGAATAAAATAAGAGATTGCAAAAAAAAAGTCATAATTAGTGTAGGCTAAGTTAACCAAAAACTCCCATGCTATAAAAATTGTACTTTTTACTCAGAAAATTCTAAAGGAAATGCTTAATTTTAAGGAAGAACTTTCAATAAAGGTATTGTAGCCATGTCCAGAGCAAGAAGAGCTGATGCTCAGAAAAGTTACCTTCCAGCAAGTAACACTAACGAGGCATTAGGAACAGCTGAGAACATTCAACAACTCTCAGACCTTTCTCTTCTGTATACCATTTCCTAGTATATTTACCCCAAATCGTTGTTAATATTGCTTAACAAAAATAATAAACATTTACCAGGTAGCAAATCGAAGTATCTTGTATAAATTTGGTGTTTTGTTCAGTCAAACTGAACAAATCTATTTAGTCAAATCTATCTATCTCTCTATGGATCTAGTAAAATCTATGTAGCATTTACTAGATAGGAGGCATTCTAGTGAGAAGACTACAAGGAATAAGATGCTGTCTCTACCTTCTACCAGATCACAAGGTAGATGGGGAAATAGGCCTGGGAAAGAGTAACACTGAGGCAATATGGTGTGTGAGGACTACAGACAGAGGGTGCTAGAGGGGCACCTGGCTGGGGGGAGGGGCCATCCTGTGAGGAAGGAGGTCAATGATGCCCAGCTTCCGAGGATGATGCCTGAGATGAGTGTTGAGGAATAAAGCATGAGAGGAGCCAAGGAAGGAAGAGTCCTGGCAGAAGGTGTGGCGGCAAGAACAAAGGCTGGAACACCAGTAGATGGGGAGTTCCTTGAAGGCAGGGCACTCCTTATCCAGCATGTCTTCTGCCATCTAACAAAACATCTAGCACCAGTAGATCCTGATTTGCTGTTTAATGGACAAGTGAAGCATGGAATGTGGGGAAATCAGCAAGCAGTCTGACGTTACTGGAGGACCAATCTGACATGAACATCAGCGCCAAGCAAGGCTGGAAGGAGAGACAACGGTGCTCTGTGCCATGCCATCAGAGGCGCTTGGATTTATTTTGTAGGTCCCAGGGATGCAGTTTTAACTAGGTATTAAAATAGAATTTTTGGCTAGGACAATTTTAAAAGGGGGTGTACCAAACAAAGATGTACAACCTTTTAAAGCAGGTAACCCAGAAGAGTAGATTAGAGGAGGATTTTTGGAGAGCAGGTTTTGTGGAAATAGCTATGCTGAGAATCCCCTTACAAAGGGGAAGGAGTGAATGTACTAGCTCCCAATGCCAAAGCAAGAGACAAGGATTTTAACTAGGCTCATGGAAGCTTAATAGGGGTTCCCAGAGGTTTGGGGCACACAATGGATTGATGTCGGAGTCATTGCTATTAGGAATCCTAGACAAAAAGGTTTTAAATAGCCTTCGTTCATAAGCTGGCCACCTTTTAAAAAGTAATGTTTCTCTGAACAATGCTGTCTTACAAATTCATTTTTAATTTTTTAGAAATACTTTTTAATGTACTTACTGGTATATTAGGATTGTTCTATCCATGATGTAAAAAATTCGTAAACTAAATATGATGCTCCCACTTTGCTTAATGTAAGGAACAAAATAAATAAGAAATTTTAAAAAGAGAGAATAAGAATATCTTCCTATATTTCTGATAAGTAAAATGTTTATATCTTGTACTACTGTTTCTACTCTTTTCTAAGCTCCATCACCTCTGATTATTGCAATGACTTCCAGATGGTCCATCTACTTTTAGCTCTTCTCCATTTTATCCTAAAGAGTGCTATTTAGAATACTACTACTTCTGGGACTCCTGGGTGGCTTAGTTGATTGAGCGTCCAACTACAGCTCAGGTTATAATCTCAAAGTTCATGGGTTTGAGCCCCGTACGGGGCTCTATAATCACAGCTCAGAGCCTGGAGCCTGCTTCAGACTCGGTGTCTCCCTCTGTCTCTGCCCCCCTCTCAAAAATAAACATTAAAAAAATTGAGACTACTACTACTACTAACAATAACAATAATAAAGATTCACCACATGTTTACTATGTGTCAGACATCTACTGAGTGTTCTATGTGGACTCTTTCCTTATAATAACCCTATGAAGTCATTGTCCCCTTTTCCAGATGAGGACACTTTTGAAACCTAAAAAGATTTAATAAAATGCCCCAGTTCACAGAGCTTCCAGTGGTAAAGCTGGGATTCAATCTACCTCCAGGACCCAAGTGCCAACATTCCACTGCTTCTCACTTTTCATCAACCGTTGGAAAGTGTTTCATTCTGAAGTTTTTTGTAAAACACATTTACGTCCAAGACATAAATTCTAGGTTTATACTTTATGACCTCTATGGCCTCAAGCACATTCTTAATTTCTCTTATTCTCAGTTTCTTCACATGTAAAATGTGGAAAATATCTACCTTGCAGTGTGGTATTTGAGGACCGATGATAGCATGTATATGAAATTTAATAACACAGTGCCTAACAGGTGGTAGGTAGTAAATGGTAGCCACTCTTACTATTTTTATTATCCTGATGTTGCCTATTTCATGTCAATGTCTGGCCCAATAAACCATTAGGCTTCTTATTACACCAGAACAAGGTCTAGCATGTGGTAAACACTGTGAGTGTTAATTAGTAGATTCTTAGGCTGGGCACAGGCCCACCTAGAATAAAGACTATTTCCCCATTTCCCTTGCCATTAGGAATGACCACCTTTTGTGCAGTGTTATAAAACCAGAAATAATCTTGTGTGATATTGTAGGAACTTAAAAGCCGGCTGTTGGGCATCCCTTTGTCTTTTCTTCATCCTTTTCTGTCTTTTCTGATGCGTGGAGCAAGATGTCTCCTTGGACCAGGAAGACAAAGGCCAGCCCCTGCAGAAGGGGGCTGGAGCACTCAGCAGCAAGGAACTTGAGTCCCCGACAATATGGTGCCCTATACCAGCCCTTGCCCTTGCAGGATTTCCTTGTTACTTGACAGAAATCCTAAACCTAAATGATGTATCACCTGGTTTCAGAAGATGCTTGAAAGGAACAAGAGAACAGGGAATTAATCCTTCCTGTCCAGGGAGATGGGCAGGGATAACCAGGGCAAGAGAATAATTTAAAATACCACATATATCTTTGAAGTTATTATCTGTATCCTCCAAAACATAAATGCTTAAGCCTTGATCTGAATCCATTATGTGTTTGGTTTAGGACGTCTACCTGAAACAGGTGAACCGTCACACTTTTCTTCCATGCTCATCAGTGGGCATTTTCAGCTTCCTCTGGCTGGTACCTGCTGCCAAGAAGTGTTCAACTTCCAATGAAAGGAACGCTCACCTCTCTGGAGAGTAGCTACAAACACACGTATAAGACCAAAAAGAAAAGTAACTGCTGTAGGGGTTACCGTAGGTATTTGAATACTTGTGGGCAACATGACCAGCTTTAATAAGCCTCTAGCTGTCTTACTTACAGGTCCTGATAGACCTACTCTGGTTATTACAATCAGATTATTCTAAAATTAGATAACTCTCAATGAAGAAACTGTTCTTTCAGGAATTCTGTTTACCCATGACAAGCTGATTTTATTAGAGAAGTCCATTCAGGTTAAGTGTTCTTTACGCTTTTCACTTCTCTAACATGTTTAGCACACACTGTGCTGATGGTCAGTGTTGAATAAACTGTTTCATTCAACAAATGGGTAGGCTGCACAATGAAACTTTTCCTGTACCAGATTTTTCAGATAAAGAAATCCCTCCAAAATATTACAGAAATTGCACTTTATCTTCACTTACTGCCTTAACATTTCAAATAACAGTGTGTAAAATTCATATCCAGTTAGACAACACTAGTTGTGGTTGCTATGGTAATGGGCTCAGAGCCTATGAGCAGAAAAAAATAATTCCTTTTGAGCAAGATATTTGTGTGTCTAGTTATGTGGCAAGACTATTTTCCTTTGGCTTTTCTTTAGAGTAATTTATTTAGGCAGATGATCTTTTACGCATGTAAGCTCTCCCTAGGAAGAGAGTAAATATATTTTTATATTGAAAATTCCTGTTATGATTATAACGTGGATTTAATCTCACTTATAAAAGATTTAATTTCAAATAAAAATTATAGGAAGAAACATATCTCATGGTGAGGAGATGGGTAACTTTCACCATATGAAATGTATAGCATATACAGAGAAATGTTTTTAACAAGAATTGCTGAGGGGCGCCTGGGTGGCTTAGTCGGTTAAGCGTCCGACTTTCACTTAGGTCATGATCTCGCGGTTCATGGGTTCGAGCCCCGCGTCGGGCTCTGTGCTGACTGCCAGCTCAGAGCCTGGAGACTGTTTCAGTCTGTGACTCCCTCTCTCTCTGACCCTCCCCTGCTCACGCTGTCTCTCTCTCTCTCTCCTAGAAATAAATTTAAAAAAATTAAAAAAAAAATTGCTGGGATGGCGGATATTTTAAAGGGCCAGATGTGGTCACAGGGGAATCGAGGAAGCAGTTTGAAATGAAGAGATTAAAAAGCAACAATCAAGACACATTTCCTTCCAAGCAAATTTGAATTGACGGACAACAGCAAATCTCTGTTTTGAAAAGGAACTTTATTGTGAAGAAGCTTTAAAAATATTTATATTAATCATACAGCAAAGTACCAAGCTAACTTAGAGGAAAGAAAAAAATAAAATACAAAGACTAGGGGCGTCTGGGTGGCTTAGTCGGTTAAACGTTCCACTTTCGCTTAGGTCATGATCTCGCGGTTCATGGGTTCGAGCCCCGCGTCGGGCTCTGTGCTGACTGCCAGCTCAGAGCCTGGAGCCTGTTTCAGTCTGTGACTCCCTCTCTCTCTGACCCTCCCCTGCTCACACTGTCTCTCTCTCTCTCTCTCTCCTAGAAATAAATAAAAAAAAAATTAAAAAATTTTTAAAAAATAAAATAAAATACAAAGACTAGTTAGATGATTATGAGAATTCTGGTGTGCTAAAACGATAGACACTGAGATGAAAGAATGGACAAAAATTGGCAACAAATATTGTTATGAGCAAAATATCCCAGAAGTAGTGAGAAAAAGCACAGAGAGGGTAGACTTGTGGGTACTTTCCTTGTAACAGCTGTTTGCACCTTATGTCTTTTTTTTTTAAGTTTTTATTTATTTTGAGGGGGAGAGAGAGACAGACAGAGAGAGAGAGAAAACAAGTGGGGAAGGGGCAGAGAGAGAGAGAGGGAGAGAGAGAGTCCCAAAAGGCCCTGCACTGTCAGCCTGGAGCCTGATGTGGGGCTCAAACCCATGAACTGCAAGATCATGACATGAGCTGAAAACCCAACTGAGCCACCCAGACACCCTTCACCTTCTGCCTCTAAAATCAAAAGGGCAGGGGATGCCTGGAAGGCTCAGTCTGTTAAACATCTGACTTCAGCTCAGGTTGTGATCTTGCATGAGTTTGTGAGTTCAAGCCCCACTTCGGGCTCTCTGCTGTCAACACAGAGCCTCTTTAGAATACTGTGTTCCTTTCTATCGCTGTCCCTTCCCTGAGCTCACACGCTCTCTCTCTTTCTCTCTCAAAAATAAACATTAAAAATTTTTAAAAAATCAAAAGGGCAAAGAAGTTGAGGGATGTACTCAGAATGTAACTTTAAAACTTAGCATTCCTTCTTCTTTCCCCCATTTTATGTGTTCCTAACAAACATGTCTATTTCTGGTTGCTGGTAACAGAAAATTCACTCTTCTTTTTCCTGGAAGCATGATGCCCTGCTGTGAGCTGAAAGAAAATTCTGCTAGACTTAAAGATGATAAAACTTCCATTGACCTTATTGCTTTGTTTCCAATACATTTCCACATACATTATGCCACTTACTTTGCAAGTTAAACCTATAAGGCAGGAATTACTAATTTAATTTTGCAGATAAGGAAACTAAACTCAAAAGTGTTCAAGGCTAAAGTCATACTGTCCATCATGCTATAGCTGAATGAATTAGGCTTTCATTGTTGGTTCAGTGTGGTTTCATTTTTAAGTTTTCAATTCACATACGAGACAGATCGTGTTATAAACTGTTACTTTATATTGGTTGTGTGAATCACAACACATTTACCCTTAGAAATAATAAATGGCCTTATGTTGCCAGATCTACTCAGATCAAGTCTACTTAACTCATAATATAGCTGAACTATATTATAGCTCTAATAACAACATGGACATTTGCCAAAGAGGAGAATTATTGTATTGTTATTATGCAATAATAACAATTATCTTGTATTATATTGTTGAACCTCACTATTGGAACACAGAAATGAAGAGTTCACAGTATCTTTTCATTTGATAAAATGAAAGAGATTACTTTCTTTCTTTCTTTCTTTCAGAGAGCATGAGTGGGAGAGAAGGGCAGAGGGAGAGGGGTGGGGGGAGAGAGAGAGAGAGAGAGAGAAATCTTAAGCAGGCTCCACACTCAATGCAGAGCCCAATGCAGCACTCAGTCTCACAACCATGATATCATGACCTGAGCCAAAATCAAGAGTGGGTTGCTTAACTGACTGAGCTACCCAGGTGCCCCTGAATCCAATTCTAATAAAAACATGTATTATTTTTCTCTATTCTTATCTAGGCCTCTTCTAAAGGTTAACTTGTTTAACTCTAAGTTGTTCTTAAACTTTGGGTTTTCCTATATTTAGCAATAAAAATTACTACCAACTGAAGATATACTATAGTAATATTTATGATGGAAAATATTTAATTCCTTCACAGAAAGTCAACTTTCCTTTAACAGAAAATAAAAAAGCTGCTTCAGACTTTTTGATTTCTCTATTAAGTAACTGATCCTATATATTAAATGGTGATGATGGATATTAAAAAAATAAGTTATAATTTTCCAGAACATTAAAATGTATTATTTTGAAAGCAAGCACAATTCTCTAGAATAGAAAGATCAATAAAAGAATCCATTAAGATTATCATCAAAAAATCCTTTGCTTTCCAACGTATCTATTCAAAACTGTCACTCTGTGAGCCGCAAGGCTTTGTTTTGCTTGACTGAGAAATGAATGTGACTTTATAATCTGTATTCAACCACGAACAGCTGCTCATTAATAAAAGGCCATTAAAGTCCAAGTCAGAACAGCAGGTCTAAAATTATGCTTGAGAAAAAAAACCATCCCTTTAGTGAAAAGACAGAGAACTGGGCTGGAGAGATCTGGAAACCCCGGGCTGTGTTTGCACAGTCTGCCCTAACTCCTGGGCAGGGATGCGAGGTCAGTTGACAAAACACTACTCAGATCCACATGGAGAACTCAGAACAACAAAGGCTCTAAAGGCTCTGAACTGGGAGATTAAATGGTGAGCTGAAAGCTGATAAAAGGGAATAAATCAAGCTGGTGATTCGCAATTGGGCAGGGGCAAATCAGAAGTCTCAAAATGGGCAAAATGGTCTGAACACAGAGCAGGTAGAATTAACTGTAACCCATAGAGCACAGGCGATTCAGAAAATTTTTCATACACCACGTCTATGCCTTATTAAGTTCCTCCACTGGACATTTGGTGGTCCCTATCCCCACCCCACCCAAGCCTTGC
Organism: Hyaena hyaena; assembly: GCF_003009895.1. Taxonomy (NCBI): domain Eukaryota; kingdom Metazoa; phylum Chordata; class Mammalia; order Carnivora; family Hyaenidae; genus Hyaena; species Hyaena hyaena. The sequence goes on from NW_024081119.1 coordinate 380,959, forward strand.
GCAGAAGACAGGACCTAAAATTGCACACTCCCAAGAGACAGTCCCCATGCAAGATCCCAAGTTATTGGCAGCTATGATTCCCAATTATGGAATTCCTACTCAACGACTAAAAATGATTTTAAACATTATTTCACAGATATTTTTAAAGCAAACTAAGTTTGCAATCTTTAACAAGTTTTTATTTTGTTATTGTGTTGGAAAAGGAATATTCAGTAACTAGTTGTTTCTAGAAAAATATACACCTTTTGTTTTATTTCATTTGGAAATGGCAAATTTAATTAAAAAAAAAAAACCCTGAATAATAAAAAAAAAATCACAGGGATATGAGAGTTTGAAACAAAGATATATGTCTAAGAAAAAACATTTAGAAAATATGTTTTTGTCAAGATGTAGGCTATTTTGGATTATTGATTAGGGAAATCCAAAAAAAAGAAAAATTTGGAGATTTTGAATTATTAGGATTTAGGCATTTGAAGAGATTCAGTTTAGAATAGGGTTTAGAAGACTGCAGAGGATTTAGTGGGTTTAGGGAGGTATAGTAACTGGGAAAGTTGAGGAAATAGTGCACTCGCAGTATAACAGCAGCTGCTGCAGTAATAGCTACTGTTTGCTTGCCATGTGCCAGGCTCTGCCCTAGGAGCTTTGAAACCGTTAGCCATCCTACGAAGTGAGCACTATTGTGTGTACAGGCTGTTTTCGGGCAAACAGGCTTGAGCAATGGAGTATAAAAAAGGCCCACGGAGACCCCCTGGCTGAATACAGACAGGCCCATCAGGGGTTCCACCTCAAAATATCCATTGCCCTAACTAACCAATGGGCTACTTACAAGTAGGCACAGTTACCCAAAAAGGGAGAATTCAGTACTTTGCCATACCTCCCCATCTCCCCCTCCCCCTTTAAAAACAGTCCCAGGGATGCAAGAGTGGCTCAATCAGTTGAGCATCTGACTCTTGACTGTGGCTCAGGTAATGATCCCAGGGTCCTGTGATGGAACCCCATGTCAGACTCTATGCTATGGCATGGAGGCTGCTTTAAAATTCTCTCTTTCTCCCTCTGCCTCTCCTCTGATGTGCTGTCCCCTGGCTCCCTTGCGGTGTATTCAATAAAGTTTTATCTCTTTTGTTCTGCCTCAAATACATTTTTTCACCTCCAGGGCCATTGGTTTCCACTGATTCTGATCGTGGCCCCACATTTGGAGGCTCCCATCCAGTGGAGAGACACCCCTTATGGTCGTGTTACTGACGAGGAAACTGTGAAATAATGTATCCAAAGTTACATACAATTATTCTAGAGCAAGGGTTATAAACATTCTCTTTCTCTTTTGGGGATAAACAAGTTAAATTTAAAGAAGTGTGGTACAGATTGGAGTGGGATGGGTACTCACAAAGTAAGTGGGTAGGTGAGTGCTCGTTAGGAGACTTGAGAAAAATGGTTGTAGGGGCTCGTGGGAGGCTCAGTCCTTTAAGCGGACTTTGGCTCAGGTCATGATCCCGGTCCGTGGGTTGCAGCCCGGAGTCGGGCTCTGTGCTGACAGCTCAGAGCCTGGAGCCTGCTTCACATTCTGTATCTCCCTCTCTCTCTGCCCCTCCCCCTCTCGCTCTCTGTCTCTGTCTCCAAAATAAAATAAAGACATTAAAAAAAATTTTTTTTAAAGAAAAATGGTTGTAGAAGAGAAGAGATTTAAAAAAAACAAAACAAAACAAACCACGAACTGCTTCAGCCTCTGACCATATAAACTATCGCTTTGAGATACTGGAGCAGATAGTTTTCTGAGGGTCCCTCTCCAACAACAAGCAAAGAGCGCTAGCCTTTTAATAGCATACAGGACAAAAACGGACTTCAAAGAGAGAACCGTAGAAAGAAAGAAAACCTTAGTTTGGCAGAATGGCTAGCCTGCGCTGCAAGCGACGAAGGAATGCAGGGGCAAGATTAAGTGCCACTTTCAAACTTCTAATTAAAGGAAATTCAATAATAATAATAAAAAAAAACTACTTGGAGGACACTACGTCCTGAATTAAACTAAATGTTTCGCACCCCTAAAGTGGAGGAATGACTGAGATGTGGCCTACCGACAGCCAGTGACCCTGAGACAGCCGCAATTACCCCCGTTTTCCCAGTCTAATATAAATATTGCTTTCCCTTGACCCCATCGGGTAGGGAGATTCTGTAGGTAGAACGAAAAGGGACTTGGTTGGAGCACAGGTACTCTGCACCGAAAGTAGGGCAACACGGAAGGAACTTGGGATTTCTGCAACGGAACAGTCCGTACCGCCAGCAGCGGTCACAGAGAACCTGCCGGTAATCAAGCCTCTGCCACAGCCACGCCGGCCACCGCACTCCCCGCCCCCCGGCGCTCATTGGCTTAGCCCGGTCGCCGGACCCGCAGCCTCTTGTCTATTGGACCAGACAGGACATGAGCGGGGTGCGGAAGTGAGGGCCCGGAGACCACCAAGAACCGCCTTCCTGGAGGGCCAAGTGGGAGGGGCCGGGGGAGTGTTTTCCGAGGAGGGAGAGGCCATGGCAGCTGCGCGGCGGCAACGGCGGCTGCGACGGAGCGCGCGCCCGGCTTTGAATGAGCGGGGCTGGGACTGAACGGGCGGAGCGCGAGCTCGGGGAAGCGACCGGCAGCGCGCGTGCGCGCGCTCTGTGTGCACGCGCGGCCCGCGGCAGCTCGGAGCCTCCGCCGGGCGGGCGGGGAGGGGGAGGGGCAGGTGAGTGTGTGCGGATCGCGCGTGCCCGCGAGGGGCTTCCCTCCGCCACTGTCCCCCGATCCCAACCTGGGGCTGGGAGGGGGGGGTCTTCTGCCTTTCCCTGGTCAGCCCTCTTCTTCGTCACGCACTTCCTGCCCTCCCACCTTCCTTTTCCCCCCTCCACCCGGTTTCTCCCCTCTACGGCCGACTGCCATTCTGGGGTACTATTTCCGGGTCGGACTGACCTCTGGGGTGAAGGAACTGCGACTGGGAGCGGGCCCTGGGCGTGCAGCCCTCACCATGTCGCGCTCACGCGTGGAGACACGCCTTCGGGACGCCGGCGTGGAAACCCTAGAGACCCCGAATGGACCCCCTACAGGGAAATTTGCAGGTCCTTCCTGCCCTTCTACAGGCCTTGCTCCTTCCCAGATTTTTCCAAAATCCTAATCCCACCCTACCCCTGCACCCCCCTGCAGCGAATCGGAGCGTTTCTCAGAGCGCCGTGTGCATGGCGTTGGATTGTGTAACCTGGAAACGCTCTTGTTTTTCTCATCTGTACAGTGGGTATGATCGGTTTTTCATCAGCCAATTTCAGGTGGGTGACCATAAGTGGAAGCATTTGAGTTGTGAAACTCCTGCCTTTTGAGTCGTTTAGGAGACTTCAACTCTATCTGCCCTACTTGTTAAGAGTCCGGGTGTCACATATTTATTTGAGGGCCTTTCAGTGACCGAGATGGTACCTTCAGCGTTCCACTGTACCACCCGTGCCCACGGTCTACTTCTGGTTCCCTTTCTCTTTGGTTTTTCACATGTGGGTTCAGGTGAATTTTATTTTTGCACCCATGTGATAGTCCATAACCGACTTGAGAGTTACGAACTTAATTTGAGACTGTTCTGTACCGTACTAGGTCATATGTATTTTTTTTTAATTTTGGTATTAAAAATTTTCAGAAATATATTTTTAGAATTACAGCAGTTGAAGACTTATTTATTCTAGTGTGTACTAACATAGATTTTTGGCTTGGTTTATTTGACAAATTGTGATACAGTGACTCTACTGAAAGGATCTCGCCAGCACTTTATGTGGAATTACAAGGAAGGGAGATACATTTAATCTTGTAATTTTAACGCAGTTTTTTTTTTCAAAATTGTAGGTGAATCTTTTTCTCTTGACTGAGTGGAATTCTCATTCCTGTTGATTTCTTAGAAATGTCATATCTCCAGAAGCCCTGAGGATAGGTTGCTTCAGAATTCGGATCTTTTTCCTGCAATATCTTAAGTTTTTGTATTTTCCTACTAACTTTAAAGGAAATTTTAATTTAAAAATTAGGCTTTATTAGCAGTTTCAGTTTTGAAAATATTTTCAAGTACCAAAGTGCAAAGTAGCCTAACATGCGTACTTAACAAGTTGGTGACGTTTCAAAAATGAGACTGAGGCAGTGAGTACAAAATTAAAAGATTTGTCAAATGGGATATTGTGTGGGGAGAGCCTGGGCTCTGGGGTCTAATCCAGTCTCTAAATCCTGGGTGAGTAAATCTGAGCTTCACTGTCAGCTTCATCTTTTAAATGGGTATAGTGGAACTTTCCTCCTTTGTCCTTAGGAGTCCAGTGGTGTGATAGAACATAGATTGTCTACAACTATGTCTTGAACATACTGAGTACTCACGGGATGTTAATTTCCCTTCTTTCAACCAATATTTGAGTACCTGTTATGTGCTTGGCATTGAATAAGGTTTAGAAATACCAACCCGTGCAAGACTGATTGGGTCCCTGTCTCTTGTCACTTATATTGTCACTAGCTTGTGACAGTTGAGAACAAACAAAGGGTTTCTCTGTACTGGGCCAATAGTTTTTCGCAACACCCAGGTTAGCATCTGTTAGATAGTAGGTGCTAAATATATATATATATTCGTTGAGTTGAATTGAAACATTAAGCAACTGTGGACCTCAAATAATGTTGGTGCTTGCAAATGAGTGTAATTTATAAAATCAAAATTTTGGATAGTTAACTTGAGTGCGTTTTCCCCATCTCATTGCAACTGGTTAGAAAATTTAACCTGGAAGTTATATTATCACTGCATTACTAAACATGTGCATTGTTAGTGAGGTGTTCTTGGCCTTTGAATTAAATAGATAGACCTCAGTTTGAATCTGAGTCATTGGGAATAGGAACAAGGAAACAAGTGTTTACTCTTAGTGCTTCAGTTTTGTGAAATGAAAACAATAATATGTATCTCATTAGATGGTTTTATGGGCTAAGAGATAATTTTTAGATAATGCTTAGTATATAGTAGCTGGTCCATGAATATTGGTTCCTGTCTCTTGATAATCAAAATTTCCACAGAATGAGGATATTCTTAATTGCTGGGGAAAGAATTCTATTGTCAGTAATAGTCCCACTTCCTGTTCTTCTGTTGAAAAAGTTTATTTTAGAAAGTGAGAGTGTGAGCAAGGGAGAGGGTCAGGTGGAGTGGGAAAGAGAGAGAGAGAGAGAAAATCTTAAGCAGGCTTCAGGCAAGGAGCCGACCAAGGGCTTGATCCCTCAATGCTGGGATCATAATATGAGGTGAAATTGAACTCAGACGCTCAACTAACTGAGCCACCTAGGTGTCCCTGTTGAACAAAACTTTAAATTTTATTTCCAGTTATTGAAGTCAGCCAAGTTGACAAATACTGATTAATGACACACAACAATATTTGTGGCAAGGTGATGACAGTGGTTGTAAAGGTTCTATATGAAACTTATTTTCAGCTGTGCAGTCATCTATATATCCTGAGATCCACTCCTTTCCCCAGTCCTTAAATATTAAATGTCTTCTTCCTTTCAAAACATCCTGATAGAGTATCTTCTCAGTTCTCTTCCCTTTTTCCCCCAAGTGCCACATTCCATACAATCTGTTTTCTAGCTGTCTTTTTTTCTTGTAATTATTCCAAAATTTTAGCCTAAATTTTTATTTAGGAATGTTTGCTTTCTTTTGGTTGAGAGTTCTGTTCTTTACAAATCAGCTTTAAAGTGAAACTTTTGTTCATCTTAACTTGTCAGACCATTCTGTTCATAATAAAGCAGTTAAACCTTTCAGGTCTGTCTTTGCAACTGATAACTGGAGACACTAGATAAGCAAGATCCTCTGGGGAAAGATTGTGCAGGGCAGATAAGGTACATAGAAAAAACTCTAGTACAAAATATAGAATAGAAGTACTGTAAAGAGAAATATACTGGAATTAAGAAGACTTTGTAACAGCCCAGCAGACATAACAAAGGCTTATGCTAGGGAGATTGTAGTGGAAATAGAGAAGAATATGGGCAGTATTAGGAAATGGAATAAGGCCGTTAGCAGTTTGGATATCAGGGACTAAAGAGAAAGGAGCAGTCAAAATTATTGCATTTTTTGAAATCCAGTAAGCCAGTAATTGAGGGTTTTGTTCACAGAAATATTAAAGTTACTTGAATAGTGAACTTCTTAATATTTTTTGGTTCATACTCTTTGAGTCACTATTTTTTCCAATTAGTAAGCCAACTCCAAATACAGGCATTCAGTAAATCATTCCATTCATGTGGGGTACAGCCTCCACATGTACAGAGGTATGAGCATTGCTAAGAGATTTTAGAACTCTGTCACTGTAGGGTCTACTTGGCCTTTCTACCTTTCTAATTCTAGAAATGAAAAGAGCTAGCTGTGTGTTTTGCCTTTCTTTGAAGGGACTGGCAGTAGTGGCTCTATAGAGCAATTAGGATCAGGTACCATAAGAGATAACTTGTATTTCTGTGTGTGTGTGTGTGTGTGTGTGTGTGTGTGTGTTTTATATAGTTTATCCTGAGAGAGACAAGCATGAGTGGGGGAGGGGCAGAGAGAGAGAGAAAGACTGAGAATCCTAAGCAGGCTCCATGCTACCAACATGGGGGCCGGGGGGAGGGGGGCTCAGACTCCTGAAACTGTGAGATCATGACCTGAGCTGAAACCAAGTCTGACACTTAACCCACTGAGCCACCCAGGTGCCCCCTTGCTTTCTGTTTTTGTTTTATTTTGTTTTGTTTTCAATTTTTATATTAAGGCATAACATACAAACAGTATATATAGTATACTGGTGGTGGTACCACTCAGAAATAAAATATAGATCTTAGTTCCCTTATGCTTGTATACCACTCCTCCATCAGAGGTGACCACTATTTTTTACTATATTGTTTTTAACTTAATATCTTACTAGTTGAGAACACTGTTACATGCTGTTTTCAAGACTTTAGGAGGTTATTTCTCCTATCTGGTAATTAAAAACAAAGAGTAGTCTCTGCTTTAATCTGTACATAAATGAAATACATTTTAAAACGGCAGGTTATTCATACAGGGATGGTGTATTTATCTCGGAAGATTTGAATCTTACGTTATTTTTCTCAGTTTTATTGCTTATCTTAAAAAAACAAGTCAGCATTTTAATTTTGGGTAGAAGTAACATACAGCTCTCTGATTACATGATAATTATTACTTAAGTTAGGTTTCACCCTCTTTTAAGTAAATCTATATAGAACTGACGTCCAAATATAGTGTTTATGCTTTTCTATTTCAGAAAAAATAATGTATCAAATTATGTTTTTGTTTGTTTGATCAACTCATTCTACTCCAAATAATGGTATTAACTAGATGTAATGATTGTTTCCCAAGTTGTTACTAATGGACTTGGAAGCAAATGAGTTTTGGTTGTGTAGCTTCTTGCTGCACTTGGTGCAGAAAAGTTAATTTCATCGTATATTAGTTCGCTGGTTGAGAAAATTAAGAAGCTGGATGATATACTGATATAGTCAAATTATTCCAACATAGGAATCTTATTCTAAGTGCTTTCTCAATAATTTTCCTCCTGTGAGAAATAAAAGGCAAGGAGACGCTAAAACATGAAAATTCCATCGTCAGAAACATCATTGCTGTTGTTTGTGTGCGCGCGCATGTGTGCACGTGCATACTTGTTATTTCTTCTGATTTGATTTAAAGTTATTTGCTTTACCTCCTAAAAGTGGGTTATTTGCTCTACCTCCTAACAGTGGAAAAATAATCATCTTTCATGGATTAATGAACTTCATTTTCATTTTCTGTCTTGTATTTAGAGACTCTGAATGTGGAAATGTTTACTTATTCCCCTTGGTAATTTATCCTTCTCATCACTCCCTGCCCCATCCCAAGGTACTACTGATCCACTTTCTGTCACAATAGATTTGTTTGTATTTGTTTGTATTTTTAAAAATATGGAATCATATATATTTTTTGTCTGGCTTTTTTCACTCAGCATAATTATTTTGAGATACAGCCATGTTGTTGCTTGCAATAGTAGTTCATTACTTTTTATTACTGAGTAGAAATTTACTCTATGTATATACTGTGGTTTGTTTATTCATTCACCTGTTGACATATATTTGGGTTGTTTCTAGTTTGGAGCTATTAAATATAAAGCTGCTATTCAAGTACAAGTTTTTGTATGAGTACATTTTTTCATTTATCTTGGGCAAATTTCTAGGAGTAGAATGGATGGGTCAAGTGGTACATATTTAACTTTGTAAGAAACTGCCGACTGTTTTCCAGAATGACTATGCCATTTTACATTCTCACTACCAGTGTATGAGAGTTAAAGTTATTCCACATCCTCACCAGTACTTGGTATGGTCATTATTTTTTAATTTGAGCCATTTTAATAGGTATAAAATGGTTTTAAACTATGGTTTTAATTTTCATTTTTCTGATTAATGATGTTGACTGTCATTTCATATACTTATTTACCATTGTATATCTTTGGTGAAGTGTTTGTTTAGACCTTTTGCCCATTTTTTCATTAGGTTATTTGTTTTCTTACTGAGTTTTGAGAGGTCCTTATATATTCTGGATACAAGTCCTTTATCAGTATATGCTTTGCAGAGATTTTCTCCTAACCTGTGGTTTGTCTTTTCATTCAACAGTGTGTTTGGATTTCTGCAATTCAATAACTTCTACAGTTATTAATTTTTTTGAAACCCAGTTTATTGATTTTTTTTTCTTTGATGGATGGTACTTTTGGTGTCTTACCTAAAAAATCTTTGCCTCACTCAGGGTCACCAAGATTTTGTCCTTTTTTTTTTCCTCCTAGAAGTTTTTAGTTTTAGGTTGTATATTTAGGTCTGTGATTCATTTTGAGTACTTTTTTAAGTGATATGAGGTATGGATTGAAGTTTGTTTTGTTTGCTTTTGTGCCTGGATGTCCACAGTTTTCCCAGTGCTATTTGTCAAAAAGACTGTCCTTTTTCCACTGAACTGTCTTTACATCTTTGTCAAATTTCGGTTGTCCATATGTATATGGGTCTATTTCTGTACCTTTTTTTCTGTCAGTCTTGACTCCAACACTACACTGTTTTGATTACTATGGCTTTTATAACAAGACTTGAAATCAGGTAGTATTAGTCTTTCTACTTTGTTCTTTTTAAATGTTGTTTGACTGTTATAGGCTTTTTGTATTTACATTCGAATTTTAGAATTGTCAAGTTTTAGAGAGAAAAACTTGCTGAGATTTTGATTGGTATTGCATTGAATCTATAATTCGACTTAGGGCGACTTAATATCTTAACCATGCTGAGTCTTCAAGCTCTGAAAGATCTTTTTAAGTTAATTCAGATCTTCAGAATTTCTCTAAGCTATGCCCCATGTGGTCTGAGATATTATCCTTTTATATATTGTTGATTTCAATTTATAGATTATTTTCCTAAGAATTTTGTATCTCTCTGCCCCCTCCCTCTCTCTCTCTCTCTCTCTCACTCTCTCAAAAATAAATAAACTTTAAAGAAAATTTTTGGGAGCATCTGGATGGCTCAGTTGGTTAAGCATCAGAGTTCAGATCAGGTCATGATCTCAGTTTGTGAGTTCAAGCCCCATGTCCTGCACTGTGCTGACATCTGGAGCCTGGAGCTGGCCTCAGATTCTGTGTCTCTTTCTCTCTCTGCCCTTCCCCTATTCAACCTGTGTCTGTGTCTCTCCCAAAAAATAAACAAACATTAATTTTTTTTTTTAATTAAAAAAAAAAAAAAGAATGTTGTATCTGTGTCCTTAAGGTCTCTAGTTTTCTTTCCTTCCTGGTAATATCTTTGCTCTGGATTAGTACTGTGATTGCTGGCCTCAAGGAATGAGTTGGAATCATTCTCTCCTTTTCAGTTTTCTGGTAGTTTGTATAGAGTTGGTATTACTTTTTCCTTTTGGTTTGGTAGAATTCACCAGGGAAGCCATGTGGGCCTGGAAGAGTCTGAACCACAAATTCAGCTTCCTTAATAGATAGAGAGATTTTCAGGTTATCAATTTCTTGTTGTGCTTTTATAACTTGTTTCAAGGAATTTGTCCATTTCATCTTGTATGTCCAATATAGGCATAAAGTTCCTTGTAATATTTTCTGAATAGTTGTTTAAGATCTGTAGACTTTTTCTGGTAATGTCACCTCTTTATGATATTGGCATAATTCTGTTATTAGGGATGTATGTATTTTGGATTGTTACATGCTTTTGATTAACTGACCCTTTTATCGTTATGAAAGGACTGTTTTTATGCCTGCTAATACAGTTTTCTCAGAAATCTACTCTGACATTGAAATAGTCACTTCCACTTGTTTTTGATTAGTGTTAGCATGGTATATTTTACCCCATTCTTTCACTTAAAAATGAAGGCTAAAGCTTATCCATATTTTTATTTTTTAAAGTACATTTTTTGTAGGTAGCATACAATGAGATCTTACTCTCTTAATTTAATCTAAAAATCTCTGGTTTTAAATAGGATATTAGACAATTTGCCTTTAATTAGAATATTGATATGGTTAGGTTTAAGTCTGTCATCTTGCTATTGGTTTTTGACTTGTCCAGCTGTTATTTGTTCCACTTTACCCTGTTTTCTGCCACCTTTTTTTTTTCTTCTCTTCTCTCTTCTTCTTTTTTCTTTTCTTTCCTTTTCTTTTCTCTTCTTTTCTTTTTTTCTTAAGAGAGAAAGTATGTCAGCCAACGTGAGTAGGTGAGAGGACAGAGCTGGACGTGAGGCTCAGACTCCCCTAACTGAGATCATTTCCTGAGCTGAAATCAAGAGGTGGACGCTTAACTGACCAGAGCCACCCAGGAACCCTCTGCCACCTTTTCTGTTGATGATTTTTTATCTCCCTTGTAGGGTTATTACTTTAACTGTAACTTGCCCCTTAGAAAATATGGGGATTTACTAGGGTTAGGCCCAGGCATCATTATTTCTTTAAAGAATACCCAAAGATGTAAACCACTGGATTAGATCATCTCTATGGTTACTTCCAAGTTATTAGCTATGTGACTTTGGGCAAGTTATTTGACTTCTCTTAATTCAGTCTCCTTATCTATAAAATGGGAATAATAAGATGTATCTATCTAAAAGTTAAAAAAAATTTAAATATTTTGAATAATACTGTTATGTTCATGTGGTTCAGACTTCCAAAAGGTACAAAAAACTGTATATTGTTTTATGTTTTTTTTATTTTTTCATAGAAAATAAAGATAATTGAAGTTGAATTTAAAAAGCATTCTGAGAATATTTCAGAAAGGTTTTTTCTTCCGCTATTGAAAACTTAAAAACCTAGTTTCTCGAATTGTCACTATGATTTACATTTTAATTTTAAAATTCATGGTGTTACATTTGTGGTTTCTAAAGAAAAGTAAAATATGTCTGATGTTCACAGCTCATAACAGGATCTTTTAGCTGGACTTAAGAATGGGAATATAGCTTATGAAATCAGCTTAATGCATTTATTTTTGTGCTTTTCCCACAGGTTTTAATTCCCACCATGGCTATCACACAGTTTCGGTTATTTAAAGTTTGTACCTGCCTCGCAACAGTATTCTCATTCCTAAAGAGATTAATATGCAGGTAAACAGATTTTATATTCAAATTGACCTGTTTATCTTCTTGCTGATTTTGGATACCTTCATAATTATAAAAAGGCAGGGCAGACAATATTTAAGCTGAATAACTTGATTCATTATTCTTTGATTTTTAAAAAATATTTTCTCTACTTCAGATCTAGAAAGTAGAGTTTTCATTCATTCAAATTCTTACATCTTCAATTAAAATCATATTTTTATTCCTATAGAATTTCAGAAAAAAGCAAACCAACTTTCATTGTTATAATAAGAGAATTTTTACGTACATAATTGTTTCCTTACCAGAATGTTTTAATGTGGTTAGGTGGAATTAGGTATAAGTATTTCTTTATATACTACAATATGAATGTTGTTTCTAATATTAAAAAAAAAAAAAGAAACTTGAACAGAAAAACCACAAATAAAATAGATTTTTTTTTATCTCTTAAGTAATATTCCAGAATGTGGAATGTGAACTACTTAGTCCTAGTCAGTTAAGTCATTCTGCTTCAGTAAGTCATCCAGAGATTTGAATTACTTCTGTTTTTTCCATACTACTGTACCCTAGAACTATATAGTTCTGTATCCTGTGGTACTTCAGAGCTTCACAGTAAACTCACAGGGGTATCATCAGGATATTTTTAAACTTCCAGCAAAACACACAGTGAATGTGTTAGTCAGCATCTGGTAAAGACTGCACAAACTACTAGTTCGAGGTAGTTCACATTTGTAGCATTAGATCCTACAGCATTTTTGATGATATTCTTAATAATTTGAGATACGTTTTTGTTTACTTGTATTTTTGGTGACCTAGCTAAAACTTAGCTAGAATTTAGGCTAGCATTAAAGCAAATACTGAACCAGAATTAATGTGGAAGAGAAAATGAGGATGGCAGTATCCAATCTGATTTCAAATTTTGAGAAGTGTGTCTAGTAGACACATACACATTACATTAATGATTGTGGTTATTTAAGAATGAAATCAAGGGGCGCCTGGGTGGCTTAGTCGGTTAAGCGTCCGACTTTCGCTTAGGTCATGATCTCGCGGTTCGTGGGTTAGGGCCCCGCATCGGGCTCTGTGCTGACTGCCAGCTCAGAGCCTGGAGCCTGTTTCAGTCTGTGACTCCCTCTCTCTCTGACCCTCCCCTGCTCACGCTGTCTCTCTCTCTCCTAGAAATAAATTAAAAAAAAAAAAATTAAAAAAAAAAAAAAGAATGAAATCAAAATATTATTTTTCTTTAAATTTATATTTTTTCTTTTTCAAAGACTTTATTAAAGGTCTTTACAGAGTCTTTAAATTTATATATGGTATTTTTTAAAATGGCTGCTAAGTAGTTAGGACATACATAAATATTAAATTGTTTGGTCCTAGCTACATAATTAGTGGAACTGTTAGGGATTTGTTTTGGCCTCGGTGTACTGTGAAAAAAAAATACACAGAGAGTAGGGTATAGTCAAAGAGGAAGTAGAAGTCTGCTTCTTCCTTTGCGGCAGACTTGATTTAGAAGTTGCACACAATGATTCTGTTCTCAGCTGACTGTCCAGAGCTTAGTCATCTGGCCACCTAGCTTCAAAGGAGCCAGGAAATATATTCTCTGGCTAACCGGCCATTTATAACTTCTAAAACTCTGAGGATTAAGGACATTTATTGTTAGAAGTAGAGTGATTTGGGATTTTTTTAAAAAAAAGAGGTTCATAATATGCAGTGGGAATGAGTGGATGAAATAGTGAAGATAATCACTGGAGGAAGAAAGGTCAAGAAAGAAATGGAAAATTTAGGTGATTGTTGAATTCACCCAGGAAGAGAATGGGATTTGGGAAGTAGGGAAAATAGTGAACTGAGTGCTTAGATCATCAGAGCATGAGGAGGAATGGCAGAAATTCATTAGGTAAAGTAGGATAAGAATTGGCATTAATTGGGACTCTTGGGTGGCTCAGTCCGTTAAGCATCTGATTACAGTTAAGCGTCTGACTTCGGCTTGGGTCATGATGTCACGGTTTGTGAGTTTGAGCCCCATATCGGGCTCTCTGCTCTTAGCACAGAGTCTGCTTCAGATCCTCTGTCTCCCTCTCTCTCTGTCCCTTCCCTACTCATGTTCTCTCTTTCTCTCAAAAATAAAGACTTAAAAAAATAAAGCACATCTTAGAAAAAAAAAAGAAAATAGGCATTAATTGTCAGGAGGCTGGAGGTTAACAGAAGATAAATTATAAGTGTTTTTCTCTTTGCATATGTATTTTCTAAAACTAAAGCACTTTTAGTATAAGAAATTGCATTTGATTTTTAAAATATTAAGGACAGTTGTTGCCGTTATAAATTTCACTATAATTGTTAATATAAATATATTTAGGATTGATTGTATGTTCATTCTGAAAGAAAACTGATTCATTTTATAGGGTAAGCTTTTCTTAACTGTCAGAAGGAACCTAGATCATGTGTTATAAAATATTGGGTTTGCATTATAAATTTAGTGATAGGCTATATTATCTGTTTATCCTTTAAATAAAATATGACTTCTAATCTTGTAGTAAAAATAGCTAATTTTACCAGTTAGCTCTAAGTAGATGATTTGTAGATTATTTAAAATGAAGTAAGTGATTAACCATTTGTAATAGCTGCCATTTTTTTAGTGCCTTATTATATACCAGGCACTGTGTAGTGTCTAGCTGCTGCAAATATCATTTAATTAAATCTTACACAGAAGTAGATTTGAACAACTGGATTTTACTGATGAGGATGTTGAGGCTGAGAGGTTAGCTGATTCTAACTAGACTCATAATTAAAAGAAGTAACATTGAAAACTATGGTTAACATAGTTCCCTTAACCCATGCTTTTTTTTTTTTTTTTTTTTTTAGTTTATTTATTTTGAGAGATAGTGGGCAAGCAGGGATGGGTCAGAGAAAGAAGGACACAGAGAATCCAAGCAGGCTTCAAACTGTCAGTGCAGAGCCTGACTCAGGCCTCAATCCCATAAACCATGAGATCATGACCTGAGTTGAAATCAAGAGTCAGTTGCGTAACCAACTGGCTGGCCACCCAGATGTTCCGATAACCCATGCTCTTAACAACTGAGCTACAATATCTGTCTTGTTTAACATAGTGTTTTCCTACTAATCCTTAAAACTTATCAATTACAGGGGCTCCTGGGTGGCTTAGTCGGTTAAGCGTCCGACTTTCGCTTAGGTCATGATCTCGCGGTTCGTGGGTTCGAGCCCCGCGTCGGGCTCTGTGCTGACTGCCAGCTCAGAGCCTGGAGCCTGCCAGCTCAGAGTCTGTGTCTCCCTCTCTCTCTGGCCCTCCCCTGCTCACACTGTCTCTCTCTCTCTCTCTCCTAGAAATAAATAAAAATATTAAAAAAAAAAAACTTATCAATTACAGTTTAGTTCAACCCAGTGATTTTCAAACTTTTTAATAGTTTAATAGGTAATCGTACCAAAAAACCAAATATGTAAGATAAAGGTCAAGCCACCTTGTTGAAAATGACATAGGTGTCCCAGAGCTTCACCTATAGAGCGTGGTTTGAAGAGAAAGGAGCATGGTTTAAAATCACTTTGCTTTTTTGTTTTTGTATTTATATTCCTCCTGAATTTGTCTATAATTTGAGTCCTAAGCCAAAAAGCAGTTTTGTTGTCCTGTCTAAGAGTTTTAAAATATTTAAAAGGTACCTGATACATGCCTTTTCTTTTCATATTTTAATGAGCAACTGTCAATTACTAAAATAAATAACTGCAAAATTGTAAAAGATCTTCTTTTATAAGCCTTCAGCTACTGTCCGTAGTGCTTTTACCATGTTTGTTTTGGTAGTTATTAAAATAAATTATTTCATTTTTATTTTAGATCTGGCAGAGGACGGAAATTAAGTGGAGACCAAATAACGTTGCCAACTACAGTTGATTATTCATCAGTTCCTAAACAGGTAATTCTTTTCTTTTAAGGTTGAATAAGTGTTCCAGAACCATAGTTTTCCAACTGAATTGCAGACCATTAATTAGTATGTCATGGTCAGAATTTTATGGTAGTCAGGTCAGGATTTTTGTTATATTTTTTTAATCCTAAAATTTTTATTGCGTTGTTCGTAGTATTTTCTGTTACTTTACTGAGATTTTCTATTTTGTTTTTCCATTGATTTCAAGAGTGTTTGTTCTTGCTTATTGAGGTTTTTTTATAACTATTTTAAAGTCTTAGATAATAATAATAACATTGTTTTTCCATGCAAGTTGAAGTTTATTGTTTACTGAATAATTTTGAGTTGTTTCACAGACATTTTGAATATTACATTTGAGATTCTGTCTTCTATAAATCTTATGAAGAATGTTGATTTTTTTTTTTCTTTAATCAGGTAATCAATCTGGTTAGGCTAAGGATCCAAGTTTTAATATTCTTTCAGTGGAATGTAGTTCTAAATGTCAGTTCAGTTTTTAAAGCATTTATTTTTGTTTTGGTTTTGTTTTTTAATGGATAGAACTGATTGTCTAACTTCTAGTACAAGTGTTTTTTTTAAACTTTTGGTCTAGTTTTGGTATGTGTTATAAAATTTGTATTTTCCTTTTGGTCAAAAAGTTTGAAAACCAATTTTTTTAGAAAGCCTATGGTTCTTTTCTTTTTTTTTTTCGATGTTTATTTATTTTTGGGAGAGAGGGAGACAGCGTGCAAGCCGGGTAGGGACAGAGAGAGATGGAGACGTAGAATCTGCAGCAGGCACCAGGTTCTGAGCTGTCAGCACAGAGCCTTACGTGCGGCTCGAACTCACGAACTGTGAGATCATGACCTGAGCTGAAGTTGGTTGCTTAACCAACTGTGCCACTTAGGCTCCCCTAGAAAGCCTATTTTTCTAATAAATGATGATTGAGATGTTGACTCCTTTGTGACTGACAATGTTTGTCAATTAATTGTAGACAGACGTTGAAGAGTGGACGTCCTGGGATGAGGATGCGCCCACAAGTGTTAAGATTGAAGGAGGTAATGGGAATGTGACAACACAACAAAATGCTTTGGAACAACTGGAACCTGACTATTTTAAGGACATGACACCAACTATAAGGAAAACTCAGAAAGTATGTTAAACATTTGTGCTTTTGGAAATTAAACTATTAACCTGCTTTTCTGATTCCTGTAGTTAAAATTAGACAGTATAATTCATGTTTGTCAGAAAGCCTATTTTTAGTTATCAATTTGTTGTGTTTTCTGTCATATTAAACAGGTTTATGTATTCAAGTTACCTAGATGTGTATCTAGTAAGTTGTACTGCCAAGTCTTTTAAAGTTATATAAACATTACTGAAACCCAACTGTAGAACAGATTCTAGATTCCAGTCTGTCCTGTAGAGACTAAGCTGAATAAGGTAAAGTTCTTACCGTAAGAGAGTTCACAGTTCAGTGACGTCTGCAAACTGATGGTATAGTGTCCATTGTTCATAACCGTTATAAAGCTGATGTAAGACTCTGAGAGCAGAATAATTGTGGACTTACTTTAGTCTTCCACACTTTGCTTAATCCATTTTGAGTTGGATATGGAAGATCACTTAAAGGTAGAGGGAATTATTGGAAAAAGAACAGTGACTGATTATTTTCCTTTCTTTTTATCAAAGATTGTACGTGCACTTAAAAAAAATTTAAGTCAAAGAATATAGAAGAAGTTTTAGTGAAAAGCAACAAGCTTCTGCACCATCATTCCCCATAGCCACCTCTGCTTCCCATAAGCAATCACTCATAACTTTTCCTGTTTGGGCTTGTAATGTTTTTTATCATATCTACATATAATATGCTTAAATTGCTGTGTCTTGATTTCCCAATCACAGGCATTGTCCATTGACTTCATACTATGGCAGATGAGGTTTGTTTCATACTACCCACACCCACTCTTCCCCCTCTTCCAAATATTATGATGTTATTCTAGTCTACCTCACTAGTCACTCTGCTATTTAAAAACGAACATACTTAGAGTTCCATTTCTTGTTCCGTCATACATAGAAAATATTTTTTTAAATATACTTTATAAAAAGAGGACATTATTTATTCCACCCTTCTCTAATAGGATTTCTCACTCTCTTCTACCTTCCAGCCAGTTTCAGCTATAAATTTATTTTTACAGTTTCAGGGCTGATAACATTTACATTCTGTAATCATGATTGTTTTAGGTTAAGTTGTCCAAATGTCTTCATTGGTCCAAATGCTGAAAAGCATTAAGTTGTGTATTTTTCAAGGAGTTTGAGTTTCTTAGTAAATGAATACCTATGTTTGGGAAGAATATTGCTGCTTTTTTTAAAAATTTTTTAATGTTTTATTTATTTCTGAGAGACAGTGAGAGAGGCAGTGTGAGCAGGGAAGGGTCAGAGAGAGAGGGAGACACAGGTTCTGAAACAGTCTCCAGGCGCTGAGCTAGCTGTCAGCACAGAGCCCGACGTGGGGCTCAAACCCACAAACCGTGAGATTGTGACCTGAGCCGAAGTTGGACACCCAACCGACTGAGCCACCCGGGCATCCCAAATATTGCTGCTCTTAATAGGAACCCAGAATACTACATTAATACCTTAATAAGTTAATTAGACTGAAAATGTTTACAAGCTACACAGCTAATAGTACTGCCTTGTAAGAGTTAATACATTCATCGATGCATTTATGCTAAGAGAGCTTTTAATAAGATATAACACATATTCCTATTTAATACAGTGACTAAAAGTGCTAACTTCTATTTTGTGGGTCTACTGAAAGAAGAGGAAAATTTATTTTTTTTTAGAAAAAGTAAAATGGAGGGGCGCCTGGGTGGCTGAGTCGGTTAAGCGTCTGACTTTCACTTAGGTCATGATCTCACGGTTTGTGGGTTCGAGCCCCGCGTCGGGATCTGTGCTGACTGCCAGCTCAGAGCCTGGAGCCTGTTTCAGTCTGTGACTCCCTCTCTCTCTGACCCTCCCCTGCTCACGCTGTCTCTCTCTCTCTTCTAGAAATAAATAAAACATTAAAAAAAAAATAAAAAAAAAAATAAAAAGTAAAATGGAANCTGACCCTCCCCTGCTCACGCTGTCTCTCTCTCTCTTCTAGAAATAAATAAAACATTAAAAAAAAAATAAAAAAAAAAATAAAAAGTAAAATGGAATTTTTCTTAGTATCTAAGTGATTTGTGTGACAGTTGCCTAAGATTTTTGATACTTAGAGATTTAAAAAATATTGCATTTATAAATTTTTTAAAAAAGGTAGGACATTTAAAATAATTATAAAATACTTTGATCACTTAATTATCTTGTTTCTTTTTACATAATATGTAAAATATTCCTGTTAATTCTGTTTCAATTAATCTTTCAGATCATTATTAAGAAGAGAGAACCATTAAATTTTGGCATCCCAGATGGTAGCACAGGTTTCTCTAGTAGATTAGCAGCCACACAAGATATGCCTTTTCTTCATCAGTCTGTAAGTATGTTAATGGTATCTAGAAAAGGTTTTGTTTTTATTTGTTTTCTTGAAAAGAGAAGAAATAAATCAAAGTGAACATAATATTTGTATTTCCCTGCTTTGAAACTGGTTTAGCCCGATTGAGAGAGATTAATCTGGAGTTTGTTACCAATCTTATCCTTTTATGAGACTGCAAATTACATAAGCTACTAAGATCAGAGTCCCACTGTATACAAAATAGATGGAGATAATATGTTACTTAAAAATATGACCTTTACGGACATTACCACTGAAATTTAAATTTAAAAGCAGGTAATTTTAAGTGAGTCATAAATTGTTTTCCTAGTAGAGTATATTTACATTTAAAGTATAAGTTGACTTATACTTGGTTTGACTTAAATGCATCAGTTTTAAGGACAAAAGTAGTAAGGAAAGTATATAACTGTTTCTCAACCTTGGAAGTATCTCAGAATTAGCTTTGAATTTTTAAAAAATGTTTTTATTTATTTTTGTGAGAGAAAGAGCTTGAGTAGGGGAGGGGCAGAGAGAGAGGGAGACATAGAATAAGAAGCAGGCTCTAGGCTCTGAGCTATTTGCACAGAGCCCGATGTGGGGCTCGAACTTGTGAACCATGAGATCATGACCTGAGCCAAAGTCTGACACTTAACTGATTGAGCCACCTAGGTGCCCCTTTGAATTTTTTTTTTGAAAACACCAATGTTCAGACTTCTCCCCAGATCTAAGCTTAATCATGCTTTGGTTAATTATTGATTAGTTTATTATATTAGTTATTATTATATAACAGCTCCACATTTAGTGGCTTAAAACAGTAAACATATGCTTTATCTCCTACAGTTTCTGTGGATCGAGAATCCAGGAGTGACTCAACTGGGTGGTTCTGGCTCAGGGTTTCTAATGAGTTTCCAGACAAGTCATCTGAAGGCTTGACTGGAACTGGAGGCTTCGTTTCAAAGGTGGCTCACTTTATATGCCTGGCAATTTAATTCTGGTTGGTTGCATAAAGCTCAGTTCCTTGCCATGGATCTCTCCACAGGGCAGCTCGAGTTTCCATGCAACATAACTGCTGATGTTTTCAGAACAAGCAGTCCCTGAGAGAGAGAGGACATGCAGAGATGAAGCCACAATGCCTGTTCATGCCTTAGTCGTATGACTGTCACCTCCACATTATTTTATTCATTGGAAGCTAATCACTAAATCCAGCCCACATGCGAGGGGGAGAGGAATTCAGCTCTACCACTTGAGGAAGAAATGCCAAAGAATTTGCAGACGTAGCTTTAAACAACCACCATATTATTTGTTTGTTTAAACTGCACAGGTATTTCAGAGTCCCCTCTCCTGGAGGACCCATGATTATGTATGTTTTTAATTCATTGATCAAAAACTATTCCTACTAATGTGAGACAGTGTGTTAGGTGCTAGTAATATAGTAGAAAGTAAGGAAACAAGCAGAGTCCTTGCTTCAAAAGAATGCATTCTTTTGGGGGAGGTTCAGTATTAAATAAATGATCACAAATGATCACACATAAATAATGCAAATTTTGATAACTCCTGTGCAGTTACATCATGTTACAAAGAGCATAATAGTACCATAGCTATTTCTCTAAAATAGCATAACATGTTTAAGGGTTTTTTGTATTTCCAAGTCTTATACTTTATTCATATATGTTTGATCCATATTGGTAAAGTGGTTCAAATTTATACGATGAATTAGTAAATATTTGCAACTTAACTATAATTATAAGTTATTATAACACTAATATAGCTCATTATGAAGTTGTAAATATGTAACTCCTTATAGAGTTGGAAAAGGTAAATCGTGTGGATAGAGAATCTCCAATGCTAACTCCAGCAGACTAAGTAAGGGAGCAGTGGCTTAGGAGAGAATGGTAATCTACTGCACTTTGTTCTCTGCTCCAAAAACAATTTACCACCCATTCTACCAATTAAGCTCTTCTTTGAAATTCCACATTCTGTTGGGGGGGGATTTAATAATTTGTATTGTTTTGATAGCTCTTTTTATAGTAAGGATATTAACTTTTTCTGTCATCTTTTATAATTTTTCAGTTTGTTGTTGGCTTTATAATTTGGTTTGGATGTTTTTGATGGGCAGATAATTTTAGTTTTTAATGTAAAAAATTAATCTTATCATTTAAAACTTTTTTACTTAGAAGCCCATCTGTACTAAAGGATCAGATTATCACTCTTTTTTTTATTGTCTTAGTAGTTAACTTTTTAAATATATAAATGTTTTATACACAGAAAGTCAAACACCTCAGTGGAAAAATGGGTAAGAAATAGACATAGCCTGATAACATGAAGAAATGTTCTCAAAGAAATCCAAAGTAAAATAATAAGACACCATTTTTAAATCTTAACAAAGTAGCGAAAAAGAAAGAAAACTATTGGCCCTGACAGAGATTAGGGTTTACCTGTTGCTGTCATTAGGATAAGTTGGTATAACTTTTCAAGAGGGTCATTTGTATTTGGTTCAGTGGTTTTAAAGGTTTTTTTAAAAATTTGATTTAGCTCTTATACTTCTAGAGGTCTATATTAAACAGATCATCAGAAATACACTAAAAAATTTTAACAGAGTAGGTGCCTGGCTGGCAGAGTCGTCAGCCCATAGAACATGTGGCTCTCAATCTTGGGGTTGTGAGTTCGAGCCCCACTTTTGGTATAGAGATTATTTAAAAATAAAATCTTAAAAAAAATATTTTTAGCAGTGGATGGTATTACATTTATAGTTAGGAGGAGAAAACCACACATTTTACTTCATTTTTAGGTGTAAGTGCTCAAAAGAAAATATAAATAAATCTATTCCCAGATTGTTGCCAGTTATTTTATGCTAATAGTACTTCTGCACCTAACTAAACATTCCAGAGTGAGCATTTTTATTGTTTGGTGGAAGAAAAAGTGAACTTTTAGAGGTCTGGTCTGAGGAATAGTGTAAGGTGGTGACCAGCCTACTGGTAGCAAGTAAGTAGGACAGGCAGAAGGAAGCACAATGTAGAAGTACTCTGGTGAAGAGTAAGTTTTGGCTAATTTGTTGTGTTTGCCTTGGACCCACAAAGTAAGAGCCATTGAAAAATCTGTATGTTACTTATGCTTAAATGAAAATGGCTGTGCCGGTTTAGAAACTTCAGTTCCTCAAGTTGATCTCAGCACAGAGTAGTGAAGCACCTCTGATCCCATCTCCAGTTAGTCTCTTCTCTTGCCCCCACTCCCACCCTGTCTGCTCCCTGAAAAGGGAGAAACAGAAAGAAGAAATGTTTTATTCTTGTCTATTCCAATTTAAAGTAGGCAGAAAAAGAAGTCACTATGAAAAGAGTACCCTTTAAAACATAAAATGGGGAGAAAGCTGGGCCTGCCCAGGACTGCTGAGTACTGAAAGTCACACATCACAGGAAACCCCTCAGTTCCAGGCACACCCCGAGCCAGATCATCCGGGCCTTTGATGGGACGTGAAGATGACACAGGGCAGTGACAGGCTCTGAGCTCTGTGTTAACTTTTCTTGATCTCTAATGGGAGAAAGGAGAGCTCTTTACAAATATCATTTTGTCTTGTGTTTTGTTGTAGCCTGAATTAGGTGACTTAGATACCTGGCAGGAAAATACCAATGCATGGGAAGAAGAAGAAGATGCAGCCTGGCAAGCAGAAGAAGTTCTGAGGTATTTTAGTAATATTTACACCAACTCGAGTAGAGGAACCAGATTTGTTCCTGTTACAGTCAAGGTCAAGAAAGCTAATTCTGCCAAACATTTTATTTTTCTTAAATCTTTCTCGGTTGAGCTTGAGATTCAATTGAGTCATTGAGATTCAGACTACATATACTACTGTATATGATTAAAAGTTAACAGAAACCAAGTATTTAAAGCATTATAGAAACAAAAGCAAAAGAGTAATCAATGGCAAATGAGATCTTTTTCATATATACATCCTATTATACTATTTGCTTTATACTACATTCCCTCTAAAACATAGTTACCTTTTGAAATGTGAGCCATCACTATATATTCCTCTAAGTCACAAATTCTATCTTCATTTTTGTTTCTTTGTGGTCTAGAATAGTGCCCAGCACTACACATTTGAATGGAAATAACGTATATAGCACTCTACATTTGTATATATATCTTAGTTGATGTACTCAAAAGCCTTATCAGTTGTAAATAATTATATCACTGTTACTGCCCATTCTACAGAGAAGAAAATATTATTCTAGAGGTCTTCAAGTTTGTTTTTGTTGGTGTTTATGTTATCTCTGTGTTTTTGTGAGCAATAAATATAATTCTTGGCTAGTTGCATTAGACGAAAGAATAAACAATTTACTCTGAGTTTGTGACCGTCATCACTGATGAAAAGCTGAAGATATTTAAATGTATGTAAATTATGTTTGCATTTTTAACATATAGTAAAATAAAGTGATGTCAATTTTATAAATTTAAAATATTGTTTTTATAATAGGGATAGAAAATTAATAACAACTGATTTCATTGATTTCACTTTTAGATTTTCTCTGGCTGTTATCGATTAACTACAATTACCTTGAACAGCCAGCAGAGGGTGCAGTTAAATACCTGGAGTTATGGCTTGCTTTTTTTTTTTCTTTTTTCTTTTTTCTTTTTTCTTTTTTCTTTTTTCTTTTTGGTCTTGCCCTTCCTAATTTAAGCATTTTGTTTTTAAATAGGGACAGGTCAAATTTTAATAGTAAAGTTATGAGAGTTTTAAATATTTAGTTTTTATTTAATCATCATTTACGGTAAAGGAAGTATTTTTTAAATTGTAAACAGCCATATTTATGTTACATGGATCATAAAAATAGATAAGTTATCTATTTTTTTACTCTTTTTTTGATAAATCATAGATACAGAAGTTTGGGTGTTTTAAAACATTTGGGGGGGTTCTACTGATCATTAACCACAGGATAAAGGAAGGGCCATTCATTCTGAATCCGGTAATAATAACAGCACTGTACAGTTTATGGATTCACAGTATCTTAACATTTACTGTACCAAAACCTTTTTTTCCACCCTGTCGTCTTGCACTCTGACCAAAATAAGACAAAAACAAAAAACCCTAAACTTGGTGTTTTATATGACAGCTTGGAAGAAGGGTCAGTTATAGATATGCTTCATGTTGCAAGTTGCATAAGTTAGTCAAAGAGACATGAAGGAGTCCTGTGGCTTACTGCCCCCAGAAGAACACTGAGAATTTTTAGCGTATTCACACTCCATGTCCTCTGTCCCGTGTCCTCTGACTCCGTCTGTTTCCCACTGCTGCTTTAATACTGCCAGTACTGTAATCAGTATCATTAAGGAAGAAGACTCCTGTACATTAGAAATTCCAAGTGTGTATCTTGAGAGGAAAAAGGGATTTTCTCTGCAATAATATTTAAATTGCCTCATTTTCCAGGAACATTAATTGTTGATGTTTACACTTCAGCTAGTAACCAGTGAAAGGCTTACTTGATCTTACTTGTTTGCAAACAGCCGACCCTTTAGACTTCTTTTCCTGTCTCCCTTTTTGCCACTGACATTTTGGTTATTTTAGAGCAGATAATCAGTTTTGCTTGAAAGGTATCAGAGCTAGTGAAAAGTAGATTTTTTTTAAAAAACTATACTTCTGAAACTTTAGTTAATTGATGGTGAAGGTCAAAATATTGCCTAAAATAGCCCTGTACTGTCTTGAATTTTGGTCATACACCACTCCGCTTACTCCCACTTATAAATGTGATGAGACATAGATTTTGCTTCCCGGAGTCAGTTTCGAGCTGCCCCACATATAGAAAATCCATACTGGATTTTTCCATGTTATAAGCTTGTGTCACCCATCCCACAGGCAGCTGTGGCCTCTGCCGCTTCCTTCCTCAGCCTTGCGTGCTTTGACCTATATTCTCATAACCTAAACTTCAGATCCAGAACCAGCGTCGGTTCTTTTCCTCCTCTCTCATCACTCCCCACACGAGTCAGTCAGATAACAAAAGGCTAGTGATTCTGGGTCAGTAGAGTCAGGGAGAGGCCAGGGAAGACCTAAGGATCTCCTCATGTATGATCAGTAATACCCACCATTCTGCCCGCTCATCAGTAGAGCTGGCCAAATGTTAATCCGTAAATAGATTGCTAGCTTCCAGTTGGACGGCAGGTGTTTAGTTTCCATTTTCTTTGGGCATTGTGTTCTGCACATCTGTGTTCTTGACTTCCTCTAGCAGAGTGTTTTTAACTATTATAATAATAGGAGATTTAATCCTCAGCATCAGGCTTTTCTGAATGCTATCAAAAAGAAGGTTTGGTGTGGAGATGTGGTGTTTTAGTGAAAATAATCTGAAGAAGAGGGGTTAGAAGATGTGGGTTCTTGTCCTTGTACTTAAGCTAATGACTTTGGGCAAGTCGCTCAGCTTTTGTTCCTCATCTTACTTATTTGTAAAATAGAGATAATACTCTTATTTTGCAAGTTTTGTTCTAAGGATTAAAATAAATACTAGTTTTGAAAATCTTTGAAGTTTTCAAAGCAGGGAGAATGAAGATTTTTTGAACTTCTGTTTTTTGATAGTTATTTCTTTCTGGAATTGATTTTCCATTTTACCTGTGTAGTATTTTTTAAAAGTAAAAATAGGACTGTGTTTCTCTTCAGGCAGCAGAAGATAGCAGACAGAGAAAAGAGAGCAGCGGAACAACAAAGGAAGAAAATGGAAAAGGAGGCACAGCGGCTGATGAAGAAGGAACAAAACAAAATTGGTGTGAAGCTTTCATAACAAATGCCCTTCACATGTCATAGAGCCAGGAGGAGAAATAGGAGTTCCTGGACTCAAGCAACATTTATATGGATTTAAGAGTATTTTCAAGAATACAAACACATTGCTTGATTTCAGTGCATTCATCCGACGAAACAGGACACCAGGATTCTCTCAAAGTACCTTGAGCTCTTAGTGACCGAGACTCAAAAGAATGAAAGAGACCTGTGAGGCAATATTTTCTTAAACCTGCTCCAAGCATAAGACAGTTGTTTGCTGTAGAGAAATTATTACAAATGGAATATACCAGTACCTCTTTTAGCTAGTGTTTCTAGCTAAATAAATGGGTGTAAATAATTTTATGGTGGGAAAGAACTCTGCTCTCTATAATGCTCTCCTTCATTGTGCATAATGATAAAATAAATAATTTTAAATATTTTTTTGTTTCCATGATTATCTGACCTAAATCAGACAAACTGCAGGGCTTTAACTTCTTTATTTTTGTAGTCAGAAGCTGGTATTGGTGTACATTTCCTCTAAATTGAGCTGGTATTGTTTATGTTTAATATGACATTAAGGGATTTGATGACTTTGGTTTTCGAGAAAATGACATTAAATGCAATAATTTTATTTATCATAAATATTTTATACATCGTTTCTTTAGATGGTGTTATAATGTTATACATATTTGTAATTTATATTGCATGTATGAATTGAAAATCAGCAAAATGACAAATTTGCATTATTATAACTTGTGAGTTTTAAAAACTAGTATTAGTACTTTTCCCTTTTGTTATAGATTCTAAGATGTTACAGTGTTTTAAGTACCTTAGTCCCTCCCCGCAAAAAGCCATTAATTTACAAACGCAGAAAGCCTTCAGTTCTGAAATTTCAAAGCTTTTTGATGATTTCTGTATCAATTTTATATATCTGACATAATGCATTTTACCATGTTGTTGGCTAAGATAATATTGATTCATTAAATTTCAAACTGAGATAGGAATAATATTTTTATTTTTGGGTGTTGACTGGCTCCAAAATAGTTTCAAGGAAAAAGATACATACTGTCTTTACAGGAAAGAAATAGATTTGATAGTTTAAAATCCCATTAATCTTTTTCTCCACAATTAAAATACATCCAGACTGATTTTCTATGGCTTTAGAATTTTTTTAAAGATTTTTACTTTCATATAAGTTGTTGCCCAAAATTATATTCTGTGGGTTTTTTTTAAATGTTACAGATACTCTAACCTATTGCTGATATGTTTGAATTAAAATATATCATAGTAAAATCACAGACTATATAATGAGGTCACCCTATGTCCTTATCTTAAGCTCCCAGACTAAATGTGATTGTAGAATCAGTTAAAATTTAACTTTGGTAAAAAGCTGCTTTTTACAATCCCAAACCACATTTTCAATCATCAAGTTTATTAGAGTTTCTGCCAATATACTCCCCAATTAAATAGAATCAAACTCAAACTCAAACTTAGTAATAAAAGTAATCTTTCTCCTTGTTTGTATTTATTTATTTTTAGTCATGGGAATGCTACATGATTTCTCTAAATTTGGGGTTATTCATAAACCTCTCGTTTAGTACAATAAATTTTACTGCTTCTTCCCTAGCAGTTGACAAGTATTGAAGTCTGCTTTGGTCATGACTTTCATGGGTCTGGGATTTTGTTTTTTGTTGATTTTTAAATTTTTGTTTAATTAGAAGTAAAAGCTGGTTAGAAATTATAGTTTGTATGATTAATTCAAGTTTTTTCTTATGGAAAGAATAAATAACAATTCTGGGATATATTTTTTTAAGCCTCTGTTGGTATGTAAACTGAATACCTGTGTTAAGTGTGGGTGTAGAATGGTCCCAAAAGAAGTTGTGTTGTTAAATATATATGATATACACTTCATGGTAACAAACTGGCTCCTTTGGCTTCAAAATTTATAGTTTCTGTTTTTGTTTGAATTTTAATTAAGAATTACCTGTTTTAGGAGCTTATTAGTAACAGTAAAGAAGAAATATGGATAGGCATAGAGTTAGTGTGAAGTGTCACCCATTATCTGAATTATGCATTTCATGTGCAGACATGTGAAACCTTGTGTTTTGTGTGTGTGTGTTTGTGTGTGTATACACACTACACACTATATATGTATATACAAACTATATAGATGTGTATACATATACAAACTATATTTATATACAAACTATATATATAAACCATATAAGTTTCTACTTATTTCCTCTTACTAAGCTGTAACTGGAGATATCTTCTGGTTGACTCTTGACTCTTTTTTAGTAGCATATTTAATTGAGTCAACATTTGAGAACTGAAAACTTCAAATTCAGCGTCTAAATTCCTCAGTTTTGATGTGCACTTGCCTCTGGCCAGGATGGTGACTATTCTTAGTTGAAGATTGTTGGTCGGGAAGAATGTGGTAGCTATAGAAACTGTCATCTGGATCAAGCATCCAACACCACTTTATATGCTACCAGTATAGAGCAAATCTAACCATGGCCTGTTTCTGAAAAGCCTAAGTTTTGTCACTAATGATGTAAGTCCTAAAGGGATGGTCTGGACCCGATATATCTAACAAACACCTTGTTTAATCCTGTGTAGTTCGATTTTAAGATAACCTACTGCAATGATTTTCACAGTCTTCAGCCCCTTGAGTAAAAGAGATCTTTCATAAGGAATGTAAGCAAGTAAGTTAACGTGGTGAGTATGGTAACTTGGGTAACTTGGGCTGAAGCCACATTGGGGGCTGGGGGTGCACTAGGGCTGCCAGATTGCTTCCAGGAAGAAGTTTCTCCCCTCAGGTGAATTGGAGTGCTGAAGAAGATAGGTGGATCCATGAAGAGCTTATTTTAGTAGTGAGTAACTTAATAAACGTGCTTCCCATTTACATAGATTTTTAAAATTTGAGGTGTTTTCTCCTAATATCAACAGGGAGCTCTTCTTTTTCTTCATGTAATTTACTTCACTTTGACATAACCAAAGCTGTTCCAAGGTTATGGGGTCAGCTTGTGACTCCTTTTGTATACAGCTGTTCTTCACTTTGCTTCCCACCTGTTATCTTCCATGCCCCTAAGTCATGGCCATTGGGCATGCTCAGTAAGTACCTGGGGTAAGTTTTGGGAGTAAGATGCGTTTCTTTTCTTTTCTTTTCTTTTCTTTTCTTTTCTTTTCTTTTCTTTTCTTTTCTTTTCTTTCTCTCTTTCTCTTTCTTCCTCTTTTTCTCTTTCTTTCTCTCTCTTCCTCTCTCTCTCTCTCTTTCTCTTTGTCTCTCTCTTTCACTCTCCCTCCCTCTCTCTGTCTCTCTCTTCCGTTTATTTTTGAGAGAGAGTGAGCAGGGGAGGGGCAGAGAGGGAGGGAGACACAGAATCTGAAGCAAGCTCCAGGCCCTGAGTTGCCAGCACAGAGCCTCACTCAGGGCCCCAACCCCGAGTCAGATGCTTAACTGACTGAGCCACCCAGGAGCCCCAGAGGTAGTAAGATACTTTACACCAAAAGCCTTGATCTTCTAGAACTGCAAACGCCCTATCTAGGAACACACTTTCATACACACACCCGGCCCACCCTCTGCCCCAACACACACACAATTTTTGAGTACCTGCTACTGACCTTGCTAATCCACCAGCAGGATCTTTCACACAGAAACTTTCACTAGAGGGTTGCCTGGTTAAGCGTAAAATTTTGATTTCAGCTCAGGTCGTGATCTCACAGTTCATGAGTTTGAGCTTCATGTTAGAGCGCTGACGGCACAGAGCTTGCTTGGGATTCTCGCTTTCCCTCTCTCGCTGCTCCTCCCCTGCTTGTTCTCTCTCTCTCTCTGTCTCTCAAAATAAACTGTCACTACCAGTCTGTGGCCAACCAGGGTAATTGCAGCCTTCCCTTCCAGGAACTTCCATGGATATTAATGCTTTGCTATCTATTGATCTGATTGCAGCAATTCTGACAGCTCAGAATTCTCAGAGCTATAGAAATGGTGATTAAACAAATTGCCTGAGTTTGCAAACCACTTAAATGGAACTGGTGGCTTTACGCGCTGAGACTGTAAGTGTTCATGATAGTGCCTGGCACATAAATAAACACTCAGCAAGTGGTAGTTGCGAGGCCCTGTACACTTTCCACATTCTACTGTACACTACTGGCAGCTCCTTGTTGCGGCCGGTGGGAGAAGTTGACTGATCTTGCCATAATAATCTTTATACACTTTGATGGTGAACTACAAGTTTAGTTAGGAAAGGAAAAGCTTTATGTGTTCAGCACTGAGAATCTAATTATATCAATGACTTCTCACAATCTAGTGAGGTAGACATTACCCCATTTCACATATGAAGAAACCAAAGCTTGGAAAGTCAGTTGTATGTTTGAATAATAGGAAAATAGCAAGCTTTGAGAGCAGATTACCTTAGTGTTTACTCGTCATTTATTGTGTGTGGACTGATTTCCAAGGCCTCTTCACTGGAAACTACCAGCTGCCAAAGTTTGCCATTAGAATTTCCTTTCTAGTTCTCAATGAAAATGATGTTACAAGTTATAACAGATAATACCTGTTTTTGTTTCCTAAGAACATCTTTAATAAATAAGGAAATTAGCTTGGCTTTTATTTTCATATAAATAACAACTGTAATTGAGGACCAGTACCATTATGACTGCATTCCCAGTTTACTTGGGTCAGATATTATAACCAGGCAAAATGAAATATGGTTCATATTCACACAGTTGTAAAACTAAGCCAATTAAGTCACTTGATTGGGTCATTATTCTAATGAGGGCAAGGTCACAGGTCTTATGCATATGTAGACCAGTGCTGTACCCCTAGGCTTTCCTGCTACAAAATGTGTCCATGGCCTTGTCCAGTTATCTTCTTAGCATGTATCTTTAGGATCTGGTTGAGAGTATAAATGGCACAGAAAAAATCATTTCTGTGCATAGGAAATTTAAGGGACATACTCCTTGGTTGGTGGTATATTGAGAGAAATCATGGTTTCTGTGTCAGTTTGGCTCATTATAAGATAATAACTTTTTCCCCAAATCAGTTTCATTTGTTAAAATAGTCACTCCTTCATTTACACATCAAGGCAATTTCCAAACCTGTTGATTATTCCTAAATAAAATCAGTGCTTACCTATTTTATGGAGAAAATATCATTATCATTAGATATATTGACCTGTGAAACAAATTTTTAAAATATTTTTTTTGTAATGGTAAATGAAATAAGATGTGCATAAGGATATAGATATATTTAATTGTTTAAGTTTAAAGTACACAAAAATACAGGTGCTTTTTATTTCTTTTT
Source organism: Hyaena hyaena (assembly GCF_003009895.1). Taxonomy (NCBI): domain Eukaryota; kingdom Metazoa; phylum Chordata; class Mammalia; order Carnivora; family Hyaenidae; genus Hyaena; species Hyaena hyaena. Next base: position 411,956 of record NW_024081119.1, read on the forward strand.
GAAGCTTCACAGTACATCTGAATCTTGTAATTGCCTATCTATCTTGATTAGAAGGAACCCTTATGGAGTAAGATAAGTACATGGGTGAGGGGTGCCTGGGTGGCTCAGTCAGTTAAGCACCCAACTCTTACTAATTTCGGCTCTGGTCACGATCTCATAGTTTGTGGGATCACGCCCTGTGTCGGGCTCTGCACTGACAGCACAGAGACTGCTTGGGATTCCTTCTCCCTCTCTCTCTCTGTCCCTCCTCTGCTTGCCTTCATGCGCTCTTGCTCTCTCTCTCTCTCTCTCACACACACACACACACAAAATAACTAAATGGATGATTAGTTTTAAAACTTTTTTCTATATTACTTTCAGTGGGAGATGTGAACATTATTAAGACTGTTATTGTTCATTTTCTATATATAACCAACAAGCCAGAAATAATGTGCTGGTTCAGAAGAATTAAGGGTCAGTTTAAAATGCCAGTACCTATTGTTTACTGTAGAAAGTAAGGCTGGCAAACCATTTCAAACTCTGTGAGCTATTTGATTGCAAGGAAGGGGAAGGAGGGCTTTACCACACCATCAAATTGGGGAAACATTGTAGTTGTTAATAGTTTTCATACTCCAGTTCATTACAGTTCTACTCTAGCAAAAATGTAATTTTTCAAAGTTATTTAAAATCACTTTGACCAAAAATGACAGCTTCAGGGAATGAAAGTGAAACTATCCCTGAAAGTGTGTTAGAGAAGATCACCATGGCGAGGAACTCTAGGGCAGTGGGGAGCAGGGAGCAGGATGCCTGCTTCTAAAAGTATAAAAGGGAGCCAGCTGTGGGGCTGGTTCTGAGTGTGGTTGAACTAAAATGAAAAGTATGACTGCTTCTTGAGATAGCGTGGTTTCTGTACAATCACAGGATTTTCATATTGGTTAGAATTCACAGAAAAAATTGGTATAAAAAAAGACAGTAACTCAGAAATCAGTAGAAACAGGACACAAATGTGCGATTTCTCCCCATAACATTTTCCCAAATACCATTAAAGTTGGCATACAGGCCAATGAACTAAAAAAAAAAAAAAAAAAAAAAATGGGGCGCCTGGGTGGCTTAGTCGGTTAAGCGTCCGACTTTCGCTTAGGTCATGATCTCGCGGTTTGTGGGTTCGAGCCCCGCCTCAGGCTCTGTGCTGACTGCCAGCTCGGAGCCTGGAGCCTGTTTCACAGTCTGTGTCTCCCTCTCTCTCTGACCCTCCCCTGTTCACGCTGTCTCTCTCTCTCTCCTAGAAATAAATAAAAAAAAAATATTTAAAAAAAAAAATCATTGCAGTCAGAATCATTCTGCATCATCATGGTCCCAGATGCTTTTATGGCCTCAGTACTGGGAGTGACAGAACCAAACAAACATGTATGAGAAAAGATTAGAAAATCTCTCCACAAGTTCTAGCCTCAGCAATCAGACAACACAAAGGAATAAAAGGCATCTGAATCAGCAAGGAGGAAGTCAAACTTTCACTCTTCACAGACGACATGATACTCTATATGGAAAATCCAAAAGATTCCACCAAAAAAAAAAAAATGCTAGAACTAATCCAGGAATTCAGCAAAGCCACAGAATATAAAATCAATGCACAGGAATCTGTTGCATTTCTATACACCAATAATGAAGCAACAGAAAAAGAAATTAAGGAATCGATCCCATTTACAATTGCACCAAAAACCATTAAAATACCTAGGAATAACCTAACCAAAGAGGTGAAAAATCTATACACTGAATATAGAGAGCTTATGAAAAAAATTAAAGAAGACACGCAAAAATGGAAAAGTATTCCATGCTCATGGATCAGAAGAAAAAATACTGTTGAAATGTTGATGCTATCCAAAGCAATCTACATATTCAATGCAATACTTATCAAAATAACACCAGCATTCTTCACAGAGCTAGAACAAACAATCCTAAAATTTTTATGGAACCAGAAAAGACCCCAAATAGCCAAAGCAATCCTGAAAAAGAAAACCAAAGCTGGAGGTATCACAGTCCTGGACTTCAAGATGTATTATAAACTGCAGTCATCAAGACAGTGTGGTACTGGCACAAAAACAGACACTTAGATCAATGGAACAGAATAAATAACTCGGGAATGGACCCACAAACATATGAGCAACTAATCTTTGGCAAAGCAGGAAAGAATATCCAATGGAAGAAAAACAGTCTCTTCAAAAAACAAATGGTATTGGGAAAACTGGACAACAACATGCAGAAGAATGAACCTTTACCACTTTCTTACACCATACACAAAAATAAACTCAAAATAGATGAAAGACCTAAACATAAGACAGGAAGCCATCAACATTCTAGAGGAGAAAGCAGGCAAAAACCTCTGACCTCAGCCACAGCAACTTCTTATTCAACATATCTCTGGAGGCAAGGGAAACAAAGGCAAAAATGAACTCTTGAGACCTCATCAAGATACAAAGCTGCACAGTGAAGGAAACAATCAGCAGAACTAAAAGGCAAATAATAGAATGGGAGAAGATATTTGCAAATGACATGTCAGATAAAGGGTTAATATCGAAAATCTAAAAAGAACTTATCAAACTCAACACACAAAAAACAAATAAGCCAGTGAATAAATGGGCAAAAGACATGAACAGACACTTCTCCAAAGAAGTGTTCCAGATGGCTAACAGACACATTAAAAAATGTTCAACATCGTTCATCATCAGGGGAATACAAATCAAAGCCACAATGAGATACCAGCGCACACCAGTCAAAATGGCTAAAATTAACAACTCAGGCAACAACAGATGTTGGCAAGGATGCAGAGAAAGAGGATCTCTTCTGCACTGCTGGTGGAAATGCAAACTGGTGTAGCCACTCTGGAAAATAGTATGGAGTTTCCGCAAAAAGTTAAAAATAGAACTACCATACAACCCAGCAATTGCACTACTAGGTATTTATTCAAGGGTTACAGGTGTGCTGTTCTGAAGGGGCACATGCACCCCAATGTTTATAGCAGCGCTATTGACAATAGCCAAAGTGTGGGAAGAGCCCAAATGTCCATTGACAGATGAACACACACACACAATGGAGTATTACTCGGTAATCAAAAAGAATGAAATCTTGCTGGGGCGCCTGGGTGGCTTAGTCGGTTAAGCGTCAGACTTTCGCTTAGGTCATGATCTCGCGGTTCGTGGGTTCGAGCCCCGCGTCGGGCTCTGTGCTGACTGCCAGCTCAGAGCCTGGAGCCTGTTTCAGTCTGTGACTCCCTCTCTCTCTGACCCTCCCCTGCTCACGCTGTCTCTCTCTCTCCTAGAAATAAATAAAACATTAAAAAAAAAAAAAGAATGAAATCTTGCCATTTGTAACTATGTGGATGGAACTAGAGGATATTATCTAAGCGAAATAAGTCAGAGAAAGACAAATATCATATGACTTTACTCATGTGTGGAATTTAAGATACAAAACAGATGAACATAAGGGAAGGAAAGCAAAAATAATATAAAAACAGGGAGGGGAACAAAACATAGGAGACTCATAAATACAGAGAACAAAATGAGGGTTGTAGGTGGGGATATGGGCTAAATGGGTAAGGAGCATTGAGGAAGACACTTGTTGGGATGAGCACTGGGTGTTATACATAGGGAATGAATCACTGGAATCTTCTCCTGAAATCATTATTGCACTATATGCTAACTAACTTGGATGTACATTAATAACTAAATAGGAAGGAAGGAAGAAAGAATCTCCACGAAGCGTTCATTTGTTTCAAATGAAGTAGTAGAGGATGAAGCCCTTTAGCATTTCCCAGACTACTAGTGCAGGGAACTGAGAGGCACCCTCACAGGAGCTCTTACATGAACTGGAAGTTTTCAAAGCACCCGGTATTTAGTGAACTGTTTTTCTAGCTATTCTCAGAAGTGATAATGAGACCGCTGGGCGGGGAAGTGGGGGCGGGGGGGGGTGGAGGTAGGGAAAGGCAGATGGCAGGGCTGCGGGCCGGGTGTCTTGTGCCCCAACTTCACTTTTATGTGACTCCTGAATGGGATTTTTACGTTGAAAGATTTTTTAAAAGAGCACCTTTTGGGGTACCTGGGTGGCTCAGTTAAGCATCCAATTGGGCTCAGGTCATGATCTCATGGTTCGTGGGTTCAAGGGCCACCTCAGGCTCAGCACTGACAGTGTGGAGACTTCTTGGGGTTCTCTCTCTTTTTCTCTGTCCCTCCCCCACTCATGTGCACTCTCTCTCAAAATAAATAAACTTGAAAAAAAAGAGCCTCACCTTTTACAAAACTTAAACACTTACTGATGTATTCACATCTTTTAATACCAACTCTCTGGAGTAACATTTAAATCTTTTTGCGATTTTAAGAATTCTTTGGAATTATTGTAACTATTAGTTGTCACAGCCATTGTGACTGCAAGAGAATCAGCAGTCACAGCACATTGTGTCTTCCAGTGATTTAAAAACATTACCTGATATATACCTGTTTTATTCTATATGGACTTTTTTTTTCTTTAATGCTTTTTATTTATTTATTTCTGAGAGAGAGAGCACGAGCAGGGGAAGGTCAGAGAGAGAGACACACACACAGAACCTGAAACAGGCTCCAGGCTCTGAACTAGCTGTCAGAACAAAGCCTGACGCGGGCTTGAACCCACAAACTGCGAGATCATGACCTGAGCCGAATGCGGCTGCTTAACCGACTGAGCTACCCATACGCTCCTCTATGTGGACTTTCTGTTTTTGTTTGGAACAACTGAGAGTTTGACATACTTTCAAGATTTGCTTGTTAATTTCCTAGGTTACTGCTTCATTGTGCCACTTCGCCTGGTAAGATTGGGAAGAAATGAATTTTGCTGAGTATAAAAGTGGTAGAATTAGAAGTGCTCACCGAGCCAAAATGGAAATTAGAACTACCCCTAAACCTTTTAAAATGAAGTCCTCAAGAGAAAAACATATCAGACCCAGCCACTACTTAGGCAGGATCTATGATAGATTCAAATCACAGACTTCCTTTCTCTCCTGCCACAAATGTCAGAAACGCTTGGCATCTGAGTGTAATGCATTTTTCCCCCTTTCTGAACAGCTCAACTTGGAAAGGTCAGCATATCCCTTTGGGAAAAACTCTTTTCTTATAAATTGGAATGTTTGCACACATAACTGTAGGAAATGTTTAACATTTGCTTTGATGGGACAGCAATTTGTTCAATAGAGTAGAATTGTTCTTCGTTTTCCATTTTCCTGCCTATTTGTTCATCACAGGCACACAATTACTGAAAGCAACTTTGAGTACTTCTTTCTATGAGATCAGATCATCCTGTCCACAAAACCAGCCAACGCCTTGGGCTTCCGAAAGGCAAGCTATGTTCCATCTTTTATTTACTCCAAGGGACTCATTTGTGAGAGACTGTTCTGAATAAAAGCAGTAATTTTCCACAGACTATACAGACTGAAACTCTGAAGAAGGGGAGGAAGGGTGGGGAGAGAGAGGACAAGGAAAAGAAAAACAGAACTGGCCCAGGATCTCCTGTTTCACCTTTGCACACATTTGTTTCAGTGTGGACAGGATACTCAGTGTCCAATGTTTCAGATAAGGTAATTTTGTTTGAATCTTTTGGTTTACTTAAAGAGGGACACAGATCATTATGACAATAAATTGTCATCATTATGACAAGTCACTGTTCGTGATCAGCTGCCTCCAATATGATAATCAACATAAATATTTGTGGTTCATGGAGAATTCTTCACCAGAGCCCATTTTCCCATCCATCTTGAATTGATGAACAGTGCTGAGTTTGTTATATTAGTTTCTGTAGCAACAGTGGATACCAGAAACAAGTTTATAATTTTTCTGAGGATAAAAATGCTTTAATTTAGTGATGACTAAAAAAAAACATAGGGAGGGACTGTAAGGAACGTAACAGCATCTAGGTATTGGTCTAGGCTGGACTGCAGGAAGGGATTTGAGTCAGCATGGCTCATTATTTTGGGACACTTCCAATTATTTTCCACCAGAAATAGTTTCCCTTCCATTTCGGCCAAGTTCCTCTATGGTGTGCTAAGTACCCATGTGTGCCCTCAGGCACGTGTCTATTCCAGTAGAAGAAATGCCCTACCAGAGACAAACCACCTCCGTCCACATGCTTGCCCTATGTCCTATCCCTTCTTATCTTCTCCTTCACTTAATCCTTCCTCTCCTAGGTTATCAATTTCTTTTTCTCCATTTCTCAAGTACCAAAAGCATACAAACATGTACTATCTCCTCTGAATACTGAAAAATAAAACAAATACTTGTAATTCCAATCCCCTTTGTAACTACCACTGACTTCCCTACTCTTTTTGATAGTAAAAATTACTTTAAAAATTAGCAGCTCACATTGATTTCTACTTTCTCTATTCCATTCATTTTCCAACCTACTTCAATCTTCTATTTCTTCAAAGAAAATGATCCATACAGTCACTAAGATTTTTGACAAAGCCAGTGGGCATGTATCTGTTCTGTTACTCAACTTCTTGGTTAGATTTCTGTAGTTGACCATTCCACTCTTGAACTGCTCTCCTCTCTTGGTTTTTCCCATTGCTACCTTCACATGGCTTTTCTCCTACTTTCGGGCTGCCTCTTCTCAGACCAGTTTGTTGGTTCTCTATCCTCTACCTGATTGTGGACGTATCCTAGGACTCAGTCTTTGGCCTTCTTTCCTTCCTTACATTCCAGATGATTTTGTCCATCCCATCACTTTAAATAGTACGTAAATGCCGAAGAACCCCAATTTTATAACTCCAGCCCTGATGACTCCTGTAATTTTCACAGTCGTTTATGAAAGTATGTACTTGACGTTTCCACATAGATATTTAATAGACATCTCAAATTTATCCTCCCTCATGTGTTTCTCTTTCCATTCTCAGTAAATGGCACTACCATTGGCCTAGGTGCTCCAGAGTCATCCTTAATTTCTCTCTTCTTTAAACTCTACCACTTCCCCTACTGACATGTGATCTCTCTGCAAATCACCTCAGTTCTAAGTTGTATCTATTCAACTTAGTCTCTATATCCACTTCCACCTCCAAGTTGTCATAATAACTCATCTAGACTATTTCACTGGTCTCCCTGCTTCCACTCCTGCCTATTTACAATGCCTTCAGCACATAGCAGCCATAGTTAAAAAAAAAGAAAGGAAGGAAGGAAGGAAGGAAGGAAGGAAGGAAGGAAGGAAGGAAGGAAGGAAGGAAGGAAGGAAAAGAAAGAAGCCCAGATTATATCATTGTCCTGTTTAATGTCTGTTCATATTTCTCATTGCACTGGGAATGATTTCGAACCAACCCTAACATGGTTTACATGCCCCCATATGAACCAGCTTCCTCTCCACTTCTCCAGTCGCTCACTTACCCACTTCTTCCTCTGCTCTAACCACTCTGGCCTTGATGCCCCATCACATGCCCAGCCCCTTTCTGACTCAGAGCTTTTGCTTTTGTTTTGCAACAATTTACCCCCATATCTGCACTTAGTTGGCTCTTTTTAATACATTAGTATTAATTTTATTTCTTCAGAGATTTGTTCCTTGCCTTTATCCCTGTTACTTTTGGTCAAAACACTTTGTTTACTTGGAAGTACTTACCATTAAAATGATTTTCTTCATTTGTTGGCATGTTCTATGTCTTACACAGACAGAACCTAAGCTCCCTGATGGCAGAAACCTTACCTGTCCCCTTCAGTATTGCTGACTGATCCAGTGAAGTGTCCAGCACTCAGAAGTATTTGTTGGGTGAATTCATTCATTCAACAGCTATTTTTAGAACCCCTACTATGCATACTGTTCTACGTTCTTGACATACATCTGTGAACAAAACAGAACACAGATCCCTGCCTCAGAGACTCAATATTTCAGTGGAGGAAGTGGGTAATAGTCAAAACATAGACTGTCAAAATATAGTATGTTTAAAGGTGCTAAGTGCTATGGAAGAAGAGAGTCTGGGTGAGAATTTAGGATATTCTCTTCTCTTTATGGCAAAGTAGAAAAAACCATTTGCTTTGCAGGCACTTGAAATCCTGGCTTCTAGAGATTAACCATGAAGTTGTGAGCACTTGACCTCTTCTACGTTTAGCTCCCTTGTCTGTAAAGTAGAACATATCCCACCTCACAAAGAACAAGCAAAGTAATAGAGATCAAATATTATCTCATCCTTCCCAGCCACCCAACTTCACCTTATCATTCCAAGGGGAGGAAGTGTGAGGTGCTAGCACGTTCTCCCTCTTTGCATTCCTAACGTGCTTAAAAAAACCAACAGTCTTTTGAAAATACTCAACACATCTTAGTGAATAAATATATGAACAAACAAATCTATCAATAATTTCAGAGCAATCAAAGCTACTTTCAGAAACAATGCTTTTTAAAAGACAAAGAAGGAAATCCTCACTTTCCTTTAATAATTGTTTTCCCTCCTTCTCATTTCCCAAGTCAAGTACATTATTTATAGACCCCTACTGATAAAGAAGAAAGGATCTCTCCATTTAGTCTTTCTTACCATATAAAGCACACAGATAATTATTTTACAGGAGGATAAAACATTTATTTAAATGGAAACACTAATCTTTATTCTCATCATGCTCAAGTGTGTGGTTACAATTTCCAATAAAACACTATATAGTAAGCAAAAAATAAGTTAATACATTGTAAACTTACATACAGTCTCATCAATTAACAGGTTTAGGAACAAACAAGCCCATTTTACGACTCTGGAGCTACATTTAGTAAAAAAAAAACTGCAAACACTCAAACCTTATCAACCCCAAGTAAGACACTAAGGAGCTATTCAAGACTTCTTCAAACCAATTACACAAGTACAGTTTTATTTTTGGTTACAGTCCCCTGCTGTGCACAAGACCATTGGAATGCTGTAACAATTACACATTTTAAAACGGTACAAAGCAAAGCAAGGAGCTAACATGCCAGCCTTACAGAAGCTGTCTTGAAAAGTGCAAACTCTGCGTTTTCTCTTCCTGAACCGCTAGGCTAAGAACGGGGACCTCAGACGACACGGCAGGGTCAGGAGCATGCTTTCTCTACCACCGGCGGGGCATCGACTGGAACCAGGTCTCCATGCCTTTGAAGACACCTCCGGTTTTTCAACAGGGAACAGGCTTCAACTAAATATAGTGCAAATCGAACACCGAGGAGCAAACTGGAGACCGCCACAGGTCGACCTGCGGTTTCTCCACGGGGCACGACGCCACACGGGACAGGCTGGCACACGGCGACGGCGACTCGTACTCAGGTTGTGATGTGGAAGGCGGTGCGGCGGAGCGAACGCAGGGCGACCACGCAGCAGCCCCGGAGCAAGGCTCCGATGTTGTACACGGGATCCGTGCCCCCTCTCTGAGTACTGAACGCCCACAGCACGGTGGGGACCACCGGCGCGGCCACGGCCAGGAGATCCACCAGGAAGCTGCGGCTCCAGTACTGCGTCCCGCCGCCGCCGCGAGCCGGCGGGGCCACGCCGTCCGGCCTCTCCTCGGCGGGGCCCGCGAAATCCAGCTCCCTCATGAGGCGGGCCGCGGGCGCTTCCGGACCCGCCGCGGCGCAGGGGGTCTCCACGGGAGACAGAAGGATGGCCGAGTTGGGGTTTCTCGGCGTTAAATCCACCACGAACGCAGACACGGACTCGGGGAGGCTTTCTGTCGAGTCGGCCCCGGAGCCATCGGGCGACGCAGAGCTCGAGGGCCAGGGGTCGCGGAGCTGCAGCACGTGCTGAATGAGCTCCGAGACCGCGGGGCTGTAGGGCACCACGTCGGTCTGCACGGCCCGCTCCACCGCCGCCCTGCCCTCCTCCCGACCCGCCGCCAGGGGGCGGCCGCCGAGGGCCTCCGCCGCGGGGGCGGGGGGAAGAAGCTCCGCGTCGCCCGCCTCTGCCGGGGCGGCCGTCACCATCCCGCCCGACACGGCGGTGCCGTCGTCCGCGCCGGCGGCGGCGCCTTCCTCGGCGCCCTGCTCCTCCACAGACAGCCCGTCGGCCATCTTGCCAAAAGGGGTGCCGAGGGGGAAGCTGTTGTCCGGGGAATCGCACGGGAAGTCCAGGCACAGCTCATCCCTCAGCGAGCCGCTGTGCGCCATCTCCATGCTCTGCAGGAGGGACTCCAGCTTCTTGTTTTGAATGTTTATGTCCACAAAGTATTTCTGAATGCCTTTATCTTTATCAGCCAAGCTGCTCCTCATGGTTTCGATGACCTGTTTGAGCTGCTTGATCTCCTTCCGGGCTTCCTTCAGGGCCAGCTGGGCCTCCACGCGGTGGCACTCTTCTTCAATCCAGTCTTCCCTCATGCGGGCCAGCTGCGACTTCAGCTCCACGATCTCGCTTTCCCTGCGGGGAGAAGACAGGTCACCTTCCAGCCCGAGGCCGGGGATTCTGAGGCACAGAATCCCCTTGAAACACGGAGGTTAAATCGGTTTTGATTTTTCTCTCTCACAGGTATTAACCAGGAACTGCCCCCCCCCTTAATGACAAAATAGCAAAAATGATAATAGTTACTAGAACCAGAATAAAAAATGTGACTATTGTCCGTTGTTGTTGTTTTTTTTCTTTCTGAGTGCTATCTGTCAGGCAGTGCGGGTAGGATAAGCATTAACCTCTATTTAGTACTCAATATTTGAAATTTTGTTCATAGAACGTATTAGAGGTTTTCAACCCACTTTTATAAATGTCCACAGACCACCTTTTTCTTATGTCTACACTTTGTGGAAGGAAAGTTCATTTCACTTCTAATTACCGATCAAAGACAGAAGGAAAACTGGTTAAGTTTTAGCCTTGCAGAATTGTTTTTGATCACATTCCAATAATAATTTGAATTTTTTTTTGAATTTTAAAATGTTGCATGTTGGAAGGACTCTGTGGAAAGTCGATTATTCCCTCTCTCCTCGGGAAAATGCTAGTGGACCCACTAGGAATTGTTGACGATTCTTCCTGATAATTTCTTCTTGAATGTATTATTCTTCTTGAATGTAAATACAAGTTCTCATATTCTCAGCAGATATGAAAACCAGGCGGTTGGGATCCTATTTTCATGAAAAGATGTTGTTAATTTTGCTTCTCTAAGTTGAGACCTGAGTATTCTCCAGTTTCGTTGCCTTCCCATGCTTCCCTGCCGTGACTGCTCAAAACTTCCCAGAGATTCCTCAAGTCATAAACAAAGACTTCCAGAAAGTAAGGTCTGACTCCTGCTACCCTTGTCCTGAGCTCTCAGCCACCCTGGTCACAGCTCTGTTCGTCTATCCCAAAAGGTTCTGGGGGAAAATCATGAAGCAGAAAATCTGGCCTGCCCCAAGATGTCCAAGGTCTTTTCCCTCTGAGATAAGATCTCTTAAGCATGGGCTGTTTTTTTGGTTTTTGTTTTTTACCTTAACACTTAGCCAAGAATAATGAACCTCTTCCTTCGGCACAGAAATAGCTTACAGGAATCACAATGCACACGGCTGTCCACGCTCTCAGAGAGATAAACAGGACTTAACTGGGGCCCTGGGTGTGACCCTTAGTACTGGAAGTATGGGATTGTTCCTGCCATTTAAAAATAGCCATGCACACACCCAACTCTTCATGTCCGAGCTGTACACCCCCAGAAGAAGCAGAGGGTCCGCTAGAACCTGAGGGGGTCCCCTGTGCTCCTAAAGCAGCCAAATCATGGAGGAATAGGAAATGGCTCTTTTCAAAGACTGATTTCAGGAATGTGAGAAAAATGAAAACACTTTTCTTTTTTTCTATTTCTCTACAGTGTGGGTTTGTATTTCATTTTATGGAAAAAGAAACCATCCTTAGTTCAGTGTGCAAGGAATGCAGATTCACCTTTCATGAAGCCGGCGCTCCGATTCCTTCAGCTTGGTCTTCAGGTGTCTCACTGTAACCTCTTTTTGCTGAAGGGGAGTCAAATATTGCTCTGGGTTTGGGGGTTTGACACCATGGTTTTCACCACAGGACATGTACCTTCCAGACCGCCTGAAACAATCCAAGCAATGAAATGTTACTTTTTCTATAAAAAGAAAAATGAAGGCACAGCTGTGAAGGAACGGCCACTGGGTACTGGGGTCAGACACCTCAATGATGCACGATTCACTTGGGAAGGGGGTTGTAACGTACCTGCCGTTCCTAGGACTGCTCATCACTCGGAGAGTGTGGGGAGGGTGTTTGTGGAGAGCATGGACACAGTGGAGAGAGGAGTTTCTATGGCTTAAGAATGACCTCATACAAAATAATGCATGATTGTGCGCAGGCCTGCCTGCGGGTTCCGAGTAACGCACTGTTAGAAGACAATGAGTGGGGGCGGGGGTGGTAGGGAAGGACCCAGAGCAAGAAGGCCTGACTTTCCACAGGATGTGGCACTGCCTAAACAGCCCGATTGTTATTAGCTGAATTTAGACGGCTCCGAAATCCATCCCTGGCAGGAGTGTGCTGATTTGGTGGAAAGTTTCCATATTCCAAAGGGAAAAGGCCACTCCACTGTCACTAGAGTGTGTGTTTTGTAAGAGAGATGCCCGGTGTTGAAGAAATCTTCCTGAGCTGGAACGTGGGGCCCTCTCAGACCTGGCCGAGCGCTGGGCATCGCGGCTGGAGGACAGCTCACTGAGGAGCATGGCCTCCCAGAGGGAAGTAGGCCGCGGCGGGAGGGCCAGCAGCTCCCTCCCCAACTCTGGAGCCAGTCCTGGCCACAAGCCTCGGCCTGCTCCCGCTGAACCTGCACTCCGTCCGCCTCCTAACCCTCAGTCCCCCTGTGTGGCCCCTTTGGTTGTGCAGGTCCTTTCTCCTGCAACCTCGTGCCCGCCAGGGACTAATTCATTCCTTGCTTGACTTTCAGATTTCATTTCAACGTCATTTCCTCTGATCTGTCCAGACTGAGTTGGACCCCCTCCTGACCCCTTACAAACAGCAGCAACAGGCAGAGAAGCCTTAACGTGTCTTTGTCACTAGATGAGGCAGAGAAGCCTTAACGTGTCTTTGTCACTAGATGAGCAATGTCTTTGGTATCGTCTGGGCAGTTGGCACAGGGACCGTCCCCGCGGAGGGTCCACTGTCCTACTCCCAGTGCTTTACACGGTCCCTGGCACAGCATGGCACTCAACAGATACCTGGTATTTGAATGATCACGTGAATGATTCTTTCCTGTTCTGGGGACCCTCCCACTGCCACGGTGCCACTTTCCTTCCCTATCCAGTCCCTCCCCGGGGCTGCCGAGCCTGGCCAGAAATCGGGGTTTATGCTCTTTCTGCAGCTACCCTTGAAGGATCAGCTGAGTGTGGGAAGGAAGGAGAAGTGACTTTCTACAAAATAAGGCAGGAGCTCAAGAGTTCCATACATTTTTTTTTTTAAGTTTTTAAATTTTTTTAAATTTTATTTATTCTGAGAGAGAGCGTGAGCAGGGGAGGGACAGAAAGAGATAGGCAGAGAGAGAAACACAGAGAGAGAGAATCCCAAGCAGGCTCTGCACTGAGTGCGTGTAGCCCGATGTGGGACTTGAACTCATGAACCCTTGAAATCATGACCTGAGCCGAGACCAAGAGTTGGATGCTTAACCGAGCCACCCAAGTAATCCCTCCCCCACCTTTTAAAAGTTTTTTTTTTAAATAAAACTTACCAAGTAGGACAAACTAAGCCCCGTGAACTGGGAGATGAACAGCACTTACCTCATGACTGGGCTGCAGTCACTTCCTTTGTAGGAGCCGGAGTTGCTACTACTTGGGGAAGAAGGTGCGTAGCTGGGATGGATGTTAACGGGACTCAGCTGATTCCTGCACAGCATGGACAGGAAGTCCTTCTCCCGTGGGGAGGGTGGGCTGTTGCCAGACTTGTAAGATGAGCCTCCATTACTCCGCCCATGGGGACCTCGGCTGGGAGAAAAAGCATGAAAAAAGTTAAAATGCTTGGGGCTACTGGGGCTCAAATGCTAATACTTTACTCCTGCTAAAAGCCAGTTACTGCTAAGGAAATCCAAGCTTCGAGTTGAGAGGGGCAATATAATTACTGTCCTTAGGGACAGCCTTGTTCCCACCTGCCTGACATTTTCTTTCCTTCTGGCTTTAGCACAAGCAACCTCATCCTCTGCTGTTCTTTCAAATAGTTTCTAACCATAAAGCTTGTTTTGAATTAATCCCAAATGCCTGTTAAGAACACAAACCATGTCAAATACTGATTTGGTTTAGGTTCACTTTAGAGGCTGTTTTGAAGCTGTGGTTTTCGCTCCAGTACACCTGTTTCAGCTTTAAAATGTCTGGGTTTGGTTCATGCTGCCGGAAGAAAATGAGGGTGGTTCATTTGGAGGATCAGGGAACACAGGTTTCCCCCGTAAAGGAGGAAGAGAAAAGAGGACAGATAAACAGCTCATGTAAGTGTATCACGCCTACAGTTTTAACCACCTATTTTCTTTCCATCCCAATGACTTAACATAACCTTTATCATTTAACTGCTGAAATGTTTTAACAGCTCTCTCTTCATCCCATGGCCTGTTATCTTGACCCTTCAGCAAGGAGTGGCTGGAGTGGCCTTTCTAAAATGGAACTGGATATCACTGTCCTCAAAGCCATTCAATGGCTCCCCAGTGCCCCAGGAAGACCAGTCCTACCTCCCCATCCAACCAACCCATCGTCTGCCACTCCTCCCGCCTCCCTCTGTATTGCAGAATTCCAAACAACTTACAGTTTCCTGACGATCCATGTTCTCCATCATCTTTATGTTTCTCAACTTAGAATTTTCTCTGCCTAGAATGCTCTCCTGCTCCCTACCCTAAGCCTCGGGATACTTACAACTTTGAGACTGATGGGAATCCACTCCAAGCAGCTTTCTCTGGATTCTTTCTTCCCTAGGCTTGTATACATGTGGCTCCTTGATGCTCTCTAGTACTCTGTGCCAACTTCCATCCTGGGGTTTATCATATGGCTTCGCAACCTCACACTTGTTTGTCCTTCCCACTAGACTAGGGCCTTCTGAGGGTGCAGACTGTTGTTTAATATCCCCAGGACTTAATGGCACATGCTAGATGCTCCCTAAACGACAGCTAAATGGATAATTTGGGTTTGAGCCTTAGCAATACCACTTTTAGGAACTTGAGCAGGTGAGCTCCTTAATATATGGGGACCTATAGAAACCTTCTTCTGCCGTCCTCACAGAGTCGATGTGAAAATCAAATCAAAGAATGCATGTGAGTGCATTTAATAAGATGTTAAGGGCAATTCAGCTGTAGGATATTATTACAGGAAAAACTTGTTTGGACTTCCCTATTAATCTCATTCCAGAGATTTGACACCCACTATGTAAGGAAGCATCTTGAGAATGCTGAAATTACTTAAATAGGACAACAGTTCCGTGTCAGAAATATTTCTTGATGACATTACAAGAAAACAAAAGAGAACAAGATACTTTTCATCCACAAGTACTGCTTTTTGACAATCCCCTCTTTGCAATTCTGATTTACAGCTGAATGCAACTGACACCTCTCAATGAGAAACGTGTGTAAATGTGAGTGTGCGTGTGGGTATACTTGGCTCCAAAACCACACTTCTTCAAAATCAAATATAGTTTCAACTAGCTGTCAACCCAGTAAATCACACATAAATGAAACATCACCAAATTCTAAAGTTAAAAAGTTCTTTCCTTTTGAAATCATCCAAATGGACTCTGCCTCCTCTTCGTGAGAAGGGGACACTTTATATGGAACAGATGGGCTGATGGCTTTGTGACAAGCCAACTCAGCAGCCCAGTGGTGCTGGGCTGAGCAGCAGAAAAGAACACAGACGGGCTCTGGCTTGCGTCTGCTTCTCCACACTTCACTTCCGAGTCTACTCCAACCGGCCTATTTCTCAACGTGACCACGAGAAATACGCAGAATTCCCCACTACAAGTCAGGAGAGACAGTAAGGAGGTAGCCCTAATTTTGACCTGGGGAATTCTCTTCTGAGTTGACCTTTACCAATGAGCTTCTGTGCCCTAGCACAGACGCTTTATGATGCACACAGTTTTACATTGATTTTGAGCATCATACTGTAAAGCTGGTATAATTATTACCTTTCAGTTATAGTACGTGAAATACGTGAAGTATTCAGTTATGTGAAGTGACTGAATTTCAGGGAAAAATCTGGTCCAAGAACACACAACCAAACTAGGATTTAAATACAGATTTTTGAACGCAACAAAAATGTCTCCTTCCTACTTTACACAAACAGAATATATTGTTTGGACCTTGTAAGCAGGTATATTAGGTACTGACTATGTATGTGGTTATTGCCTAAAGAATTCAACACTGACCTTTTACTACAATGCAGTCATTAAGATACAAATTAAGTTAGATGGGAATTTTTAAGAACTCATCTGTAATACTGAATAAAGCAAAATGTCTTCAAGTATTAAACATTACTATAGTACAATAAGATCTTCAAATATATTTCAGGAAATGAGTTACCAGACTATAATAGCTAACTTTGTTAAAAAAGAAACTACATGCTTAAAAATATCAGTCTTGGGGGCGCCTGGGTCACTCAGTTGGTTAAACAACTGACTTCAGCTCAGGTCATGATCTCACGGTTCTTGAGTTCATGTTCCCATCGGGGTCTACACTCTCAGATCTTTGGTCTCCCTCCCTCTCTTTCTGTCCCTCCCTTGCTTACGCGCTCTCTCTCTTAAAAAGAAACATTTTTTAAAAATGGAAGAGCTCCTTTAAATAAATATATTAGTCTTGCTCTTTACATTTAGTTCAGTTCAAATGCTAGCACATATGGGTACAAAGTCATTGCAAAATATTTTCAAAGGAGAGGCTGGGGTTCCATATTTGTCACCGCCATGAGCAGTCAAACTCAATGATACCTTCTTCAGCCCACCCTAAATACCTTGGTGTGGTGGACAAGAAGGATGCCCTCTACAAAGAGGAGACAGAATTCTGCTGACCCTGCCCACTTCGTGCATACCTGAATGCTGTAAATGGAAAGTGAGAAAAAGGGAGAAGGGAAGAAGGGAACCTCATAAGGGGCCCAGGTGAATTTCAATCCACTCCCCCCTCAACATTGTCCTTTACTTCAGGGTAACATTACCATCATCATCATCACCATGATCACTGTTATGACCTAGATCGTGTCCACCCCCTAAATTCATAATGTTGAAGTCCTAACCCCCAGTACCTAAGAACGTGGCTGTTTTTGGAAACAGGACTTTAAAGAAAGGTAATTAAATTCAATTAAATCCTAATCCAGTTTGACTAGTGTCATTATAAGAAGAGAAAACTTGGACACAGGCACAGAGAAAGGTTATGTGGAAGAAACAGAGACAAGAGGAACTTTTATAAGCCAAAGAGAAAGGCTTCCGAAGAAGCCAATCCTGCTGACACCTTGATCTTGGACTTCTAGCCTCCAGAATTGTGGAAAGGTAAATTCCTGTTATAAGACTCCAGTCTGTGATATTTTGTGCCGGCAGCCTGAGCAAACTAATATGATCATCATCACCACCATCATCATCTTCATCATCATGTCCACTAGTATTATTTTTACCACTAATGACTAAAGTCCACTTATGACCCTTTTACTAAATTCTGAACACCATGTTAAACACTCACATATTAGCTCATTTAACTCAGTGATGTACAAGCCACTATTAACCCATTTTCCAGAACAGTAAGTCTCGGGGCTCTGGCTCACATACCTAATAAATAATGGAGGCTAAATTTTATAAAGGCTACGTTTCTCTGACTTCACATTCCAGACTTTTTTTCCTTCTCATTTCTATCTGCGTCTGATCAGATTAGGATTTTAGTTTAAGACAGAGAATTCTTCAGAAATGTCTGCCATGTTGGCCTTCGGTAAGAAGAGATCATTTGTAAATCTTTTAAGTTTTGTTTTTAAAATGCCCTGTCAAAAATATTCTTACCACCTCCACTTGTTTATTTCTCCCACCCCGTTACCAAATGTTCCTGCTTGCCTTCCTCCCAGGAGCTAATTCTCCACAGAGAAAACCCATTTATTACAGGAGGAACAAGCCATTTAAAAGGATCATAAGCTATGATAAAGTCTGGCATGGATACCTGGCCCATCTAGGGGAGCTGTTCTCACCGCATGGTCCTACAGAACACAAATCCTACGTGAGATGCCCAACGTATCCCCTCACAGAAATCTACTGACTGCTCTGTGCCTGGGTCAGATAAAAAGAAAAACCAAGTGAGGATAACAGATAGAACATTGTCGATTCCAATTTTCCATCTATGATGCCTGCATCTGATTTGCACATTATTCTATTTAGCTATTTTATGTTTAACATGTCAATTTTTAGTCCCTTGGAGAAACCATGGATTCTGGACTAGACCATTTTCTCTAAGTCACTCAGTATTGTTGACATTACCTTGGAAATTAACCACAAACACAAACTCGTTTGAAATGCTTAATAAAACTGGCCTCTTCCACAGGCCATTTCTTTTTTCTTTTGCTCTCTGCTCTTTGATACCTTGTACCATGATATGTGCTAATTTTCTTGAATGGATTAAATAACTGGTTTATTCTCAGAGCCAGCCACATCTGATTTACACTGAGAATGTTTATATTCATGTTCTGTGATCCCAGAGGCACTTTATTTCCAAAACAGATTGTGTTTGAGGATAGAACAATTGTGTTTTTTCACTGTGGATTTCACTCTTCTGTTTGTCTGCCTGGCTTCAGCTTTGTTTTTGACAATAAAACTACACCAGAGAGGGTCTCAGTTCCCTTTATAAACATCAGATAAACGTTCTACTCACCCGAGAGGAATGGAAAATATTTGCTTGCTGATTCCTGGGAATGCAAGTTTCTAGAAATTAGCCAGTTTTTCTCCACAAAGAGACCTTCAAAATTATGTGATCCAATGCTCTTTTTACAAACTTGGATACTGTGGCCCAGGACAGTCCAGTGACTTGCCCAAAGTCTAAAGACAAATCACCTCCAAGTGTGTTGCCGCTCACGCCATTGACTCATTCGGGTCCCTGGCTCAGGGCTCCCCTTCTCACAGAGCTGTCCTGGAACCAGCCTATTTAAAACGTACCACGTATCCCATTCCTCTCAATATCATTTCTCTCTGTGTTTTTAAAAATAATTCTAAAAGAAATGAAAATAAAATGAAAATAAAAATAATTCTATTATTTATGTATTTATTGTCTTTTTTTCCCTATTAGATGAATATAATTTCCATGGAGCTTTATTTACTGGCATATCTCCAGAATCTGTCTCATAGGAGATGCTCAATTAATACTTGTTGAATGAATAAAGTCACTGACAGAAGGTAACAGTCCCATGGCTTATGACCTTTGTCTCTAAATGTGAATGGTGGGTCATGATTTCCCACAGTTCCTCTATTCTCCCAACCCAAATAGTGTCCATGGTGAACATCTGTTGATGCATGGTATGTGTTAAGCACTGAAGCCACACTATATGTGTGTTGACTAATTTAATCCTAATAAACCCTATGATGTGGGTATAACTATAGTCCTATTTTACAGATGAGAAAACTGAGGTACAGAGAAGTTAAGCAACTTGCTCAAGGCTACAGAGTGTACAGGTTGTGGAGCTGGTATTTGAACCAGGCAGCCTGGTTCCAGAGCCCATGTACTTAGCTATTCTGATCTAATGCCTCTTATGGTGGTGGCCTCCCATGCCCATTAACTTTATTCTTTTTTCACCCCCGACCTCTAGTGAATGCTGGGAGTAGTCGGGGGTCACTATGTTTCTCTCACAAAGAGAAAAAAGACAACACTCAGCTGGAGGAAATAAAGGGTGAAGTCAGAGGCTTCACAGCCAAGAGACAACAGAGTCATGACGGAGGGCAGGTAGGAGGTGGATACCAGTTGGGTACACAGTGAGCGAGGGAAAGGGAAGGGAAAGAAGGATGAATGGACACACAGCCAAGGGCCAGATGAGAGACAGCCACTGGGGAGACACACGTTGGCCAAGTCCTGTGACCACAGTTGGTAAGGGGAAAGTTCTGATTTCGAACCGTTATAATAAACAAAACCTACTCACTGAATAATAACAAAATCATGAACGGACAGTAATCCAGATGGTTCCATAGAAACACAGAGTATAGGTGAGTCACCTGTGTAGAGCATCTTAGTAATTACAGAGCAGGAGACAGTGCCTACTTGCGTGAAAAGGAGGCCCGCTTGCTTCCCGCGGCAGACATATGGACCTCAGGAGCGGAGATGCTGCCCGTGCTGCTCGAGGAGCTAAAGTCAGCTTCGCTACCTGGAAAACAACAGGGGAGTGAGACAGAGGCATGAAGGAAAGGAAACCTGAGAGTGTGCTGGCCAGCATCCAGCCTCTCCAGTCCTGGCTCCCGGGGTGCGTGCACACTAGAGCTCAGCAGGTGGAGGATTCCAGAGCTTCTAGGCTCCCAGCCTTGTCCTCAAGGCAAACAAGACAAGTACATCGACATCATTTCACAAACACAGCTCAGAAGCGCGGTGAAGCCGGTTTCACAAAGACACCCGTCACCCAGCTGATTGTCAACAGTGACCCGAGGTCGGGGCAGAGACGCACGCCTCTGCCTGTGTGTCGGGCACTCCTCGACGACATCAACAAGCCAGGCCCAAACTTCAGGCAGAATGAAAAAGCAGACTTGTCAGTCCCAAAGGAGTTTTTCCGGGAGAGTTTATCTTTGGGCTTCTGCAGTCAGCTAGCCATACTTGAATCTGGCACGCTAGGGTCTGGAGAGAATCAGCCAGTGAGAAGCCTTTGGGAAGAAAGCCTGGACCCAGATAACTGCTTGAACTGTCACTATCTGATCAGCGACTCTCTGACTCCAGCTGCTGCTTTTCTATTAAGAGCACAACCCTAACAAAAAGCAGAAATGGAACATTTCCAAACAGAATGAAGAAAGTTCACAGTGACAGTGATGGAAACTGGATTATACTGATATGTGAAGTTTTTCTTGTGCGGGGCAGGGGGCGGTGGGGGGATTGTTCATTAGTTTACAAAAATTACATTCCATTTTGAGTACAGACTACAGTTCAGTGTGTAGCTAGAAACATGATGTGTGGCACAAAAATTAATATGAATTCATTTCTGACAAAAATACATAGTTCTGAAATAGTAATAATGGAAACATTCCATGGATTGCATGGGGAAGTGAAAGAGAGTGAAAGATGCAAAAGAGAAGAAGTGGGAAGAAGAAAGAGAGGATTAAAAAAATGATAATGTTCCATATGCTTTTGGAAAATAGATCCAGGGATACAACTTTATTTGACCTTATCTCTCAACTCCAACACAGTTGGTGACTCTCAGGTCTAGAACCCAGAGCCAACTCACATTTCTGAGTTGAGGAAAATATGAATAATCTAAATCCTTTGAGATTCTAATAATAATTATCCTCACAATAATAACACAAGACCCTTTAGGAGATGTTTTCTATTCTTTGTATCTGTTTATCTTGACAACTCTGTAAAGCAGATATTTATCTCACTATTCTACTACTGAAGAAGTCAAAGCTGATCTGTTCAAGCCTTGTGGGGGACAAATCCTGGCCAGGACCAAGTCCCTGTGCCACCTCTCCATACCAAGCTGCATCCTCAGGAAGGCAGTGGGAAGGAAGGGCGCCAGGGAGATGCCTGGGTAAACTATATACTACCACCTCCCTAACTGCCAAGATGACCCACTAGTACAAGATGCAGCCAGACTGGCCCACTGGTGAACAGATCCTCTCACTGATGGGTTGTATTAGTTTTGCCAGGCAATGGCAAGGCAGAGAGAGAAAAATCCCTTTTCTGGCTTCTAGGACCTCTCAGGAAGTTCAGCCTCTTCTGGGAAAAGACCAAGAATGGCTTCTTAGCACAGGTGACAACAGCAAATCCCAATTCCCAGCAGAATTCTGGGAGAACTAGGGTGGCAATTTATCAGGACTGAGACTGGCTATTCCTTCTGGATTTCAGAGACTGTCTAATGTTGTAATGAGCTCCCCAAATGTAATTAGTTGCCTCTGAGTAATGCACTGACTAACGTGTAGTATTTTACAGTCTCAAGGATTCATGATTGGTAGTGCTATCCAGCAATACGCTAGTCTTGAAGGCCTTAATCAACCAGCCTTGTGTGCTAGTAAATTATCAGGTCAGTTATTAAGCGATAAAGGCAGACCATTTTCAAAAATAGATCCCGTGGTCCCAGCCACTAGGTTTGAGCTATTATTTTCTAACATAAGATTATGATGTTGAAACATTTCAATTTTCATTTCTTAAAAGAAATACAAAAATCCATCAATTATAACTTACCTGACTGAATTACAAGGGAAATTCTAGAACAAAACAAGCAACTGCTGAAAATCCATTGTTCCTCGGGATGCCTTTGATCTTTGGTAATTATGTACTCTGAACCAAAGGGACAAGTCTGCTCTACACTTTATTGCTATTGGAACTCAATATATTAACTCTTAGGTATGGGCAGGGCCCAAGGTCACTTCTTTCCCTCTTCTGCACTCTCAAAGAAGTTAGAAGACTCATTCAGGCTACCCAACAGTTGCATTCAGAATGAGTAATATGATAGAGAAAAACATCTATGCTACTTATACCATTTCAGTTTGCTATTTTTTAAAATACATTTCCAGTTTGGTTAACACAATGTAAATCAATGCACTTTTTTGAAGGGATACACAGAAAGGTCAATTTTACTACATCATCTGATATACATTTACTAAGCAAGACAAGTAAGAGGAAGGCTGGAAATCTGAACCCCCCCCTCCCCCCCCATTTATCTACTAGCTGGCAACAGAGACAAAGATTCAAGGAAGGAGTGACACTTTGTTCCTTTAGACTTGTATGCAACTAGGTTATTGCTGCGGGCACTGCAGTTCAGTGCTCCTCTGTAGTAAAATCATACAAAGAGAGAACCTAACCTAAAAACACAGGCCCTGAGTCAGACAGCCCGGGTTCAAATTCCACCTTTACAGCTCACTTTAGGTAAATTACTTCATCTCTCTGTGCTTCAGTCTCTAAATCTGTTAAATGGAGATGATAATCATGACATCTGCCTCTTAAGGTTACTGTAAATAATGAATGTGTGATACATACAAACACACACGTATACATACATATATATGCATGTGTGTGTGTGTTTGTGTGTATAGTAAGGTCTCAGTAAGTGTTAGCCATTATTAATCTTATGCAGGGGTTAAAAGGACAATTTTTATTACACATTTCCTTTGTAGAAAATTTAGAAAATAGCAATGATCCATAAGACAAAATGTAGTCAATTATTCCAGCACCAAAAAAATAACTTTAGTTAACTTTTTGGTATATAACTACTCAGTATCCCTAGTAAATACATTATTATGTAACCTAACTGCTTTTCTTTTAATATGTGACTATCTTTAAAACATACTACATCTTGTTTTATTAAATTAATGAATATATAAGCTATATCCAATGTTTCTATTATTAGTAACAAACACTATGTGCCAGAAACCATTCTAAGCATATTTAGATATTTATTTATTTATTTATGTTTATTTATTTTTAAGAGAGAGAGAGAAACAGAGTGCTAGGAGGGGCAGAAAGAGAGGCAGACACAGAATCCAAAGCGGGCCCAAGCTCTGAGCTGTTAGCACAAAGTCCAATGCGGGGCTCAAACTCATGAACTGTGAGATCATGACCTGAGCTGAAGTTGAACATTTAACCAACTGAGCCACCCAGGCGCCCCACATATTAACTCATTTATTTCTCATTATAGTACAGACCCTATGAGGTAGGGACAATTATCAGTCCCTCTTACAAATGAGGCCAAGAAGCTGAGTGACATGCACAAAGGGACACAACTCCCAAGAAATAGGGGCAAGACTTGAACCTAGGCTGTCTGACCCCAGGGTCCATGCTCTTAAAATATAGGCCTAATGCTCAATGGATTTTCCAGGGTATGCATCTTTATACCCTTGCCTGCTATTCTTTAGAACCAATGCCTGATGGAATTTCTAAGTCAAAGGACGTGCTCAATTTGAAAACTTTTAATATATATTGCATCATATTTATTTTTGGATGGCATTAGCCTAAAGCAGTTTTTGTGGTCAAAAATGTGTCTGCCCCCACGTGCCTGTTGGAGAGAATACTCCAACAAAGCAAAGGACACACTATATGGCTGCTGAAGACTTGCGCTTGATCAGCTAAAGAGGGTTTGAAAATATGCATCTCTAAGTCATCTTCATCAATATTGTCTTCGATCAGCTGCTGGTGTTGGTGAAGCAGGACTCCAGGACGGAAAGGGGAGGATGAACTTGTTTTGTCAATGTCCTGGTCACTATTCATCCCGCAGCCAAAGGCATTCTCCCACTATCAAGAAGCTGGGCTCGCTGGCCTCCAGAAGCTCTGGTGGATTTTGTTTGGTAGTACTGCTGCACTCTGGAGACTCATTACTCTTACTCCTGACGTTAGGGTAATAAGCATTTTGTGCATGTGATGGTGAGGCCAGAAGTTAGAGAAGGAAACATGGAAACAAAAAGAGTATGTGGAAAAAACTGATAACTAGACTTATTTTTTTGAAACACTGCCTGCGATCTGGTCTCTTAGGACGTTATTATTTTTGCCTCCGTTCAGGAGACTATGGAGTCCTCATACATCAGAGCATCACAGGCCTCTGAAGGCAGTCGACTAAGCCGTGTTAAGCCATTCTAAACCACTGATTGAAGCAACCCCAAACCTTCCTTTATCCTTTGTCATCACAAAGCTATCAAATTAATTCAGGTTGGCCACCTATATCCCCACCTCAAATAGAGGCAGCAAATTAGAAAAGAAAAAAATAACAAAAAAAAAAAATAGTTCCCTATCCCTTCATCCTCCTCCTGTTCCCCCAACACACACACAGATACACAGATCTTTTATTTAAAGGTCTCTAGGGAGGAAAGGAACCATTTTCACTGAAGGCAAACAGAGCGATTAAGGAGCAGCTGGGGCAGTGGACACATGTAATTACAGAAGGGACTCTAAAAAAAAAAAAAAAAAAAGCTTCTCTAAAGTAGATTTGGTAGAAAGGACTCTGAGCTGCTGCAAAGCCTTGGGGCAACTAGCCAATGAATCCATGAAATGCTTCACAACCTAAAGGATTTTTTGCTTTAGTTTTTGCAAACTATTCCCTAAAACCCCTATAGATGTTTATCTTAGAAAAGGAATATTTGATCAAAAGATCAATAAACTAATTGAAGATATATACACAGGTTTTCTTGCATTTCGGAACAGAAGTCTTTCTGGAAAACTCTAAGTATCATTTTCATTTATGTCATAATTTCAGAAAGGATTTATCTTCATTCTGAATGATCAATGGATGGAGCCACCATAAATTTAAAAGCGTATACATAAACAATTAAAAACAAAAGGAAGTTCAAATTAAAGTATATAGAGAATACTTTTATACTGAAAAATCTGGCTATATAACTGTAAAACTGCTTATGGGAAAATAGCAGTCAAAAACAAATAATAAACTGAAAGAAAATATTTACAACATATGATAGACAAAAGGCCAATTTCCTTAATTTACCAAAAGCTCATACAAATCAGAAAAAAAAAAAAAAACCTAACAGAAAAAATGGG
Source organism: Hyaena hyaena (assembly GCF_003009895.1). Classification (NCBI taxonomy): domain Eukaryota; kingdom Metazoa; phylum Chordata; class Mammalia; order Carnivora; family Hyaenidae; genus Hyaena; species Hyaena hyaena. The sequence continues at coordinate 437,479 of NW_024081119.1, forward strand.
CAAAGGACATGAACAGGCAGATGGCAAAGAAAAATAAATGGCCAACATACACAAACAGCGATTCAATATCAGGTATAACATTAAAAATGTAAATGTAAATAAGGTTTTTTTTTTTTAATCTACAAGACTGGAAAAAAAATTAAAAAGCAAAGGTTGATATCACTAGTTCTGTTGAAGGTTTGGGAAAAATACTCTGATAAGAGTTAGCAAGAGTGTGAGTTGGTGTAATACCTATAAAAAAGAAAGCTGTACTGCTAGGAATTTCTCCTGCACCTAAGCATCAAAAAAACAACCTAAAGCCCATTAATAGCAACTGGTGAAACCAGATGATACAGGGACCTAGGAGGCTACTCTGGAATCATGATAAGGAGTGACATGAAGCTGTGTGTGCTGGAGTGAAAACATCTTGAAGACCTGTCACTAGATAAGAAAACCAAGATGCAGGGTCGCCTGAGTGGCTTAGTTATTTAAGTGTCCGACTTTTGGTTTTGGCTCAGGTCATGATATCACGGTTTGTGGGTTCAAGGCTGGGGCTGGCTCCACACTCACAGCACAGAGCCTACTTGGGTTTCTCTCTTTTCCCCATCTCTCTGCCCCTCCCACATTCTCTTTCTCAAAATAAATAAATAAACTTGAAAAAAAAAAGAAAAGAAAACCAAAAAGCAGAAGAGTGGGTGTGGCATGCCTCCTTTTCATAAACAAATCTTTAAATAATATATAACTGGCTACATGCATAGAACATTTTTATTGAGGGATAAAAAAGATCTGTTAATGGTAGTTTCTCTTGGAAATGGGATGGTGGGGATATAAAGAGACCTTTATTTTCACTTTATATCTTTCTGAGCTATTTGGCTCTTCTAACCACGTGCAATAACTCATCAAAAAATTAGGAGGCATTACAATTTGGGACAATTTGCTTTTTCTTTAGAAAAAAATCGAATTTTTTTCTAAAGAAAAAGCATTTTATAATAATAGCCGTCACACCATTTAATGTAGTATTAAGAGGGCTCTGGAGTCCAATCACTTGGGTTTGAATCATGCCTCTTCTACTAATTCTTTAAAGCCTTAAGCAAATCATTTACCCTCTCTCTGATTTAGATGGGTCATCTGTGAAGTGGAGATGAAGATATTAATAGTAAGTATTGTTATGGGATTGCAGGAATTAGGTGAAGCATGCAGAGAAGTTAGAACAGTACTTGGCACATGGCAAGCACTCTGTATATGTTAGTTAGCTATTATTATTTCTAGTTGGAACTACTGGTACAGTGGCCTGGAGGCCAGAAGAGAGCTTTTTAAAAACATTTTTTCCTTAAGAAGCCCCACAATAAGAAATGCCTTCTCCTACTTAAGTCAAACATTTGTATTTATTTATTTAACGTTTATTTTTGAGAGAGAGAGAGAGGCATGAGCAGGGGAGGAGCAGAGAGAGAGACACACACACAGAATTCGAAGCAGGCTCCTCCAGGCTCTGAGCTGTCAGCACAGAGTCCGACGAGGGGTTCGGACTCACGAACCATGAGATCATAACCTGAGCTGAAGTTGGACACTTAACCAACTGAGCCACCCAAGCCTCCTTTTAAGGCAAACATTTTTATAATTGTTCTTTAAAAAAGGTAGTTTTCCTTTAGCCATTTGTCAGTGGAGAATATGTTTCTATTTTTTACTCTGTGTGTGCGTGTGTGTGTGTGTGTGTGTGTGTGTGTATGCATGTACAACAGAGTATGTCTAAAAATCTGTGGTCCTAAAACAAACTCCCCATCGTCTCCTCCAAAAATCTCTAGAGTTGTTCCCAGATTAGAACCCTACCTTCAGAAAGCCCCAGAGAAAATGCACATAGGTTTATCGAGCTCCTCTCACCAGAGGCCAGTCCACTGAGCCTGGTAGCTCTAAGCTCTGAGAAAGGGAAGGAAGGAGCATGAGAAAGCAGGCCCAAGAGGATCAAAGACAAGTCCACCTGTTCACTCATTTATCTTGGGCTGGCTCAGCCACCGTTTTGGCAGAAATACAGCAAATACACCTGCTGACCAAGACACTGGATGAAAGAAATGATAAACATAGAGGGTTTATCCTTGCTTCACCTCTAGGGAGAATTAAGTCTATGTATTGACCAATCTGAGTAAACTACAGGAAAGACAAGTGCTGTCTGGTCTTGTGAATGACCACCCAACTTCCCTGGGCCGGCTCTCTTCATTAGTCCTAAATAAATAGGTGGCCCTTTTAATTTGCCAGAGATGGCCAAGCAGAGGACACTAGACAAGAGATCCATCAACTCAGTCCAAGGCCAATCAGATGTCTCTGGGGTCCTTTATTGGCACTACGATGCACTACCCAGCATCACCAGAAGGAGGCGCCAGCCTGCAAAGCCACACACTAACAAGCTCTACCTAAAGAAGGCACTATAACAGCCTGACTCCATGTATGTATTATGCACGTATATATGTATATGTACAAGTATATGTGTGCATGTGTATATATATATGTATGTGTGTATATGTATATATATATATATGAAGATTAATTAATTTAACAAAAATTTATTGAGCATCTGCCATGTATTATGTGTCAGGCCCTGCTCTAGGTGGATAGCAGTTCCTATCTTGGAGGGTTGTTGTGAAGTTAAAATAAATGAAAAGTGAAATGCACGGGACATGCTTGACAGGCTCATAAATATTAATTTTATAACTGTTAATAATGCAATGATTCTTAAACCTTACTGTGCCTAAAGATCATTGGAAAGTTGAATAATAGTGCAGGTTTCTGGGTAATCCAGTTCAGAAGGTCTGGGGGGAATCCAGGAATCTGCATTTTCAATAAATCTCAGCTGACTGTGCAGCCAGTGCTGACAGACCACACTGAGGAGCGAAGCTCCAAAAACAAAGAGCACACGGACTCTCTCTCCAGGTGCAGTCAGACTGAAAAGACTTTCTTCAATGGAAAGTTGAACGTAAGTGAGCAGAAGTCAAGGAGGACCAGCTGCCAACAAGAGGAGTAGGTTCAAAGACAAAGTGCCCAGAAGAGAAGAGTCTAACTTCCAGAGCAGCTTGAGCCCTCACAGCTCTCCAGAAGCACCTTCCTGGGCTAAAGCCATCATCAGAGGGTTGGAAGCGGAGACAGGGACATAGAGAAGGCACACATTCGAAAACTGGCCCAGGTCCAGCCAAACTCATGTGTACACATGTTGGTTTGCAAACCTAGTGGGATAGTTAGTAGTTGGTCCATGATTTGGAGTCTTCATAATTCAGTTTGAAAGAGGAAAGACTGACCAGTTTAGAGCTGGGGGCGTCAAATACCATTCAGCAGAGAGAATAACTTCGCAATCTAGCAAATTCTCCATCTGGGTTATCCCATCAGCTCTAATTTGCTGCCTTCAGTGCGGCCAATGTGTCCAAGGCTAGCACGCTGTATGGCACCAAATGAACTACACAGGCAACACATCGTCTTCCATGTTGAATCAGCAGCATTGGACAAAACCCCTTCGGCAGGTGGGCTCAGGGGCAGCCATCTCCCACTGCCATATGCTGAACAGATCTGGGAATGGTTACATCCAATGAGGCCCTGAACTTCATCCTAATTGATTATTTTGGGAGCCTGGTAATAACGAAAGCAAATCCTCCCTGAAGAATTTTCCAGACTCTTGCATGTTCCTTATCTTTAATTTCTTATCAAATTCACAGAACTGAACAGACTTTCTGCCTCTTTAAATAAGCTAGTTGGAGAGCCTGCTGCTTCTATTTAAGGAGAAGTGTTTATCCAGTGTTTACCAAATGAAGTGCCTACCCTCCGTGTCTGGCAGGAAAACCTAAATCAGGGAAAAGCAACCTGGAGGTGGCTGGGTGGGAGCAGGGTACCGGTGTCACTGCCGAGGGAGGTACCAGGGGAGGGAGGAGGTGATGAGGCCTGGGCGAGAGAAATGCGGACTGACAAAAGTCAGCACTAGGGCTAGGCTAAGTCTGGGACTTTAAGTCCAGAATGTAAGCGAAAGGGAGAGGACGGATGGGTCTTTTGTGAAGTCACCTCATTTTCTACTCTCAGTGAACTGGTGGTGTCTGCAAGCAATTCAAGACCATGAATGGAATAAAAACACCCACTTGCTAGGAGATGACATAATTCACTACTCATGGCAGTGCCTGCAACAACATTCAAAAACAACACGGTGTTTCATTTTGTTCTGTTTTTTTTTTTTTAACTTCACTTCTGTCATAAGCCAGCACCATCTTCCTAATTGACTCTGAGATCTAGGGGCGCCTGGGTGGCTCAGTCGGTTAAGCTTTCAACTTCAGCTCAGATCATGATCTCACAGTTTGTGAGTTCGAGCCCCGCGTGGGGCTCTGTGTGACAGCTCAGAGCCTGGAGCCTGCTTCAGATTCCGTCTCCCTCTCTTTCTTCCCCTACCCCACTCACACTCTGTCTCTCAAAATAAAAAAATAAACATTAATTTTTTAAAAAAGACTCTAAAGTCTAACAGCCTTGACTGCCTGCCTTTATTCTTGCCACCCCGGATGACAGACAGCCTCCAGGTCACACCACATAGCTCCTGTTCTGCAGACCCCGCCCTCCTGTGACAGGGGCCCCACCCCCAGGGGTGCCACAACCCACATCTACACTGAAGTTGCCTCTGGATCTCAGCACACTCCCTTGACTTTCTCGGCAGCACTGAACTTCCCCTTCCCTGCACTGAAACAGTCTGCCAGAGAGTTACGTCACTGGACCTTGTCAGCCCTAGTCATGCTCCACTTCTAACATCTTAATGTCCTTTCCCGTTGGTTTGTGAATGATGTATCCCCTTCTCCATTTCTCTCTTGCATTTTCAATCTCTGTGCAGTTGTTTCTCTCTGCTGTTTATGAGGTGATACGGTTTAGTAGCTGCCGTTACTAGCTGTATGACCTTGGCAAAGGCATGTAGTCTCTCTGTGCCTCAATTTCATCTCTGAAAGGAAAAAGGTAATAGCATCTATCTCATAGAGTTGTTGAAAAGATTAGATAAGTAAATATACGAAAAAGTAGTGGCTGGCATTCAGCAAACACCTTAAAATACTGCCGTTATTTTTATTTTTCTTCTTATGATTACTGAGCTACATCTAGATCCCAACACCATGTAAGACCAAAATCAGGGGAAAGGACTTGGAGCAGGAACCGGGAGTGAGGTGAGGCTCTCAGGTGAGGTGTGAGTAGCAAATCAAAATGAGCATGAAAATAAACAAATGGAAGATGGTTCTGATGGAGAACAGTAAGGATTCTTCCTCCTCCATTTAGATTATAAATCAATGAGTGAATCCTCAGATCTGGGCTGTATCGACTGAACTCTCCAATTTCACGTGAGAGCCTGAAGCACACGACACAAGAGTTAACCTTCTCCTAGAAGGTGTGGGTCGCACGCATGGGGGGAGACAACATCTTCCCAAGTGTGAGATGTCATTAGTTCCTATTTAAAGGCCCCCAGCTCTTGGTACACCTAGGAAACGTCAGGCTGAGTCACTGATCCTGCTTCAGAAAAAGGCAAATGCCTTAGGAGGCAGCTTAACTTGGGTTCTAAAAGAGGTCAACAAAGGGAATACTATTTCCTGCTGGAAAGATTAAGATTCCATGGAAAAGGCTCACTGAACCAGCTAGCTTTCAAAACTCCTCATGACCCTTCAAGCCTGTAGCACGGCGAGCTGTGGAGACAGTCGTGCAGGGCAAAGGGAACAGCATCTGAGGGAATAACACTGGAGGAAAAGCAAGGAAATGAGGCAATAAAGGCAATTTGGAGGCACGTTTTGTTTAACATCCTTATAAGTCACAGGCTCCAAAATTTGGGTCTGGGGGCAAGTTTCTCGTACTGGACATGGTCTTTTTCATTTTCTAAAATTCCTACCTTTGTTTCTCTGAGAAAAAAATGTAGACATGTTACCTTTCTTTGAGACATAGATATCAGAGAAGAGGAACCATATGTTTTTCCTACCTTAGTTTTTCATTTATAAAGAACCAAATGGGCCAAATGACATGAGAGATGGGAGGAAAAGGTGAAGCCTTCAGGCCACAGTGCTGTGTGGGAACCAGGCATGGGCCTAGAGAGTGACATTTCATTATTTTCTTTGCAACGTAAAAATCTATTTCCTCACTCCCTCCTCCTCTTTTAAAAATGAGTCGCAGATGCAGAGAATTGGATTAATCAGACTTCTAGGTTCTTGACACACTCTCATCATTGGTCCATGCAAGACTATCTTTATTTTATTTCTTTGCTGACTGGTTTATATGAACTAGTGTTTATGTTTATTTATTTAGTATTTATTTATTGTATTTGTTTTTATTTTCTTTATATTTAATATAGTAATCAATGACAAAACCACCATCCATCACAAAAACTAGAGCATCCACACTAACTTGTATCTACCTCCTCATCCTATACCCTCTTCACCATTTCCTTCCTTTCATTTTTACAAAGAATAATCACATCTATAAATATTCCGAAAAAGCAGATTCTTTTTTGTTTTCTGTCTTGTTGATCTTTCACTTTCACAACAGGCTACCATGCTATTTATAATCTTTGGGGACAGTTTTCATTCACAATCATATTGCCAAGATTACCTATGTATTTGCAGTGCATTCATTTGACTGCTATCTAATATTCCAATGTATGATTCATACCATAATTTATTTCTTCATTCTCCTGATGATGAGAAAATGAACTGGGTTTATTCCAGTTACTCATCTAGCCAGAGTTTCCATACTGATGAACAACTATTTGTATTTCCAGAGGCACAAGTCTCCCTAAGGAAAAAACCCAGAGAGCAAATCCACTTTTATGTAATACATCCCACAGAGGAAAAGAAATGCTCTGCAGACCATTTGTCTTTCCAAAGTTTTCCGTCTCACTGCCATGGAGAATCGACAGTTAAAAATAAAACTAGAATGTCTGCCTTCCTCTGTCCCAATTTTAGGATCCCACATGCCTGAGATGATCATTCATTCTTGGGTCATTCTGACCCTGAGTAGCCCTAAAAGATCAGAGATTACATGATGCCACCTAGGGTTTTCCTTACGTCACTCCATGACCTTGCCCCTTAGTCTCAGCAATGAGACCAGCCCATGACCATGAGAAGCCCCCCAGAGTTACTGGACTATGAATATAACGTCAGGGAGGGACAAAATCCTTGCTCCACAGCTCCACAGTGCTACCTTAACACAGCCCAGAACTTGGTAAAGTACCTACTCCTAATGCCAAACACTGGGTTTGAGTCATGGGTAAGAGAACTATCTGGGTTTTATTTATTTACTTTTTTTAATGTTTTATTTATTTCTAGTAGAGAGAGAGAGAGAGACAGCAAGAGCAGGGGAGGGTCAGAGAGAGAGGGAGTGACAGACTGAAACAGGCTCCAGGCTCTGAGCTGGCAGTCAGCACAGAGCCCGACGCGGGGCCCGAACCCACGAACCACGAGATCATGACCTAAGCGAAAGTCAGACGCTTAACCGACTAAGCCACCCAGGCGCCCCGAGAACTATCTGGGTTTTAAACCAGGCCCCACTGTTTTGGAGAAGGGGAAGAGACTATGTGAAAGTTTCTACATCAGAAAGCAACTGCCTTGCTTTGGAAATGTTAAAGATTAAGCAAAGATTTTCATATTTTGATTTTCATCTAACCATCTCTATGTCAGAGCTGACGATTTGTCACTTCCAAGTGTCTTTGTGAAGTTAAATAACTAGGTCTGTGGAGCAGGTCAGGCAATCATAGGGTAGATTTTAAACCATCCTCTGCTCCTAAATTCACTACAATCATCTTCTTATTCCTCGGAGTTTGGTCCCAAATCAGCAGCAGCAGCTGCAGCACCTGGGACCTTGTTAGAAATGCCCATTCTCAGACCACATCCCAGACCTGAGGCTGCAGCTCAGACGCAGAGGTGGGGCCCAGTAATCTGGGTTTTAACAAGCCCTTGAGGTAGCTGTACACTCAGGCTGGAGAAGCACTGCTCTAAGATACCCTGACCGAGATCCCCTCCAAGGGCAGCTAGCATAGCTCCTGAAGGGCTGCCTCTGCGAAGCAGAGCACTGGTTTGCCTGTGATTTAAAATAGAGCGATACACCACAGGATTCAGTTTGGTAATCCATTTTTACACATTTCACATTGAAGATGAGCCCCTTTCTTAATTTACTGGTCATAAATCTGTGTGTTACTAACCGTTCTTCACTTAACTGACAATACAGATCTAACAGCGGTAGATAAGAGCAGTCTAGCTTTGGATGGTTCCCAGTTCAAGGATCTAATCCTTTATTGAATGACAATGTGACTGCAGGCAATCACTTAAAATCTCCACACCTCAGCTTCCTCACTCCAAAAAGGGATCAAGCTATTTGATGGGATCATTGTGAGAATTTAAGGACACACCGGGGACAACCATCAGTGTACAATAAGTATCCATCACTGTTATTATTGGACTGTTTATCCATGTTTGGTATGTGCTGCTAAACACTTAACGTTTCTCTAAGAATTCTTGCATATGGGCACCATAAATGTGGGGGGTTGTTTTTTCATTTTAATTACTGTGACTTAAATTAAGAAGGTGAAGTGCTTATTACATGACTAACCTCTAATATAATGATATACAGCTTTTACAGATTACCGGGCAGTAATGGTCAGAAATGGCTTATTATGTTCTTACACTGTTCGATGTGGTTTACATGTTTTCCCATTCAATTCTCACACCACGCCCAAGAGACAGGTACGGTTTTATTCCCATTTTATAGATGAGAGAAGGAAACGACAGCCAACTTGCCCGTGGTCACATAGCTTATAAATGGTGAAGCTGGGATTTGAAATGAGGTATGCTGGCTTGAGAAAGGTCACAACAAAAAGTGAATCAAAATATGCCTTAGACACTAAGAATGTACACTTGCATGGAAGTTCAAGGGTTGGGGAAATATTATTTTCTCCGTAAATGGGTGCTTGCTCTTGCGAAGGGCATGCTGCTGAAACCTTTGAAAATTCATTTACAAACAATCTGCAGCAGGGGTTTTAACAAGATTATGGCCACTCTGCCTCTGCATACCTTTCTGAGAGCAAACAGCAGAAAGAAGCCTTCTCTCTTTCTCTCTCTTCTTTCTTATTTTTTTTTTTTTTTGCACATTAACCCTAGGGGCTGAGCCATTCATGCATTTTCAACAGAAATAACGGGATTGAATCTTCATTCTTAAATGAAGTGAACATACTGTGAATACACTTAAAAGAAGCACTGTCATTTTAAAACATCTAATAGAAAGGGGTTCTTCACGGTGTGGTCTGAGGACCGTCTGCACACGTTGTCACCTAGACTGTTTTTTGAAATTACACACTGACTCCCATAATCCACATTTTTATGAACTATCCACATGATCTTTCACACACTAAAGTTTGAAAACCACAATAATCAATGAGTCTTGTTTTTAATATTTAACCATAAACAGCAGGCCACCTGCTCCGACCTGCCTGTTTAATGACTCTATACTCGGTCTGCTTCTTCCCATCTGGAATGCTCCACCCCAGACCATCAGCATCTCTTGGCCAGAATTCCTGAAACAGCCACACATTGTGTCCCAGCGGCTCGTGGTGGCCCTGAGCACTCCATCTCCCACCTGGCTCCAGAGCATAAATCTCATTAGGTGACTCCCCTATTGAAACCTTCTACTGGCACCCCACATCCTTAAGATCAAGTCCAAATGCATGATTTACAAGCCTTTTATAACCTCCTTAGCTGCCACTGCACCCCAGGTCAGTGCAACAACCACCATTTCCTGAAGGCAGCACAGTACTCTGTAGACTCCCAGCTTCCACACATGCTGTTCCCTCTATGTGGATTATTTTCCTGTCCCTCTGAGCCTGGCTAACTACTAGCTGTTATTCAGATCTCTGACCTCCTAACCTTCAGGAAGCCCCTCCTTCATGCTCTCACCCTGCCCAGAATTTAAGAAGCATTTATCACACTGCACTGCAATGCCTACTTACAATTTCCCAGCATGTCATCAGCTCCTTGGGAACTTTTTAAAAAAAGTTTATTTATTTATTTTGGGAGATGGGGGAGGGGGGCAGAGAGAGGAGGGAGAGAATCCCAAGCAGGCTCCGTATGTCACAGCAGAGCTCAGTGAGGACTTGATGCGGGGCTCCACCCATGAACTATGAGATCATGATTTGAGTTGAAATCAAGAGTGAGAGGCTTAACTGACTGAGCTACCCAGGTGGCCTTCCTTGAAGGCTTTTGTTCATCACTGTGTCCCAGTGTGTGATGCAGCCATTAGCACATGGTAGGTGCTATTGCCTCGACAGATTTAAAGGTTCTCCAGGCTCAGCATTCAGCAGCCATCTGAGTTACCTTCCTCTTTCTCTCTTTTCAGTTGGATTGACAGGCTAGTATTATTTACAATTAGGATAAATATTCCCTCCACTCCTATCTCCATCCTATATGCTCAAGTCTCTTAAAACTCAAGTTTTTGGCCCAAAGCTCGGCATGCAAAAATCACGCAGCCTAGGAAGACCTCTGTCTCATTCCTTCTTGTCTCCCCAGGGTCAAGCACAGTGCCTGGCATATATAGGAGGCTCAGAAGAATATTTGTTGAATTAGGGGGAAAAGGTACTGAAGAACTTAGAGATCTGACTAAAATAACACTACTAATTTTTTTAAATGTTTATTTTTGAGAGAGAGAGAGAAGGAGAGTGAGCGAGTGAGCAGGGGAGGGACAGAGAGAGAAGTAGCCAGAGGATCTGAAGCAGGTTCCACGCTGACAGCAGAGAGCTGGATGTGGGGCTCAAACCCATGAACTGTGAGATCATGACCTGAGCTGAAGTGAGATGCTTAACTGACTAAGCCACTCACGTGCCACTCCCTCCCCCTGCCCACTAATTTTTGAGAAATCACAAAGGAAGGGAAGTAACAGGTCAAAGATGAACAAAAACTATACAGGTATTCAAAGCAGAGAAAGAGATATTCTGAAAATTATAAACTGCCAAGTTTGGTATTGACCTGCAGTAAAACTGTAGAGGCAAGTAGGAGCCAAGAAGAGTTCACGAGGAACCAGATATGAAACACAGTTCTCACTTCCTTTTCTGACAGAGTTAGGACTGCAGGCTGCCACAGAAATCACGTGTGTGGAATCCAGTACTCATTTATTCAAACACTTAGGACAGTCTTCCGAAGAAGGCTGACATGTGCAATGGGTGATGGCACCATCCAGCACCCATAGGATGTTGACTAATGGATTGCCTATCAACCTTGAGGGAAATCTCAGTGATGTGTCACCTGACTCTGCCCTTGTCCTTAACTTACTTAACATGCTTTATTAATGACATGCATGAAAACATGAAAGGTATGGTATCGATGGCAGACTACAGATTACACAGGCCCTGAAGGGATAATCCATTCAAGGAAGGGCAGTCAGATACTAATGTTACCAGCTGCTGTGAACTCAAAGCTGAATGTGATAGAAACTCTGTATCTGCCATTTCCTTTCATTTCTCCTTTCACAAACATTCTGGGTGTAGATGAGGAAACTGTGACGAGATTTGCCCCAAGCCTTGAGTTAGTAAACAGCAGACCTGGTTGTCTGACTCCAGAGTCTGTTTTCTTTTCCACCTTCTCTGATTGGAACCTCACGATCAGAATTCATAAAGATCTAAGAACTGGAAACCAAGATGATAACATTCAATTTAGTCTATTTCAAATATGCAATGAACTTTGCACACGCTAAGGCTTTGGGAGTGGAGGTTGGGGAGGGAGGCCGGAGAAGGTGAATTCCAGGGCCCAAAGACCCTGTCGGGTGGAGATGGGATACACAAACAACCAGCGTACGAGAAGACAAGATGAGTGCAATACAGAGAGGCCTCCAGGGAACACAGGGTAAGAAGAAATGCTTCCAGCCAGGTAAGGGGAATGGGGGAGGCGATGTGTCATGGATGAGATGCCACTTAGGATGGGCCTTGAACACTGGGCAGAATAGGAACAAGTGCTGGGGGTGCAGAAAGGGACAGACCTCAGGTGAAAGGGGTGGCCTGACCTGAAACATAGAGGAAGAAAAACACAGGGAATATTCAGAATATACTGGATCCCTTGTTTGGCAGAGTACAGAGATCAGGTGAGATAAAGCAGCCACAGAGGTGAGTAGTCTTGGAGGGCTGAAGAACGTAAACGCTCTGCTCAGGGCATTTGCTCGGAAGGCAAAAGGGAGACGTGCGGAGTTTGGGATGGAGTGGTGATACGAACACAGCGATGTTTTATGCAGATACTGTGGCAGCAGTTTCTGGGGGAGGCATTGGAGGCTGGAAGGCAAGGCAGATGACTATGACAGTTAGGAGGTGGGTCATATGGGGAATGGAGGAGAGCCCTGAGAGCGGAGACCCTTCCCAGCTCTCAACCTAATTCTTACATTTGGAAAATTAACTGCATTGGTTCAACGTCACTTAAAGCTCCAGGTGAATAAAAGAATTTAAAACAGGAAAAGCAGAAAGTAAGTGAAACATTAACAAATGCCCTCACCTGATGTCGCATGCTTGACTGCAATGCCACTTCCAGAAAAGAACAATTGAACAAAGATATGTATGTTTTCTGCCCAATCAGAGTGGGAAAACAAAGCAAACATGAACTTTCTCAACCAAATGAAAGGAAAAAAATGGCTCTCACGTTGCCTGAGGAGTGTGCGAAAAATTAAATAATCTAATCAGAATGGATTGAGATGCTCCAAGATCAATGCTAGATTTAATTTGGTGCCGTGTAAGCCGTCTTTAATGCAAATATCTTTTCTTTGCAAGCACAAATGCCAATAAAATAAAACAAACAAACTGGATAAATTCTGGCCATTTCTGGCACCTGTACAGAGTGCTGGAACAAGAGCAAATGGAGAAACGGAAGGCCTAGAGGGGTTTGTTTTAATTCAGACATGTGTTCAAGGAAGTAAAGTGAGAACCAGGGAGAGGGAATAATATGGTCACATGGAAATGTTTCCAGGAGAAAGCCTGGCAGCACAACAGAGAGAATTCTGGATCAGGGGCCTGGCTTAGAGGAAAGCAGGTGCAAAGCAGGTGGAAAAGCTCCCGCACTCTGCCCAGAGAGGCCGGTTCAAGGCCTAACCCGCCCGGGGAGGGGAGTCCACTTCAGAGGCAGCCCTCTCACTGTGACCCTGCAGAACCAGGCCACGCACGCCGCGCTGCCTGCTGGGAGACAAGGCATTCTGCAACCCGGCTCCGCTCCCAGCAGCAAGCTCCAGCATTTCACCCCACACCACTGTTTTTCAATTAAAAATTATCTGAATTCCCCAGGTTCTCCACAAATTATTGTTGAATGTCCCCCTGAAAAAGTGCACTACTGATTCTTAGGTGGTTTATAGCACTTGAAAAGAATGAAGCACACTCACAATTAGCTTAGGCTCCGCACGCAAATTATGCTCTGAATTTCCATGGACTTGTTTAATGGAACTTTCCCCAGGATCTCAACTCAAAGTGCCATCTGGCACGGAGCACACATTCCCAGGCCAACACTTTGCTTGCCTTGCTCTTCTGCCCCACCCCCAGCCCTCCACAAGTTAACTTATAAATTCAAGTGTACTCAGTGTTCTCTCTTCTTTCCACCCCTTTCCACCTCATCCCACAGTGTTCTTTGAAAAACCAAAATGGAATGCAAAAGCAAAGTGGACCGTCACAAAAATACTGAGGCTACTGTCTTCAGGACCACTGGGGAATAACTGCATGGTAGTAAAACGAAGAGGCTAGGTAGGGAATGGCAGTTTGAAAAGATCCCCCAAGAATTAAATAGTATGTGATATTTTCTGTAGACTATAAGCACCCCAAAGAGGCAAAACTAACAAGGCCCAAAAGGAACAAGCTCACTGAAGCTGAATTGCATCCAGTATCTCCTTGACATATAGTACCACACAAATGTCCTCTGGGCTCTGGGATGCATCTGTTCCTTCACAAACATCTAGAGAGGACCTACTAAGTTCTAGGCACTGTGCTAATTATGAAGAACATAGAGGCAAAGAAAACATGGCTCCAGGACTTTTAAATCTTACCATTGTGTTCCAACATATTTTTAGGAACACATACTTAGTTAAGACGGTAAGATTGTTTTTAAAGTGCAAGGCAATATAAAACACGCATTTCAATATAGTGGTCACCTGTCAGGGGGAGGCAGAGAATTGGATCTGGAAGATCACGCGGGCAGCTTTGGGGATGGTAATTCTAAGAGCGGAAAGTGGGTCACAAATAATTTGCCTTATTGTTATGTGAACAGCTTACATGTATGTTATATATATTCTTGTTATGCATTACATTTTATACATAATGTTAAAAAACAGGGAAGCAGCTAAAATGAATTCAAAATAAAAGATAATAAAATGACAAGGAAAGAAAGGAAGGAAGAAAGAAAGGAAGGAAGGAGGAAAACATAGTTATGTCCTAGAGAGGCTCACACCCCAGCAGAAGAAAGCCATTTAAAAAAGGATTATTAAATTTAACATGGTAACCATAACAACAGAATTTTTTAAAAACTCTAAGGGAGAGGGGTGCCTGGGTGGTTGACTTGGTTGAGTTGAATGTCTGACTCTTGGTTTTAGTTCAGGTCCAGGCCCTGGGGTTTGTGGGACTGAGCTCCATGTTGTGCTCTGCACTGACAGCAGTGGGATTCTCTCTCTCTCCCTCTCTCTCTGCCCCTCTTCTACACTCTCTCTCTCTCAAAATAAATAAATGAACTTTAAACAAACAAACAAACAAACAAAAAATCGAAAGAGAGTACATAATATTTAAATTAACAGCGATGGCTAGTGACGTTCAGATACCCAAGTGTCTGTGTATTTAAATGCCTGGTTTAACCCTTCGTAAGTGTCAGTTCAGCAATTACTTCCCCTGGGATGCTTTCCAGACTCCCCAAGTCTGGGTTCTATGGTCCTCTCCGCACTCACGGAACCCTGTAGTTCCCCCAGAAGTGGGTTACACACGTTACAGGGAGCCCTATGTTTCCGGTTACATCCGAGTTCCTGGTTCACTCCCTGGCTCATCAATAACTACTTGATGAGAAAATGAATGAGTAGCATTACAGGTTCAGTTCTGTTAAGTGATGGCTGAGACTAAAGAGAGAAGGAGAAGGAGAAATGCTAAGCTGGAGAATCCCATCCAAAATTCAAGAAGGTCCCAGCTTCGTACAGACAAAACCCCTTTACTGACCCTGGCAAGCCCGGCTTGGCGGGATATGACAGCAGGGCACCATCTACAGACCCTAACCCACCGCTCTGTGTGCCCTAGAGCTTCTCAGCCTGTGGCCTGGATCCTTCTCTTCTTCCAGTAACTGAGGGGAAAAGCATTGGATGTCAGGCAGGATCAGGTTCAGGCACAGCCTCCCTCTCTCAAGAACAGCCAGGCCCGCCAAGCAGTCTCGGCAGCAATCAGATCTTCCTGGCACAGGGTTGCCGAGCCTTCCTATCTCAGCCACAGGGGTGAGGACACAAGCCAAAGACTCAGGAAGATCCAGTTTCCCTGAATAATGTTGCCGCCACACAAGGCAAGGAAGCATGCCTCCCTCTGAAACTGCCACAAACTCCCTCTGCTGAAAAAAGGTTCAGCGAACAGAGCTGAGAGCTCAGAATGCTCCTCAGACGTCAACAAAAGGATGTGACCCACAACTCATGCCTGCAGCACCAAGTGCCTAATGAACACTGGACAAACTGGGCATCATCCGAGCATCTGACTGTGTGGCCGATAACAATGGAAAAGAAAGTGGGGCATTATTTTGGTCACAGACCAGCACTGTACAGATAAAAGGTCACCATGCTGGTGGGGATGCTACTAAGGATTTAACGTCTGCCTTGAAACATTACGACAGAGAGCAATTATCTGAGCGCTACTGCATATAAAATCATGTTTAGCATAATATGTTTAACTATGTATTTGGGCATACGTTGATTCTCAAGTTCCCAAACTCCGGAGAGCACATTTTAAATCACATCGTACAAACGTCTTCCCCTTTTTCCCACTCAAGTGGATTAGTATGGTCCCTGCTCCACACGCCACATTCTTTCCAGGGCAAACAGATGGAAAGAGAGGATATGGCAGAGAGAAGACATGGAAAATGAAAATGACATAAAAATAAAAATAAAGCTACAAAATGTAATCTGGGTCAACTCCTCATGCGTTTTTAAAATCAACACCAGCAGGCTCTGTGCACAGGGCATTGGTTTTATATGTACATTTTTTTTTCCCAGCTCAGATGTCATACAGGATTAGTGCAAAAGGAAAAGTCCCAGCATGGGGCCTACTTTTATACAGATTAATCAGTCATTCCCGTCTCTTCCTCTCCCATCACCCCCCAAAACTTTCAACTTAATGAAACTGTTCTCTTTTCAAAGTATGTCATTAACTGCACTCTGAACAGAAATCCTTTCAGGAAAGGAAATGAACTTAAACTTTGAACCTAGAATTTTAACTGTCACATTTTTAATTTATTATAAATATTAACAACTGATACCATGGCTTAGCCCCTTTTATCTTACATACCCATTGTGGAATGCCACATATCCACTAGTGGTAACAAAATGAGTAGGCAAACATTTTGTTACATGCGCGTATAGTCATTTAATCAAAAGAGAAAGGCACACACTGTAAGGAAAAGAGAAAAGATCACAACTGGAAAAGAGAAGACATTCTCTATCTCACATTTTATTAGGTACATTATCTTGTACATTATCCTATCAAAATGGCAAGCACAAAGTTAGGTTCTCAGTAAGCATTTGATGAAAATTTGATAGACTTAAGGGACCCAAACCAAAGAATTGTGCAAGCTCTGAGCTACAGCCTCCCTTGACTATACGGCATCGCAAAAATGGTGATGCTGATACTCACAGTATTCGTAATACAAAAGCTAATAATTACTGTATGCCATGTGCCACCAATGATGTCACTGAATTTTCAAAGCAGCCTTGTATCATAGGTCCTATTATTGTTCCACTATACAGATGAGGAAACAGTTTTAGAGAGGGGGTTCACATATTTTGAGGTCAAAAAAATCCCATGTTATGCTAGTTTGCAGAGATGGGGACAGATACCTCAAGATGGAGAAACGGGGCCATATGCTACTAATCTGCTGAAAGACATTGGAAAAATGTCATCGACATTGTTTCCATGTCTCCAAAAGCAAGATCACAACATAGCTCATCAGGCCCCCTTTTCTGTCTGCTGTTCCTCTGATGGATGGAAATTATATTTACAAAATATTAAGGCAATGACCTAAAGCTTGACTTCGGTGACAAAGTCCGATGCAGACTTGTCACACACTCTCAAAGGGTGATACCTTTTCACAATTTTGGGCAATAAAAATTGAGCCATGACTAACAGTTGTCAGTCATGAGTACAGAAAATAAGAGAAATTTACAATCTAGCATGATATTCTGTGCTCACTCTTTTATGTCATTAAAAATGAATTTCTCTTATGCCAATATAACACGTGTTCTGCTTTTTGTTTAGAGCTGCTAGATGCCATCTACTGTGGATGGTCTAAAAATCTAAATTTTACACAATTTTAAAGTTATTGAACCACACTTAGGCTTACCATATGTATAGGCTTCCTTTGTTTCTAGTAATTAATTTTAACACCACAGGCATTAATCATTTGCCCACCAGATGAAAATCGCTTTAAGATGACTCATGTGTTTTACAACATTGCAAACCCAACCCTTATGCTCTTGGAATGTAAAGAGGAAGCATTAGATCAAGTCAGTCAATAAGGAATAAAAAGCAAGAAGAAAACTTTTCCACATCTCAATTCCATGTAAATGAAGAGTTTCAGAGTTTCTCCTGGATGCCACGTGAGAAAAGTAAATTAAACTGGTCAGAGATGTGCTCTGAATAATTTCCTTGAACTGGCAGACACAAGCATGTGAGCAAGCTCTCTCGATAATAAATACACTGCATTTCAGCCTACACAGAGGCCCGCTGCAACTGTGCACAGTGCCAATTAGCATTAATTGTGGTTGTGCTCAACTATTCCCAGAGCATACCACTGGGGAAGGCCAGGCTTTGCATTTACAAATGCAGCATGCAACGCTCAGACTTAGGAGAGCACTCTAAAATGTAAACATCCATGGTCAATCTTTATCGTTTTGGCTTCTAATTGCACGAACAGACTCACAGATGACAAGAAGTATTTAAAACAATGTGTGTGTGTATTTTTAAAAGTTTAGTTATAGACTCTGCATTCAGAATACCTGAGAGGCAGAGTTGAAAATTTGCTTTTGGACTACATTTTTGGCCTCCCCCAACTAACTTTACACACATAGACATACACAAAGAGCATATCCTCTGTGATCCAATATAATTACTTAGTACTGTGACTAATACTACTTACTTAGAAGGTAAGCTCCGTAGACTTTCATGGCAAACACTGCCTCTGCAAACAGCCTCCCGCCACAGGCTGGGGTATGTCTCGTGCAGAAATACAGTGTGAGCAGCTCATCTCTCCGTGGAGTACAGTCTTAGAGTGGGGTATCCATGGAGACAGAGCCTCCTCCATGTGCAGGGCAAGGAAGTTCCTCTGCTGGGCACCATAGCAACAGGAGGCAGAGAGATGGCTGGCCTATCAGGGAAGAGGAGCTTCTCCCTGGTGACTGCAGCATTTCAAATGAAACCATCGCCCTCTTGAATGGACACAAAGCATTTAAAGAAATACCAAATTGTCAAATAGAAGGAAATGCTTACACAAGTCATGGCTAATCCTTTGACAATGTTGTAGCAAAACACTTAGTCTTTCTACAATGACCGTATCCCAATGGGCAAGGAAGAAATTACATCGAAACCCCACACATTCCTAAATTTAATGACAGGCATGTGAAGCTTTGAGAGAAAATGTTTGTTGTACTCCATGAATTCGAGCTATTTAACTATGCAAGGCACTTCACAGAGCTGCCCAAGAGAGAGGAACAGGAGAGATCTGCTGTTCTGAAGGGAGAAAAGGGAATCAAGGGTTCCCTGTGACAGCCCTCAGCATAGTCCTTCCAGAGGGGTTTGCTTAGAGTAGACATATTTATTAAGCTTTTACCAAAGCCCTCCATTATATCAGAATAATTCTTACAAAAGAGGTGCCTGTGATAAAACCAGACCAATGCAGAGACGACGGTGAGTGGACATTCCAATGCCTTAATACTGTGCTATTTATCAACTTTCCCCAATTCTTATTTAATGACAATAATGACAGCTCCTTTATTGAGCACATACTGTGTACCAGGCAAACACCATCACTACAAACGCAGCTTCCTGCCAAGTACTGACATTGGTTTTTTACAAAGATACATGATATATATGTTTGCCTCTAAAGCTGTGCTCTTTGTAAACTTTCCTCATTTCTTATTTAATAGCAATGATGACAGTGATAAATCAGTAAGTTCAATAAATGACTGAACACATACAGCATGCCAGCAGATACCATCACTACAAACACAACTTCCTGCCAGATATTAACAATGATTTTTGCAAAGAAACGGGATGTGCATATGGACCGACCCATGCTGTGCAGTATGCATATGCTCTACTATATATATATATACCCGACACATTTTACAATTCTCACAGCAACCTACCAAAGCTAAGTACTAATTACTCCTCTATATTATAAAGAAAAAGAGCAGACCTGTTTTACAGAAGAAACTCTTCTGCCCACTACCTTCCCTTCCTCCAGAGGTCTGCAAGTGGCCTGCTTCACCCCTATTCAGTGTCTAAATATAAGGTGAGGTAACCCTCTTCCCACAATTATCTCTCAGAAAAGAAGAAACCCCATATATTAGAGTCTTTCCATAGCCTCTTATTATAGAGTTCTTGCTCATAATTACTTTCTCTGAACAAAAAGTGCTGTTTGCAAAAAGACATAAGTCTGAATTGACCTCAATCAGTGCTAGTTTGGGCTGCCTATGGAGGTCAACTGATGGGATTGTTTAAAATGAGGAGGCTAAGAAATGGAAAAAGATTTTGTAATTATTCCTGTGACTTCCCCCCAGCCTTGAAAATAACATTTTAAATAGCAGTATAGTCAATGGTTAAATTGTAGAGATCACAAAAACTCCTATCCCTTGCTAACGGAACTCAAGAACCCAATAGCTTTGGATAATGAAGGATATTTGTATAAATCTACAGGGAAACAGGGGCGCCTGGGTAGCTCAATCAGTTAAACATCCGACTTCGGCTCAGGTCGTGATCTCACGGTTCATGGGTTCAAGCCCTGCGTCTGGCTCTTTGCCTGGAGCTTGCTTTGGATTCTTTGTCTCCCTCTTTCTCTGACCCTCCCCTGGTCATGCTGCCTCTCTCTCTCTCTCAGAGATAAATAAAACATTTTTAAAAATTAAAAAAAAATCTACAAAGAAACAGAAATATCACCTGTCCCCATGCTGTACCGTGTCTGTTGTGACAGCCTGCAGGTTGTCTACTTCCATTTTCCCCTTTTACCATAGTAACAGGAGCCTGTTTGACCAAGTGTCCTAGGATATAATTGGAAATGACTTCTGTGTCCTGACCTTAAAATGACTGAGTGCCCCCTGGTCCCTTTCTGCATTCCTCTGCCTAGTGGATGACAGGGCTGCCTACCAGCCTGGATCACCTGAATACCTAGCTTTTGCTTAGCAAGAGACACATAAACTTCTGTCTGGTTTTAACCTCCGTATTTTAACTTTTGTATTTAACCTTTGTATTTATAACCTCTTCTGTTTACAGTAACTTAACTGATACCCTCATAGTACTTGTAGGCTTAAAGAAAATGTCCAATGAGAGCACCAGACATGGATTCAAAACTACTTCATATCAAATAAATTGGGTGCAAGTGAAAATGATGTGTTCTAGAAAAGTCAGGAGTTGAAAACTAACTCTAGGGATGAGAAAAACTGAATAAACAGCTTACATTAACTGTGAATAAAAAAAATCAATGTTTCTTGGGGTGCCTGTGTGGCTCAGTCAGTTGAGCGTCTGACTTCGGCTCAGGTCATGATCACATGGTTCGTGGGTTTGAGCCCCACATCAGGCACTGTGCTGACGGCTAGCTCAGAGCCTGGAGCCTGCTTCAGATTCTGTGTCTCCCTCTCTCTCTGACCCTCCCTGCTCACACTGTTTCTCTCTCAGAAATAAATAAAAAACATTAAAAATTTTTCTAAAAAAATCAATGTTTCTAAATTAATCATACAGTATAAATAAGTATATTTAACTAAAAAAATTTTAAAGCCATCAGAAATGGACTCTTCCATTCAGATCTCTACAGATTTGCTTGAGGTAGCAAATGAAATAAATTTTTTTATTCTCATTAGGGAAATGGGAGACCTTCGATTCTGCAATATACACTGCACCCCTATATCTTTCTGTTTCCACCATCATTCCTGGGGTAAGCCATCTAAACTTAAGTGTATCTTCTTCCACTTTCCCGTCTTGATGATCCAAGCACCACAGAGTAGTCAGAAGGATCTCAAAATTTATCTTAAATTATGTCTCTCTTCTTAAAACCCTCCAATGGCTTCCCAGTAATTAAACAATACAGACCTCACCTGACGCCACTCTCTCCCTTCCTAACTCACTGTCTTCCCTAAATATGAAGGGGATATGACTAAGTTCTCAGCTCAAATGTCACCTCCCCAGACATTCCCTTGCCTCATCCCCAGTCACTATCTATACAGATTACCTTGCTTGGCCTGTCACTATCTGAACTCAATCTTGTTTGCTTGCTTGTGTATCAGCCATCTCCCCATGCTAAAGGCAGACTCCATGAGAACAGGCATCTTGTCTGTTTCTTCCTTCTATTTTTAATGCCTAGAACAATGGTATAAGCACAGACTAAATCCTTAATAATTATTCACTGAATGAAAGCTGGTCAATGTACAGTCAGGATTCAAACCTAGGTTTAGCAGAAACCTCTTACATGTGAAGTACAGGTTCCCTTCCTTTTCTTTAGACTCTGACATGAACCTCACGCTTCTGCTATGCCATAAACATTCTAGTCCATGCATCTCCAAGTGTATGCAGCCTGGTTCCTGAAACATTACCTCACTTAAACCACGGCCTGCATCCTTGGCTGCTATCAGATATAAGCTTAGGTGGTAGAAAATGTTAACGCAGAGAACTACCCAAGCAAACTACTATGTAGTTCAACATATAACTTTTTTTCTCTTTTTTAAAAAATAATGTTTATTTATTTGTGGGAGACAGAGACAGCACAAGTGGGGTAAGCTCAGAGAAAGAGAATCCCAATCAGGCTCCAAGCTGCCAGCACAAAGCCCAATGTGGGGCTTGAACCCACAAAGTTGTGAGATCATGACCTGACCCAAAACCAAGAGTCAGATGCTTAACTGACTGAGCTACCCAGGTGTCCCTCAACATATAACTTTTTGCCCATAGCCCTGCTATACACCAAAATGCCACACAATAAATTATACCAACAAAGGAGACAGAGAAATCAGGGCATTTAACTGTCTGGCTCTATTCTATCAGGGGCTTCATTCCTACACCAAAGCACATATCCAATTGCTTCACACGTAACCTCAGAGTTCTTTCCCTCTGGGTTCTGAGTAACTCTGCGCTCTTCTCAGCCCTTCAGGATGTAGAAATGGCTCCAAGCTGTTGCCAAGGCCAAGTATTTCACCATATCTCATTGGATCCCCTTAATTATGCCCCCACCTCTGCCACAGTCTCTTCAATAAACTCTCCTCAATTAGTACAAAAACAAAAGTCTAATATAAAGCACAGATTTGCATGATTTATAACTCTTGGTTTCCATGTTTCTGTATAAGTTTCCAGGCTTATTTCTATTCTGTTGGCAGTCGATAAATACGTTTAATAGTGAGTGTGTGGTCTTCTGGAACATCTGCTATGTACGGGAGACCAATAATGCTTCATTCTCAACACATTAGAGCACTTAGTAAGCATCTGGCAGGCCCCCAAACTGGTGGCTACAACACTACACTTCCAATAAATGTTAGCAGACCCAGTATTTGGATGGCGGTCACCTTTGGGAAGAAGGGGATTATGATTCACTAATTCTTAGGGTAACACCACTAACGGGCCATTTGGCACCATTACCTTGACTGGGTGCATCCTCAAAAGTACAGATGGGAGAAAGGCCTGAGAGTGAGTATGTAACCTCCCACAAAGATAAACACTTAAGTCCACTCATCACATTTCAGCTTTATTTTACGGGTCTGGTGTCTGCTGGGGAGAAGCGACAGACTGCACAATAGTCTACCAAGACACATTCTCTGCTGTCTTCTGGGTGAGCATTCTTGCTCTCAGGGTGAAAGAAAGGTTCAGAGGCTTGTTTCAGTTTAAATGCAAAAGCTTTTGTTTAAATTGACAAAGTCTAATGATCTCTGCTGCTTAGGAAAGTATTCATGATATGCAGGGCAGCACAATAAACATCTGACAAGTAGGAAAGGACTAGTTTATGATTAAGTGGAGAACACAGAAGACCTTAACATTCCTCTAGTGTTCATAGTTGATTGATCTGTACCCAAACAGTCCTATGTGTTCATTTCTGTGGACTTTATTGAAGTTACATTGAGGTTTGTTGATTTTGTTATTGGCAACAACCAGCATAATCTACAGATGGACTATATTAGCTAATTTATAAAAATTAATAAGAATTTTAGGGCTCTACAAACATTATAGAAAAATAATTTCTGTCTTATTCAACACATTTTTCTCAATTGTCACGCTCTCTTATTGCAATTAAAATTATTCCTTTGAAGGCAGACCTTAAAACCAGTGCAATGGCTAAGAGCTAGTAGCAAGACTGCCCTGTTTCAGTCTACTTACAAGCTGTGTGACCTTGGATGATTTACTTAACTTTTCTGTGCCTCAGTTTTTCCATCTGTAACAGAGGGGATAATGGTATCCTTTGTTCATACTGATGTTAGGATTAAATGAATAATGCCCTTGGAATTATGCCTGGGATAGTCAGTGCTTGATGAATGTTAGCTAAAAAAAATTTTTTAGAGGAATATATTGCAAGTCAATAGTATTTTAAAAAGTAATTTATTTATTTATTTATTTATTTAGAGAGACAGAGAGTAGGGGAGAGTGGCAGAAGAGAGAGGGAGAAAGAAAGAATCTCACAAAGGGCAAAGAGGAAGAGAAAGAGGTAACAAGAGAGAAAGGGCTCAGGCAATGTGGGGCTTGAGCTCACCCAATGTGGGGCTCAAACTCATGAACCACGAGATCATGCCCTGAGCTGAAGTCCAATGCTTAACCGACTAAGCCATCCAGGTGTCGAAAGAGAGAGAGAGAGAGAGAGAGCTCCATGCACAGCAAAGAGCTGGATGTGGGGCTTGATCCCACAACCCTGGGATCATGACCTGAGCAGAAATCAAGAGTTAGATGCTCAACCGACCAAGTCACTCAGGTGCCTCCCTCCAAAGTTTTTTTTTTTTGTAAGTAATTTAAGTACTCTCTAAAGGATTTTTTAAAGGTAATTTAATTTTTTAAGTAATCTCTACACCCAACATTGGGCTCAAACTCACAACCCTAAGATCAAGAGTCGCACGCTCTATTGGCAGAGCCAGTCAGGCACCCATAGCTAAAAAATTTTTAAATCCAATTTCATAGTATTATCCACACCCACAGTTCCACCTAATATATCCTTCCAGATATTTTCATAAGGTTTTCAGTATCTAAAATAGATCACAGTCTTCCTGGTACAAGACCTTTGATTGTAACTGTAAGCTGTTAGAAAAATAACACCTTGCCAAAAAAGCTGGATGTTTCCATAGAACAAAATCTTTTACCACTACAATTTTAATTTTTTTCCACTCTATGAAAATATTTCTAAAATGCTTAGGACATTTTTCTGTCCTCACACACATCCTTTTCTGCCAACTCCACCATCACAATGACTCAGTCTATTTCTACAACATTAATTACTGCACAAAGTGCTACAAAGCACTTATATTTAAGAGGCCACTGTGCTTTTTAGTGGTCTTTTGTCTGCTCTTTCATATTTTCCCATCTCCTTCCTCACTGTCAAGGCAGCAGCTGTCCATTCACACTGGTGTCAGTGTTCTCCTGTGACAAACACGGCTCCATTTTATGTAAACTAGGATCCCATGACATGCTAGAGTGGTGTTTCAAGTAAACACAAGTTCTGTGTGGTAAGAGGTTTTGTTTTTTTTTTTATGTTTATTTATTTTTGAGAGAGAGACAGAGCGTAAGCAGGGGAGGGGCAGAAAGAGAGGGAGACACAGAATCCAAAGCAGACTCCAGGCTCTGAGCTGTCAGCACAGAGCCCAGTGTGGGGTTCAAACCCACGAATCATCAGATCACAATCTGGGCCGAAGCTGGATGCCTAATGGACTAAGGCACCCAGGAGGCCCTGTGTGGTGAGAGTTTAAAGGGTTTTCTTGTAAAGGAACATGCACGGAATTTGTGACACCCATTGTAGCTACAAATGACCACTATGAAGATGCACTTGAGGAATTATTTTATGGCAGGTTCAATGTTGGCCACTTTACATTCATTAATCTATTGTATCTTCGAAAGAACCCATTTTACAGATGTTGAATACAAGGCTTTAGGAAGATAACAAGTATCTGAAAAACACACAGTGATAAAGTGGTGGTATGAAAGTTTGAACCTAGTATGTTGGACACCGTAGTTTGGTGACTATAAAGTGCTCTTAACCCCGACCCGCACTTTCTTTCCCCGACCCCCAGCCAAGCCAAGCTATTACCTAGGGAGCAGCAGTGCATGTCGACACTCTCAAGCTCTCAACTTCCCCCCTGGCAGCTCGAGTTATTATCAGGATGGCCTCCCCCAGGTAAATCGTCTAGCTTTCCTTTATTTCACAGAACTGACTTTGAAGTGAAGGCATGCTAGTGATAAACACAGGAACATCTGCAACTATCAGGTGTGTGAGAAAGAGCCTCTATCTACGGAGGGAACCAGTGTTGATTAATCACCAACCTAGATGGTGCTTTCTGGGTTTTCTAGCATCTGCCTCTGAATGTGGGAAATAGTCTTTTTAAGGTAACGAAGCCTCTGTTATTGTTGTGAGGTTATTATAGTTCATCTGGCCAGGTCTCCAATTTCCATAGCCCGGGGGTGTCAGATGACTAGGGAATACTGTCTTAGTTTGAAAGCTGATGGAGCACAGTGACATCTTTCAAATGCAGATTTCTACATTTCAGTTTCTAAATGTGGATTTCTTTTAAATTATAGTGACCCTAACCATTTGCTCTTTATCTGTCTCCTCAATCAGCAGGTGTTTTTTTTTTTTTCCTCCTTTCTTGTCTTCCAGTTATTTGTTTAAATCGTGTAATTGTTTCTCCAGCTCTCCATCAAGCCTTGTGGGGAAAGGATTCAGTATTTCTTTTTGCAAACTAACGACACCAGGTCTCTTCCTTTCTCGGACTAAGATAGACCAAGTAGTAAATCCAGCATTAAAGGAGGCCCAGGAATGTCATTGAATCCAATTAGGCCTTGCATTTCTGGGTAAAACATTCTCATCAGGAACACTGCAAACCAAACTTTTTTTTTCCTTTCTTTAAAATTAACTTACTTTTTAAAATATTTTAGGTAGTTAACCTACAGTACAATATTGATTTCAGAGTAGAATTGAGTGATTCCTCACTTATAACACCCAGTGCTCATCACAAGTGCCCATCACCTATCTGGCTCATCCTCCACCAACCTCCTTCCATCGAGCCTGTTTGTCCTTCATCATTAAGGGTCTCTTGTGGTTTGTTTCCCTCTCTTCTCTTTCTCTGCAAACCAAACCTGAGAGGAGCACCTGGGAGAAGGATTGTTACCACGGCCGATTCCTCAGAGCCCCCAGTCAGAATGCCTTCATTTCTTTCCTTCTGATCTGCACTAGAGGCCAGATTTATCACACGATATTCTGTCTTCAGTTACCAGCTCCCTGAAAGCAGGGATGACACGGAGGTCTTCTTTGCGCCGTC
The DNA here is from genome assembly GCF_003009895.1 of Hyaena hyaena. NCBI lineage: Eukaryota > Metazoa > Chordata > Mammalia > Carnivora > Hyaenidae > Hyaena > Hyaena hyaena. The sequence goes on from NW_024081119.1 coordinate 464,371, forward strand.
TCTCCGACGCCCTTCCCATGCCAAACATAATTCCTTGCACAGAGCGTACACTCTAATTCTCACTTAAGTGTTTACTAGACACCCACCTAGAAAGACAGGCACTGCATTAGGCTCTCGGGATTCAGTCTTGAATGTTTGCTGAACTGACTTGTAGATAAAAGGAAACCATGAAAATGCAAAGCCATTATCCAACCGGACCACAGGGATGTTTTCTTTTGCTCTTCGGTGGCAATTTTTAATTAAATGTGCATAGGCATTAAGTGATAGAGCCAAAACGACAGAAGGCTCACTGCCTCCAAGAAGTTCCTGGACAGGTCCTGCCTGGAGGAAGGAAGGGCTTTCACACTGTGTGTGCCACGGTGCCCAGCTGGCAAGGTGCAGGCTTACTCAGCTCACCTTTCTAAACCTTTCCCGGCATCCTGTGACATATTTCCCTTCTGCATCGGATACTCACTGAGCATTATTAGCTCTTTATCTAAACGACTAAAGGGGCATTTCAAGAACTCCTTTTTGAGGTGAATAGCAGTTTTCCAGAATCTAGAACAATGGACCTAAAATTAAATGGGTTTGGGTTATTTAATGCTAAAGAGTCCTGGAACATCTGTAGAAGAGACACTAATTGCTTGCTATTTTAATACATTGGTATTGGTTCTAATGAGTTGATTTATTTTAAAAATGTAGAGCGCAAATCAAGAGCTGAAGATGGGTTTGGGCTGAGAGGAGTCGGTCGCTTGGGGTTAGGAAGGAGGCAGAATGTTTCAGCCTGAGAGGAGAATCTTCTTGTGGTTTAACAGATGATGTCTCTGCATTTTATAAATTGTGGAGTCATCCAGGGGCCTTGTTTCCAGGATTTCCTCTCTTCATATTTATAAGACCGACAGGTTTATTTTGCCGAAAGTTCAGAGAACTATAGGTCATGGTGCAGATTTTTCTACAAAGAGCTTACTGTACAAAACTGGGTACTACTCAAAGGTTTGAGCAACTTTTTCCCTGACGACATTAGGAATTTTAGGCAACTAAAAAATAAACTTTAGGGATCCTTCTGCCCTTGGTTAAATGCAAATAAATAAAAACATCATAAGATAAACATTGGTTAGGTGATATGTATGCCTATGAGCAAGTAAATCAGAAGTCTGGTGACAAAAGTTGTTTTTTGACAAAGTGGTATTTCAGACTCTGCCTCTGGGCAAGGGTCATTAAACCAGGATTCATAATTTCTAATAAAGGAGGTCTAAGAAACCTCAGAAATAAAAAGTGATATTTTGTGCATATGAGTATTTTTCTGAGTATAGGTTCATGACCATGATTCTCCAAGGATCCATGAACTAAAACAACATGGAAACTGTTCTTATTTTCTTCCTTTAATCTTTCTTTCCTTCCTTCCTTCTTCCCTTCTTTCCTTCCTTCCTTCTTCCTTCCCTCCCTTCATTTTTTTTTTCTGTATTGTATGCATTCTCTTCAGGATGACCGAAGGCCTTAAACATTCTCAGCAAGCAAGTGGCTGATCTTTGGCAAGTGAGTACCTACTGAAGGATTAAGGACTGGCTCAGTGTGAATCCTGCACATATACATCGGGATTTAAGTCTTATGCTAACATACGATTACTCTTATGATTACTGAAACAAGGAAGGAAAGACAATGATCATCTTAACGCCCATTTAATCTTAGTTTGTTCTTGCTGCACCATACTTGTTTCCTGTGTCATTCTTTCCTTGTATTGTCACCTCTATAAGATATTTTTAGGATGAGGTGAGAGGTAGGGAAGAGGTGGGAAACCAAAATGAAATAATTTCACGTTGCATCCAATCCCTACATTGCCTGCACAATGAAATCACTGTTGTTTTGTTTTTTGCAATTCATACAGCTGGGATTCTGCACCATTTTATCTTTTCAATCATACAGCTTTTGCTGTTGAACACCTACTATTCACCAAACTCTGCGTGTTAGGATTATAAAAAGAGGAATGACAGGGCTCCGGTTCTTAAGCTTATATCCCATATGTTAGAGAAATAGATTCCGCTGGTGAGTACTCCCTGGTTAAAAGAAAATTGAGAAGATTTTCCCAAAGAACATTTACAAATGGCCAATAAGTACACGAAAAGATGCTCATCATCATTAGCCACGTAAATCAAAAGCACTATGAAATATCACTTCACACTAGAATGGGTATGATAAAAAAAGACAGACAGTCACAACTGTCAACAAGGATGTGGAGAAACTGGAATGCTCATACATTGCTAATAGAGATGTAAAATGGTGCAGTCATTTTGGAAAACTTTGGCAGTTCCTCAAACTGTTAAACATGGTTACCATGTGACTCAGCAATTTCTTTCTAGGTATATACCCAAGAGAACCAAAAGCATATTCATGAAAAACTTTTACATGAATGTTCATACATCAGTATTCATAATAGCCAAGAAGCAGAAACTAAGCAAAGGTCTGTCACCTGTGAACAGATAAACAAAATGTATAAGCACATCAAGCCAAGACTTCTATAAAGAAGAAGCTGCAGTTGGCAGTGGTGAAGAGGTGGATGGGAGCTCTGTACTCTCCATTCAGTTTTTCTGTAAACCTAAAATTGCTCCAAAAAACATGTCAAAATGTGGTATAACTATACAATGGAATATTACTGAGCCATAACAATGAATGAAATACTAATGCATGCTACACTGATGAACTGTGAAAACATTATGCTAAGCAAAAGAAGCCAAAGACAGAGTAGGTTAGTGGTTGCCAGGGGTTGGGGGAAAGGGAGAACAGAGAGTAACTGCTAATGGGTAGGGGGTTTCTTTTGGGAAATGATAACAGTGTTCTGAAATTCAATAGTGGTGATGTTTGCAAAACCTTTTGAATACACTACCAACCAGTGAGCTGTATACTTTAAAAGGCTAAATACTATGGTACATGAATTATGTCTCAATTAAAATATTTTTTTTTAAGTTTATTCATTTTTGAGAGAGAGCGTGAGCAGAGGAGGGGCAGAGAGAGAGAGGGAGACACAGAATCCAAAGCAGGCTCCAGGCTCTGAGCTGTGAGCACAGAGCCTGACGTGGAGCTGGAACTCAAGAACCACAAGATCATGACCTGAGCCAAAGTCGGACACCTAACCTACTGAGCCACCCAGATGCCCATGAATTATATCTCAATTTAAAAAGAGCCACTGAGCTGGAGGAGGGAGGCAGGTAGTTCTTGTCCTTGGGTATACAAGGTAATGGTTAATTTTTTGGCTCTAATCACATGACATTCTTTAGCTCATGGTCTCTGTCTTAAGTATTGAAGGTATCCAACACTCTTTTTATAATAACCATACTTCCCTTATATGCTGTCTTCCCCATTGTGTATCGTTCCCTTTCTTTTTCATAGTATTTCAAAGCAAAGGACTATTAATGAATTCATCATGACTATCATTTATCAAGAGCCTAGGAAAGGGGATTGATTTTTCACATCGTTTAAGTTGTATTCTGAGACTAAACAACGTTGTCTTTGGTTGACCAAAAGCAAGATGAAGAATAATCCATTAAGATGTGCTGTGTAAATCAGTTACTTAGGAAGAACAAAAGCAGACAGAGATGGAAGAGGACACAGGACCAAGCCCTGGCTCCACTGAAAGAAAGCTGTCTATAGCTCCTTACAGAATAATGCCATAACCAAACAAAAATGAGAAGACAAATGTAAAGAATGAGGACTCATATAAGTCATTTATCTGTCTTTTCAGGCTCATAAATATGTACAGCATTCACTTTGGGTGTCAAAGAAAATAATGCAATATGGAGGCTCTCTATGCCAAAGCTCAGGACCTTTTACTTTAAAGTTATAACTTAAGTTTTAGCAAAACTGTATTTGTTCATATAATGTATATATTTCTAGGATGTAAGATATTTATTTACATATTGCAAATTCTGAAAATTGACCTTTTCTGGTGTTCATGGTATCTTACCCATTGTAATAAAAATCTCCATTTCATCTCATATTTTATAATTATTGAACATCTATATGTTTACATGAAACATCGTATTCATATTTAATACTTTAAAAGCAAATAAAATAACTAGGCTAATAGGTATGTCCAGTCCTGTAGATTTGCATCAAGGTAACCTGTTCTTTTCATAATCTGTAGGCACTTTAGGTGGTACCAAGTAGTTTCATAGTATAATTTATGCTAGAATTACATAGTATAAATGTGTTACACCATTCAGTTTACATTTCTCCAACTTTGCTCTTTTCTCTATGCCTATATAATGCACACATGTCCCTATACTTACTCAATTATTAACAATAAGTACAGAAAATACTCCACTCTCTGCCCCACTTCCTTTAAAAAAAGGATGTTTCTGGGTACTGGGCATAGCATCAATACAATATTCTTTGCTTGATATACAGGTGCTTTGTTTAAAATGTGAAATCACTCCAGTTATATTCTTCTGAGAAAAAACATTAAGAGTGAGTGCATTTACCTGGTTTTACAAGGCCTGACTTTGGTTCCTTCTTATATCGAGATGACTGGATGCTTCCTTCACTAACCATTCCAACTGTGCATTTCTTTCTGGAAAAGTCTTCATCACTTCCAGGGCAAAAGCCAACAGGGCTGTTCCCAGCATCCGAGGGTGTCTTCACAGGAGACACTGACTGGCTACTGGGACAGCCTGTGTCATCTGGAAGAAGGAATCAATAAGTGTTTAATAAGGAGGAGGAAATCAATGATGGCAAAGAGAAGCCATGCAGCGAGCCATGCACACGTACACTCACACACACACGTATGCGGCTCAGGAGGCTCTGAGTTAACCCCTGGAGATGCTTCTCCTTTTATTTTCCATATTTTGGTCAATTGTGTTAACAAAGAAAATATCAGCTGTCATAGAACATATTTTAAGGCAAAATCTTCTAAGGTTTTTGGACCACAAAGATTCCTGTAACATTCATGTTGTCAATACTTAAAGGTTTGTCTGTTTTATCACTTTAGGTAGTATCCTTTTGGGTCAAAACCATCCATAGATTTTTTTTCATGCAGTTAGTAATAAAAAGTTTACCAGAGCAATTTGGAGGCATCACTCTGAACTCTTCAGAGTTGTTTGTGTTAGGAAAAAATGTTACTTGAATATCAGTGACCACACCCAGTTTTTGATCACTTGGCTTATCAACTGGTCAACAGAGTTTGAGAGGTTAGAGATTTGACTTTTGGAGTTCAAGGGAGCAGAAAAAAGTGATCCTGTTTTATTACCATATATACCCACCCAAAATATATCAATCTAATATCTTGCTGTCTAGGCTAAACTGGTAAAATGAAAATAATACTCAGTTAGAAACTTTCCCTTAACTTTCAAGTTATAGATTATAACTATGATCATTCTTATCAGCTACTATGCATGATATGAAGTGACCTGTGTAGATGTTTATTAAGCAAACAGGAAAGTAATATTGCTGAAACCTATAAATGCTTTTCATACTTATTAAATATTCATGATGTTTGGTTAATTCATTTATACTTTGATGATGAGAACTGTATTGGAATTTAAAGTAAATCAATATTACCTAAAACTATCTCAAATCAAAATAGTCAATTAGTGGTAAATATTCATTACTAAATAATTCTTCATTATACAGAAATATTTTGATGGCAGAGTTACTTTGGTAACTCATTAGAGAAAAAAATGAATAAAGACTTTAGTACTGATAACTTTTAGAACTATTACATTTTTATGAATATTAAAAGAAATAAAATAATGTGTCCCCCATGAAAGGCCATCTTAAACTCCAGAGCTTTTTAATAAAGACAGAAACAGAACTAGGCATGAATAAAATACTGGTTGCCTGAATTAGGATGACTAGAATCCATATAAAAAATAATTGCCATTGTTTCATTTTTGGCTTTTATTTCAGTTTTTATTGTGAAATATCCCAGTTTTTGGAACAAAGTGAAATGATTTTGGCACTCGTAAAATGATTTAGTTCTCCTAATATCCTTTTTTTTTTTTTTTTTTTTTTTTTTTTTTTTACTTTTGGACGTATTAATACACACAAGACCTCAATGGTCCATTCCTGGAAGTGAATGGTTTTTAGTGCACTGTTCATGCCTTCTGCCTTGGATGCTCTTTTAAAAATGCCACATTCTTACAAACTCCAGAAGAAACTTTGGCCCTGAATTGCAGTGAGAACCCCTCTTGGCTGTGACCTCTCAGTTATTTCATCACGGATTGTCCTGGCCTTTCTCCTACATTTGCATGCCTCATGCTTCAATCCAAAGAAATCCCAGCTTCTCTCTAAAGGTGCAAAGCTGCTAATTACTCAGACAAATTCCAGCACTTTTACAAGGCTCAACAGGTCTGTACATTGCCTCAGGAGGTCCTCTGTTCTTGATTCTGATCCCAAAACAGATAAACCCAAGAAAATGAGGTCTAATCATTCAAAATTACCCATTGCCTTTAAAATAATTTCCTTATGAGTCACTTCCATAAATTACTTCTTTGGAAAGAGAGATGGCCCAAATAGAAATCCATGCTTCAGATTCTCTACCCTAAAAAGTAATTTTTCTTCAAAACTCTCGGACTCAAGGGAACAAAATCAAACAATGTCCAATACTGAGAAACACTGTCAAAATTATAATTTAAATAGATAGAAAACAAATGTGTTTTGTTGTTTCATTACCATTTTGCCAGGAATAAGTATAAGCCATGTTTTCAGTACTAATAATGTCAAGGATTAAGCGCTAGGGTCTGGTGAAAAATTGGGAACTGAAATTATATAGAAGAGTGGCAATTTAGGGAAGGCAGAAGTACATGGAATGTGTGCTTCACCTGTCATCAATATTTACAGCTAGCACCTCCAGGGAAAGGGATTGAGATGAATAATTAAATAAATCTTTGATTTAGGTACTACATAGAGCATCTGAATCACTACATAAACAAACTGGTGTTCACCCACATCTCTTAACTGTCTAGTATTGCGCTTCATCTTGAGGGAGAAACAACAGACATGATCTTTCATTGGTTAAACAAACATATATATCAAGTCTTGGCCCTGAACCAGCCTTCACACTGATGGAGATTATAAATAAGCAAAAGGGATTGGGTAAATATCATTTACAATACATACTTCCTATAAACTGGCAAACTTGTTAAAGTAAATCCATACTCAAGAAAACTGGTGAGTTATCACAGAAGTTGGGGTATTCACCTGGAATCTGGGTTTGGACAGGGCAGGGCCATTACATTTCCTACGAAATAGACTAAGTTCTGCAAAGTAAGACCCTAGCAAAGGAAAGAGAGGGTCCTGTACTTGGGAGTCATCCGGTAACCTGAGGCACCTGAGGTATCTTCCTCTGTATAGCACTGGAAAAGTGGTTATTTTTTCAACCAGTCTTGTTTAAGACTCCTTTCCCCCTTTCCCTCCCCTTCCTTTCTCTTCTTCCTCCTCCTCCTTTTTAACTTCATGGTGTCAGTTGGAGTCAGACTACCAGTCCAGATGAAGATGATACTCCTTTCCAAAATTCTATGTAAAATATTCTTCCTTTACATTCACTGCAAGATTCTAAGAAGAGTGAAGCCAAATTGATGCTCTTTGGTTATTCATGTCTAATATTACTATGTACCAAACCACATGTGGATCAAGCACACACTGAAGAGATTTATTTATTAAACCCTCTTTAGTTAAACACTTTGAGTATGCTGTCTGTTTCCTGCTGCTACTAGCTGAATTTGTCCTGTGGAATCCATAGATTTATAAGCACAGTATTTATAATTATGGCTTTTTTGGTTATGTTAGTATAAAAAAATTATCAATGACAAAAATTTCTACAAAGACACCACGAGGAAACTATTTCAGGGCAGGAAATGACTGAAATCCTGAATGATCTACCTAAAAAGTGTGGAGTGTTTCAAATTTTCAGAAAAATGCCTGAGAAAAACAAGAACATTTCAGCCTGGTGTTGGTATAGAGAAGCTTTGCTGTAAAACTTTAAGAAGAGCATGTGGAAGACAGTCTATTGGAGAGGGAGGGGTTTTTTATTTAAAACATACACACACACTCACACACACATACACGCCTCTACCTCAGCGCTTACGCAATTGAGCTTTTACACTTCCTTATTACTCACTGTACGTGTAACTTCATTAAAAAAAACAAAAACATACAACAAGACCAGGTTTCATGTTTTACACATTGAGATCCACTTGAATATACAGGATGACATCCTTCTGAGGTCAACAATTTTAACTCCCACTTCAATAGGCCTGGGCTGGTCCCTGGTGGAACAGGGGTAAAAGTGACCCTTATCAAGGCTACTTTTGATCACCATCTACAGTGAAGGAGTCTAATTTACATTTCCTCCTTGATTTGTATTAGGAATAGGTTATTTTGTTCTTATTGACTTGCTCTGAATCTGTCAACACACAGGATTAAGGATAAAGAAAGTATATTCATAGATCCAGGAAGTTCCAGATGTTGTGGTCTATATAAAGTGCTGTAAAGAAATAGACCTACTAAATAGTTTCCAAATTGTTATTGAGGAAAAAAAGAAGTTAAGGTCTATAAAGACAGATATTATAATTTTGTAGCCTGGAGATTATTTTTAAAAAATGTTCTTTAATCTATTTTTCCTCTCTTTTTACATTACAAGTTCTTTAAGAATATGGGATATAATTAATAATTGTACAATTGCTTTACTTATAATTCTGAAAAAAATGTGTATATAAGTATCTTTTAAAATAATCTGTATCTTGGGGCTCCTGGGTGGCTCAGTTGGTTAAGCATCCGGCTCTTGATTTCGGCTCAGGTCATGATCTCATGGTTTATGGGATCGAGCTCTGTGTCAGGCTCTGCGCTGACAGTGCAGAGCCTACTTGATATTCTCTCTTCCCCACTCTCTCTGCTCATACTCTAAGAAATAAATAAATAAATGTAAAATATATATATATTTAAAATAACTTGTATCTTATTTTAAATGCATTAAATGAACTTGTTAAGTTAAAGGAAATTTGTTGGGGTTGCTAAAATTTTAACTTAATCTTTATTTGTTTATTTTTTCTTTTTTATGTTTATTTATTTTTGAGACAGAGAGACAGAGCACAAGAGGAGAGGCAGAGAGACAGGAAGACACAGAATCCGAAGCAGACTCCAGGCTGTCAGCACACAGCCTGATGCAGGGCTTGAGCCCATGAACGGTGAGATCATGACCTGAGCCAAAGTCAGATGTTCAACTGATTGAGCATTCCAAGTGCCTCCTAACTTAATCTTTAAAATCATAAAAGTAATAATTCTTAATGCAGGGGATCTAGATAAAGTACAGAAGAGTACAAAGAAGTAAAAAAAAAAGATAATAGTTTCCTATAACTACAGTATAGAAAAAATATTTAACAATTTAGCATATTTCTTATTGATCTTTTAGTTATACATATGGTTTACTTGCTCACTTGTTTTTTGCTTTGTTTCAACATATAGTATAGACAGTTTCATTACTTTGTTACTGAATTCTTTCCCCAGGAACCCGTTAGGCTATAAAGAAAGAGGCTATTAAAGGCAGGAGCCAACACAAAAGGGCCCACACTGGCCAAAGATGGGACAATCTGAGCATCAGAAAGAATAAATAATTAATGCCAAGTAACAGATAATCATTGGATATACAAAAAAATTCTGTGAGCTCATCATAGTCATATGAAAAAGTAAACTACAGAGAGAAAGAAAGACCCTTTTAACCTAAAAGATTTCTAACCCACTGGAAATCATTGGCAGTGATCTACGGACCAATTCTTTACATTGAACTGTGGCAATTAAAAGGAAAGAAAAAACTAGAATATATCTTGATTGAAAAACCGTTCCTGTACAAACTATATTTCAATATAGCTGAAATCCCTCACTGATACTGGAAAGTCCTCCCTTACAGAAGCATCTGGTTAATGAAAATAGATGGGATAATAGAAACAGAAAGTTACTATTTTGTAACTATTTTTTATATCTATTTATTTTAAGAGAGAGATAGTGCACACGTGCAGGGGGAGGGGAGAGAAGGAGAGAGAGAATCCCAAGCAGGCTCTACACTTAGCACAGAGCCTGATGCAGGGGTTCGATCTCAAGACCATGAGATCATGACATAAGCCAAAATCAGTCAGCTTAACCAACTGAGCCACCCAGGTACCCCAATTTTGTAATTATTTCTAATGAAATAATTGATTTAGATAACACACATAATGGATGAAAACATGAGACAACAGTCTGATTGAGTTTCCAGTGACGAGATCAGGCCTTACACATCTCTACCCATTCTCAGCATCAACAGTAGTGGGATAACAGACATGATGTACCTTCTGATGGGATGCCAGATGAAACACACAGCTTGCCCGATGAAGTATTCTTGCCACAAAATTTTTCCCTGAATCTAACCAAGCTTTTAAAGCTAATGTCCACCTTACAAAATATACAGAGAACAGAGAGTGAAGAGTTAAATCAGGGGCTAGCAAGCTGCAACCTGACGGCAAATTCTGCTTGCTGCCTGCTTTTGTAAATAGAATGTTATTGGAACACAGCCATGCTGAATCCTTTAGATATTGTCTACTGTGGCTTTCAAGCTACAACGGCAGAATTGAATAATTATGACACAGATCGCCTGGCTAGCAAAGTCGTAAATATTTACTATTTTGTTCTTTACAGAAAAAGTTTGTTGGCCTCTGGGTTAAATGATATAAGGACACTTTTGAAACAACTGGAGCTATTTCAATATTCTCTATCATACTAAGGAATTATGTTAATTGTGTAGTAATGAAAATGGCACTATGGTTTGCTAGGAAAATGCCCATTTTTTTTTTAAAGAAATGCATGCTGAGGTGTGTAGGTAGAAGAAAAATGACATGAGGTCTGGAGATTTGCTTTTTAAAATGCTTCAGCAAAATGAAAATAAAAGGAATAGATGTAGCAAAGATGACAATATTTTGTTATTGCTTAATCCTGTCAAAGTAGATAAGCAATGTATAGGATCATGGTAATATTCTGTTTTTGAGTATGTTTTTAAAAGTTTCAAAACATTTGATTTAATTTATCAAAGACATTACTTTAAATGAATAATTATTTAAAATAGATACATATCATTTTAAACAGTCAATTCCATCTTGTGGGATTTCTTAGATTGTTCCCAATTTTGTTAATATTATTGAAACTGTTTCAAATAACACATTTTAAAAATAAATCTTTGATACAGGCACCTGGGTGGCTCAGTTGGTTAAGTGTCTGACTTCAGCTCAGGTCATGGTCTCACGGTCTGTGAGTTCGAGCCCCACAATGGGCTCAGTGCTGACAGCTCAAAGCGTGGAGCCTGCTTCCAATTCTGTCTCCCTCTCTCTCTCTGTCCCTCCACCACTTGTGCTCTCTCTCTCTCAAAAACTAAATAAACATTTAAAAAAATTAAAAATAAATCTTTGGTGATTTTTTTTTATTATCTCACAGAATGTATACCCAAAGTGGAATTACTAAGCCCTCAAAGAAGTTTGAGACAACCTATACTCCTATTATTATTGAATGAGAGTGTCCTACTTATAAAATTCCTGCAAGTATTGAATACCATTTGTTTGCACTTTTGCCAAATTAATAATGAAAAATGTATTTCTGATGTTTTAGTTTGCATATATTTAATTATTAGTGAAGCTTAATGTCTTTCACATGTTCTTTGGCCTTTTTTACTTATTCTACAAATAGTTTGACAATTTTTCTTTTTTTTTTTTTAATGTTTTATTTATTTCTAGGAGAGAGAGAGAGAGACAGCAAGAGCAGGGGAGGGTCAGAGAGAGAGGGAGTCACAGACTGAAACAGGCTCCAGGCTCTGAGCTGGCAGTCAGCACAGAGCCCGACGCGGAGCTTGAACCCACGAACCGCAAGATCATGACCCAAGCGAAAGTCGGACGTTTAACCGACTAAGCCACCCAGGCGCCCCAGACTTTTTTCTTTCTGATTCAGTCTTGGACACTTAACCGACTAAGCCACCCAGGCGCCCCTGTTTGACAATTTTTCTACTAAAACATGGATTTCTTATTGATCTGTAAGGAATCCTTATGTATGAAGGGCATTAGTCCTTTGTTATGTTTGACTGAGTGTTCATTTCTAATTTATAATATTTTGACATTCAAACCTTTTTCTACTTCTAGTTGTCAATCTCTCCATATTTTCCTTTGTGATTTCTTCCAATGTTTTAACGCTCTGAATGTCCTTCTTCACTCCAAGATCAATTAAATATTTACTTATACTTTCTTCTAGATTTTTATAATATCACTCTTCTTTAAGTTTAATCCATCTGGAATTCATGAAATATTTTTCAATGTTTTATTTATTTTTGAGACAGAGAAAGAGAGAGAAGAAGAGAGAAGAAGGGGGGGAGAAATTGTGAGTGGGGGAGGGGCGTTGAGAGAGGGAGACAGATAATCCAAGCAGGCTCTGAACTGTCAGTACAGAGCCTGACTTGGGGCTTGAATTCACAAACCATGAGATTCATGACTTGAGCAGAAATCAAGAATCAGACTCTTAACTGACTGAGCCACACAGACACCTCTGGAACTGATTTTTAAAATGCAGTGTGAAGTTAGATGTTAATTTTATTATTATTATTAGGAAATCTATTCTTTCCATATTACTCTGCAATGTTTTTTTGATAAAATTTTGAAAGAAATGATTTTTTGCAAAGTGACTATATATACATTTAAAATCCACATTTTAAAATAGTAAGTTTGCTCAATTAAGACTCTGTGTGTATGTGTGCGTGTGTGTGTATATTACATAATTTCCTGATATTTAACTAAAGTGCCTCACAACCACTGTCATCAAACTCTGGTGGCAATTATGATGACCAAGTCTCTACTCCATCCTTGCACCAATCCCATACAAATGTACAACAAAGGTTATGAAGATTACAAATAAAATATTTCTTCTAAGTCCAAGAAACATTTCTAAAACTTCTGGTTCATTTTTTAATTTGGATCTTGGAGCTCATTTGTTTCCCAAAATGCTGAACTAAACAATTCCAGAAGATGTACTTAAAAATAACATCAGGCAGAGGAAAACGTGGTTTTGTGCCATGACGTCTTGAAGCATTCAGTTATGGTTTGATGTTCTTCAATGTTCAGTTGCATGATTTGGAGGAAAAAGTCATTGCTGTTCTAAGGAAACATTTAAACTATATGGAAACTTAGCTGATTCTCAGGAATGACTGAAGCATTTACAGACTACTTATTCATCCATTCAACAAATATTTACTATCTATGTGTCTGACACTGCTATAAGTGTTAGTATTCTTTCTGCTCCAGGTACTGACATTCCCAAGATGGACTGATGGAGACATAAAATGTCACAGTTTAAACTTATGCTTAATCTGAACCCTATGAAATTCCTACTACAAACCATTCAAATGCACTGAAAGGAAGTAGGTAAGATAAGTGATATTTATTAAGTAGCTACCAAGTAACATTAATTTTTAATAATATTTCATAGGTGAGAAAACTGAGGCTCAGAGAGGGTAAGAATTCCACAGTCACATAGCTATTAAGTAACTGACTCAAGATTCAAAACAGGTTTCCCTGACTCTGAAGTCTGTTTTTCTCACCACCACAAGCTAGTTTCTTTCTAAAATGTTTTACCTATGTTTGTTCCAAGAGGAAACAGCAGCAATTCTGGGAATGCGCAAATTAAAAACAGACAAAGGAAGCTGTTAGAAAGAAGCCATCCCATAATAAACAGACCACAAATATTCGAGGCAAGAAATTCTAGCTGGTTCTAGTTTTCCAATATTCTTGCTTCAACACTGTAACCATATAATGCTTGCCATTCGGAGAATTTTGCTTCTATATTTTGAACAGGAAAACTTGAACTTCTTTTCCTTTACCTAATTTTCGAATTTTTGGAGTGAGAATTCACAAGTGTACAAGGCTCTACACTAATTGCTTCAGTATTACACAACGTGACACTATCCAATAGCTAATGTTGAAGCGTAAGAATCCCGTCCCTCCATCCATTCATTCAACCATCCAACCATCCACCCATCTGTCCATCCATCCGTCTATCCATCCACCCATCCATAATTACTGATTTCCTATTATATGATAGCTAGTCCTCTACATATTAGGGATGTTATGATGATGAAGACTCTCTAAGAGCCTTGTCCTGAAGAAGTTCACATTTTAGTGATGGAGAGAGACAGTTAATCAACAAGTAAAAAAAGAAATACATAAAGAAAATATCTGATTGTGATGTACTGTTAATGAAACAAACTGGGCAATATTACAGAGACTAGCTAGGTGGGGGGTGGGAAGTGTTTCATCAGACAGACTGTCACGGAAGGCCCTGAAGAGGTCATTTGATCTGAGACCAAACACATGAGAAGGAACTAATCATAGAAAAGGCAGGGAAAAGAACTCCAGGTAGAGGGACAACAAGGAGTTTGGTATATTGAGGAAACTGAAGAAAGGCCCGGAAGGCTGATAAGGAGAGAAGGACGAACAATGAGGTTGGAGGGAGGCAGTAGGCCAGGAATCCTAAGTTTACATTAAGTGCGATGGAAGCATTAACGTGCATTAAGCAGATGACAACAATTTGGTTTATGGAGAACAGACTGTATTAGTGATGATACATCTAGCTAATATTTACTGAGTGACTAATAAGCATGTTGTAGATACTTAACATAAGTCTTAATTAACTTGATCTAATATTCCTTCAAGACAGGCACTAATAGCACCCGGCAGAAGGCATACAAAACTAGCACTAGCGTTTAAGCCACCTGCCCAAGGTTGTGTCAGTAAGTGTTAGAGCCATGGTATGAATCCAAACAGGCTAACTCCAGAGCCTCCTTCTTAACCACTATGCGGTGTGGCCCCTTTAGGAATTAATGAGCCCAAGCAAATAAATGTGTGGAGGCCCCTGACATGGTAGCAATCAGAGATGATAATGGTTTGACTAGGTGGTAGCTGTGAAAATTGAAGAAAGTTAGATGGATTTGAGATTTAAAAATTTTTAATGTTTATTTATTTTTGAAGGAGAGAGAGAGAGAGAGACAGAGGATGAGTGAGGGAGGGGCAGAGAGAGAAAGAGACACAAAATCCAAAGCAGGCTCCAGGCTCTGAGCTGCCAGCACAGAGCCTGACGCGAGACCTTCACTCACAAGCCGTGAGATCATGACCTGAGCTGAAGTCAGATGCTTAACTGACTGAACCACCCAGGCGCTCCCGGATTTGGGATTTATTTTGGAAAAATAATTGAAAGCATTTAGTTCACAGTAATGAAAAATAGGAAGAGATCAAAGATTAACCATGACCTTGAAGATATCATGTAGGAGGTTGGATATGTGAGCCTGGAGCTCAGGGGAGAGGCCGGAAGCATCACCATCCTACAGCTGAGAAATTTAGAGATGGGAGCCCTTGGGGAGGGTAAGAGAAGGAGAGGGCAATGTGATGGGTGAGGACAGGGAGAGGGGGTGCCAGCAATGGTGCCCAAGGAGTGACTCGGGAGGCAGGTGCAGCCTCACAGGGGCAGGACCACAGAGGCTAAGGAGGAAAATCCTTCCTAAGGGAGGGGCTTGCTCATTTTTGTTGACTGCTGCTGGGAGGTCATGGAAAATGAAGGCAGATGAGAGAAAGTCTGCCAGCAAAGCCACTCACATGCTTGACAAGGGCAAATTATGGAGTTTTGCTGTGAACAGGAGAGAGAAATGATATGGGCAGGCACAAGGAGCTGAGGGGTCAAAGATGCTTATTTTCTTTTAAGGATGTGTAAAGTCAAGCGAGTGTATGTGTGAGCTGGTGCAAACGAGCTGGGGGAAGTAATGCAATGTAGCCCTTCCACCAAGACTTATCACCTACATCTATAAAAATGGAGAGTGGAGTAATTATTTAATGAATGTCTCCCTGGTTTCTTGGAGACAAAATAATCATCTCACATGCAAACATTCCTGGAATTTCTGAGCTATTTTGGAGCTTGGAGTGCTCCCTAACGTCATTCTGGTGCAGCACTTGGCGGTGGAGAAGGATGAGAGTAAATGAAGTAAAGGAAGGCAAGTGTCCATTTTTTCAAAGAACTCACTCTGTCTTGGAGACAAGGGTCTCTACTTGTTTTGTTGTTTTTTTTTTTACTAAGTGTCAAGGTGTTTGAATTGTGTTAGCAACCAGAGGAGGAATTTGGAGGGGGAAATATCTCAGTGCCAACTAAACAGTTAATGTAGCATGAGGAAGAAAACTATGGAAGGGTTCTGGTGAGGGAGTAGCAGGTACAGAAACCAGGGAACAGGGTGGCTCTGTCACTGCCCCCAAGACAGGGGCGTGCCCGGCAGGCAGTGTGCGGAGGCGATCTGTCCTGCAAACTTCCATTTTCCATGCTTGGTCCTTTGTAGGGTTATGATCTTTCCAAAATAGCCCTGTTACTAATACTTCTGACCTTCCTCTCCTTAGCAATAGAGTTTATTTGCAGTTTCTAAGCCATGCCTTTTTAAAGACTCAGTTATTTTTTTAAAGGTTCCTTGGTGGGAGAAGATGAGAGAGAAAGGGAGATGGGCAGGTGGGGGAGGAGAATTGGAAGGGCCATCAAAAGGAGAGAGAAGAGACAGACAGAGATACAGATCAAGACGCTGTCTCATCATCATCTCTTGAAGACTCTATAACAAGGACACTGCAAACCTCCAAGGACACCAGAGTTGCACTTAGCTGTCTTGTAGCAATGTAAATATTTTTTCCCTTATGTTCTATTTTTCTCACACTGAGAATCTGAACATAGTGATGGTCAGGGAGGAGGAAGGGATACAATTTGAAGAAAGTTAAGGACAAAACAATACTCACATAGTTCCTATAATTGCTACCTTTGGGTTTGATCTATTTGAAGAAAAAAAATAACTGTTTTAGGTAACATATGGAGCATGATATTTACTTTAAAAAAAGAGAACAAAGAGAGAGAAAGAGAAATATGCTCATAAACAGTCTAATTCCAGTGACATTCATAAAATAAGATTCTGAATTTTGCAGGTTAGCCCTACAGACACAATATCCATCTACAGAGGAATGGATGAATAAAGTGACCCTCTCTAGAGTGGAATATGTGCTGTCATCACAAGGAACGAGGGGACTTCTCTGTGCTGACAGCAGTGACGGGAACAGGTACTGGCTGGCACACACCTTCCTGGAAGGTGGGAGTTCTGTCGGTATTGTTCACTACTCTCCTCAGCTCCCAGGATTGTGCCTTGCCCACAACTGATGTCCATTAAATATTCACTTAACAAATAAACAGGAAGGATCACAGATCAATAGAGCATGGTCTCACTTTGGCAAAAAGCAAGGCAGAATAAATCCTATAAATGTGATTACATCCACTCTCCGTGTTTGCGCATTTTCATTACTTTGGAATTTTAAAAATATAGTAATTAGCATTAAAATATAAGCCTCACAAACACCTCAGAATATATAGAAGGGTGGGTTAGGGTCCACAGACTCAGGAATTCTGAGGGTTAGGTTAGTGCCTGTGAGCAATGCTAACTGTATGGTCACCCACACAAAAGGAGACAGAATAAAGACAGAGCCAGCCAGCAGAGAGGAGGACCCCTGGGAAAATTCAGACTGAGCAGCGGAAAGCTGAAGGGTGAGTTTCTGCAGGGATGGGGGTGAGTGCTGATTGAGCCCCCATGCCGAGCACTGGGAGACGCTGAGAAGCTTGGTTTGGGTTCCCTAAAAAGAGAGAGCAGTCATTCAGACCTTCAAATAAAAAGAACAAACTGGTGGCTGCCAGAGGGTAGAGAAAGGGAGAGACAGGAAAACTGAGTGAAGGGGAGTGGGAGATACAGGCTGCCAGTTAGAGAATAAGTCACAGGAATAAAAAGTACAGCATAAAGAAAAGAATCAATGGTATTGTAATAGCGTTGCAGTGACAGATGGTAGTTACACGTGGGCGCACAGCACACACAGGGTTCTTGAACCACTATGTTGTACACCTGAAACTAACGTAACATTGTATGTCAACTACACTCAAATTTAAAAAAAAAAAGAGAGCAGTCAACTTGAAAAGGACTGGCCTCCTCCTGGAACCAGAAGAGTGAGACTGCAGGCAGTGGAGCCTGAGGCACTCTGACTGTCCTGCAGCTGAGGGGGATCTGGGGCTGGTGTCTCTCTCCCCTCTGGCAGAAGAGGGGCTGCACCCAGTCTCCAAAGCAGGAGACAGCCAAGTGGAGCAGCAGGGGACGTGCGGAGCAGCTACTGTGCCCAGGAGCCAGCAAAGCCACCTCCCAGCACAGGCATGCTCTGCAGTCTTGTATAGCTGACGTGCCCCCAGTCTCACCTGGGTCAGCGGGAGGAGACCAGACCTTTCTCAAAAGCACCCGCGGGGCAGGGGAGGTGGGGGACAAAGAGTGGGGTCATTGCTAGTGTCCAGCTGTACTCCTGGGAAATGTGAATATGTGGCTTTGTGCTAAATTCCTTCTTGACTCTAAACTGGGCTGCTTTTTTCTCATGGCTTGCAAGTGCCAATTTGTGAGTAGAGCATTTTCTGATTTTCTTACCAAGAGATCTCTCTTCTAGCTACCCAGAGCACCGGAGTCATGGTTCTATTACAGAGATTACTCTTTTTGACATTTGGAGATGCTAAACAGAGATGCCGGACTCTCAAGGACAGGAATGCTCCTTCACTTAATAAACCCATGAAGTTGAGAATTAGGTACTGTTCTAATTGTTTTATTCCCCAACTGCTAAG
Source organism: Hyaena hyaena (assembly GCF_003009895.1). Taxonomy (NCBI): domain Eukaryota; kingdom Metazoa; phylum Chordata; class Mammalia; order Carnivora; family Hyaenidae; genus Hyaena; species Hyaena hyaena. The sequence continues at coordinate 483,055 of NW_024081119.1, forward strand.
ATAGCACCTGCTCTCAATAAATCTTATTAAATGAAAGAAAATATTTCGCTTGTCTTACTTATAATTATGCCTTCTACCAAATTTCAATAAATACTTACTAAGCAACAGCTATATGTCAGGTATAGTGCAGGAAAATATATTGCTCTTGCCTTCATGGAGCTTAGTCTACTGGGGAGCCAGGTAACTAACTATGAAATCTAAAAACCAGGTCGGTCCTGTGGCATGATGGAATAAGCATAGAGCCTCACCTAACCCAGCTGTGAAATGTATCCTTCAGCTATCTACCCTATACTTACCTATATTCACCTCCAGCCTTTCTTTTCTTCCTATACATGTCTTTTTGGGTCCACCCCCAGGTTTGTTACAAAGTTAACACTTTTCTACTCACTTTCTCAATATCTGTGTGTGTTTCTTAGTTTTTTTCTTGTCTATTTCCCCTCAGTCTAACAATCTTATTAAAATACCTGTCATTTGATAAACACTCTATCTTTACTATAAATAACACTTTCTTAAGTTTATTTATTTTAAGAGAGAGAGAGAAGGGGCAAGCAAGCTGAGGAGGGACAGATGAGAGGGAGAGAGAAGGTGAGAATCCCAAGCAGACTCTGCACTGTCAACGTGGAGCCCGATGTGGGACTTGAACTCATGGACAGTGAGATCATGACCTGAGCTGAAACAAAGACTCCATGCTAACTGACTGAGCCACCCAGGTGCCCAAAATAATACTTGTGTTTTTTATTCTACTTCTTCTTTCTCATCCCGGTTAAGCTTGTTTTAAGAAGCTGTCTACAGTCTATTCGTCACCTCTCATCCATATCTCAGCTTAATGCAGTTTGGATTCCAACCCCACGATTCCCTGGAATTGTTTCTGTCTAAGATCACTAATACCTAGTGGTTTTATCCGTGAACTTTTTTTTAGAACATACGTCCCTTCATCTTGTGTGGATTTGGAGCCTGTTGGCTACTTTCTTCTTGAAACTCTACCATTAGGTTTAGAGAAACTGTCACTCCTGGCTTTCCTCCTTCCTCTCTGAACTCTTTCTTGGATGCCTTCGTTTCGTTTTTCTGTCTATTCTTGCTTGATCTCAGAAGTCTATCCTTGGGCCTCTCATCTTCTTCCACGCACTGTCCTCAGATAATGTTACCAGCTCCCTTGACTTCAGCTACCAACATCTCTGTCTTCTCTCTGAAGCTCTAGACCTTTGCCTTTACCTCAAATGCAACCAAGCATAATCTGGGCTTGTTAAGCTGACTCATTGTCCTTTTCCCCAGTTATGCTGCTCCATTTGTGTGCAACCAGTGGAAATTTAGAGAGAACTCTTTCCTGCCCCTTCCACTTGCAATTGGTGCCTAAGACTCATATATGTTCTAGCCCCTAAATCCTATTACATATCATTTTATCAGTCTTCAACTAGACTGACAAAATGGCCTTCAAACCAGGCAGGCTCCTCACCATCATTCCTGCTTCTTTCCATCTACTGTCCAACACATCATCTGAAAGATTTTTCTAAATTGTAAATAGTCACAACTCTTCCTTGCTGAAAACCCTTCCATGGCACGGCAAGATCTTTAGGAACTGCCATGCAGTAGTTCAGGAGCCACACCCAGCTATTAACACATGTTACTTAGTTGGCAGAGTTAGTTTAGAGTTAGTTAAAAACCTGAATTTTTAGGGGCGCCTGGGTGGCTTAGTCGGTTAAGCGTCCGACTTTCGCTTAGGTCATGATCTCGCGGTTCGTGGGTTTGAGCCCCGCGTTGGGCTCTCTGCTGACTGCCAGCCCAGAGCCTGGAGCCTGTTTCAGAGTCTGTGACTCCCTCTCTCTCTGACCCTCCCCTGCTCACGCTGTCTCTCTCTCTCTCCTAGAAATAAATAAAACATTAAAAAAAATTTTTTTAAAAACCTGAATTTTTAGGGGTGCCTGGGTCTCTCAGTTGGTTAAGGCTCTGACTCTTGATTTTGGCTCAGGTCACGATCTCTTGGTTTGTGGGTTCAAGCCCCGCATCCGGCTGTGTGCTACTCTAGTTTCTGTACGGATCTTTGATCTCATGGATCATGTTAGCACAGCATACAAAACCTTTTCTGATCTGGCCTGGCCCACCTTTCTACTCTTATTTCATGCTTTCAACTCAGGTCTATGATGCCAAGGCTCATGTTTATCCACTACACCATACTGCTTTTTTGAATCCTTGGGCTTATGAAATGTGAGAGGCCAATGTAGATAATAAATGGAGCAGCAAACTCAAATTACAAGGAAGAAGTATGTTTGGAGTGGGCGTAAGTAAAAGGGATAGGGACACAAGTGAGTAAAGGTAGTCGCGTGGGAATCCCATCTACAGATGTGGTATCCCACTTATTTTTGGCGCCAGGGTGAAAGCAGTAATATGATTTTTCAGTCTCTGTGTTTTCTTCATCATCATGACTTGAGCACAATTCTGATCCTCAGCAGGCATTTAATAAACACTTATTAGATTCTATGTTTTGTGGAAGCTTACAAAAAGGTGCACGTTCTGCTACTCTCAGGCTATGGCTTTTCTTTTTCATCTTTCAGTGAATCCACTGGTTATTCAGAAAGAGTGTATCCAGTATACCTTTCAGTGTACCCCAAATCACCCTAATACTAAAGAAAGTAAATACAAAAGAGGTGAAAGTATGCTAGAGATAGTAAATCCAGTGAGAGGATTAATTACATAGGAAAATAAGGGAAGAAAATACTTTCTGCCTCCCCTTTACTTGTCTACCATTTGAACCCAAGTTACCGCAATAATGTAGATATAAAGAATATTAATGCTAAGACTAATAACATAGGAATTGTAAATGCAGAGTGAGAAGCTATTATTTCCAGGGAATGTGGTGACATTTCCGTCTGCCATGAGTTTAAACACCTTGGCTGGCCACCACCTCTATCATCTTTGATCTCTGTCCATCTTGCGATGCTGCTGGGGCATACCCCTCACATCCCTCATACAAAATTCCCAAACACACATAGACCACAAAGGAATGAGGCTCAGGCTTCAGTATGTATAAGTCACCTGGAAAGCCTACATAATACAGATTCCTGGGCCCCTCCCATTCTGTGATAATAGCCAATAGGTTAGGATGGGGCCAAGGCATCTGCATTTTAAGCAAAGATTTCCTGAGGATTCAAAAATAGACAAACACCATTCTCTGAAATTGTGAAACAATTCAGATTATTTTAGAACAACCTTAGTATTTTAGAACATAAAAGATTATCATGGTACCATAATCTGCTCTCAGGCCTGGTCCAATTCCATCATGGTTACCATTCACCATCCCCACTGCTCAGTATGTCTTTTATTAAATGGCAAAAATTTTTGCTCTTGCCCTCTTAATTGCAGTCACCACATCTTCAAAGAAATATTGCCTATATTGTGACCTACATCATTAGGTGCTTATTTCTGTGGCTGAGGCAGCTAAGCACTTGAAATATCTAATATGAAACTGCGTCTGGGTCCTGTACTCATTAAAATGATACTAAAGTCTTAGGGTCTTTTGTTTTTTTTCTTCACAGCAGGTTGGCAGTCATTCAATTAGAGTGTAATTCGGTATTGCAGCTCACTTCACTTTAAACTGTTCATCTCAATTCTGATGATTATGCTCAAAGGTTTACTCTATCCAGATGCCAAGCTTCCTCAACTGGACAGAAGCAAAGCAGAAATACTTCTGTTTGGCAAGGCCTGGCAAATTTTTGGAGGTATTGTCATGTCACAGCAGGGCACTAGTCAGGTTGTAATTTGTCTTAATTGTTCTTCCCACAAAAAGCAACGATGATTACCTCTGGTCACTGGCACTCAAAGAAGGATTTCTTCCCAATCACTGTAAAACCCAAAATACTTTCCACAAACACCTTCTTCAGGATTCAACTGCAAAGAATCCTGGATTCTGACCATTTAGTGTCTTGACCTGATACATGTTTTTAGTGGGTTAAGTCACAAACCTGCTTATGTATCTGTGTGTGCATATTAGCAACATGGAAATAAGTCAGAGAAATCACTGGTCTCCCATGAAACAACCAGTGTTCTCTACACATAATTTGTTCCACCTGCCATGTTTACAAGGCACCCTAAGGAGAGCTAGAGTAAAACCCAGCCATCCATCTGGCTCCCAGCCGCAGGGGTAATTATTACCTCAACTAAGCAAGGAGCAACACACAGCAGGCTGCTAACCATGGCAGGTGACCGATGGAGGTGACTCACTGACTCACCCAGTCATGGGCTTTTCCAAGAATGGCTGGCATCATGGTATGATGACAAACAAAATTCACTCCCAGCAAAGAAAGGGGAGAAAAATGGACAGAGGCCTAGATTCAATGGGCCACACCCAGGACACACATCACAAATATGAGTTTTATCACTTCTCATGGGGATATTAAAACCAGAAACAAGGGGGGAGAAGGTAGGAAGAAAGAAGATAGGGTGATGTCATGACACACTATTGATTAAAAAACTTTAAAAGTAGGAGAGGGGACATGAAAGCAGGTGTTTTGTTTCTATTAACCTACTATTAAATGCACTTCTGTATGTATTCTTTAAAAAAAAAACTTTAGTTAATATTTACTAGGAACATATAATGTTTTACTTGCCATGCACACAAAATAGGGCCTGGCCTCCAATACCATATAAACTTAACTGTGCCCAATTAAGGTCACAGTGACAAAGACGAAATACAAACAGTAAAGAATAGACTGTTTTATCAGGAGAGTGATGTTGGAGTACAAAGCATACGTGCTCATGAAGTGCGTAAAACACGTGCATATCTTCAAAGAAATTCTGTTACTAAGACGCTATTAAAGAAGCACTCTTTGGGATTATACCCCAAATGAATTGCAAAAGGTCACACACAACTCCTTCTCTCTGAAATGAGGTAGATACGACACACAAATTAGCATATAGAATATCAAGTCATTAAATGTTCCTTGCCAAAGCTCCCGTGGGAAGACAGGGGGAAGTCAGGGAGGAGGGAAGGAAGAGAGGAGGCAAAAATGGACAGGTCACTTTGCAAATACATGGTTCCCAGTCTTGTAATTTCACAGATCAGTAAAACTAAAAGAAAACATATGGTGTACGTAGAGAACACATAGAGTTGTTGTTTATTCTGCTAAAGTTTAACCATCATCCACTATCATGACTTTTTGTTGTAATAAAATATAATATTATCAAACTATAATATAATATATAAAGGATAGAAAAGTCAGACTCTCAAAAGAAAGGGTAATTCTTTATAGTAAGTAAATTTAACCTCATGTAAACTCACCACATCCTTCCTTTAAAAACTGAACATCTTAGAACATAGGATGCCTGCTCTTCACAATTAATGCCTTTGATACAAATTTGGGGAAAGAGTCCCTACCTTGCAGTTCTGAAAGTGTAGTTTTCAAATGAAATCACCTTGTGTTTGAGGACTATTTTCCTCCATAATTTCATACCTGATTATAAGCATGCCCCTAACTCTGCCTGTCCCTTTTCACATTAGTCAATGTGATGATTGATAAAGAACACAAGCTCACGCAGAATGATCACCGTAAGGTAATGAAGTTACAGCAGCAACAGATCTCTCTAAATTATTTTAATTTAATCCTAACAGAGGATGGCATTTTTAATGTTTGCATGTACCTTGGTCTCTGACTTAACTGCCATGATTAAGCAGCCCACACATATTCTGGCCTCAGTGTTAAAGTGGCTGGATTAAAACCAGCTTTTTCCCCCTGCTGGTTGGAAATGTTTTACATTCGCTACCTCACTGCCTGCAGCTTTAATGCTCCCCATAGTACCAAACCCATTTATTTTCCATCCCCCGACTGACCTCCTAGAGCATCATTAACACGCCCCCAAAGTGGGCTCCTGTCAATTGTAGCGCAGCACTCAAAGCTGTCTTGGGGTCTGTTGGGGCTCCATAAAAAAAGGAAGGTGCAGAAGGAAAGGCACCAACCCAAACCCTGTGGGGCACCAACACAGAAAGATCAGGCCTAGGAACAGGGGGAATCCTATTCTGAGACCACGTGCAAGGCTAACGATGGAAAGACAGGTTTATAGACACCCGTAATTAGATGCTTCTGCCACTCAATTCTCAGCTAGTTAATGGCAGAAGGATCAATATCTACTTTCGATTTCCATGTACAGCATTAGGGCCTTAGTGGGAGACAGGTCCGCTGGGAAGGAGAAATCACCCAGGGATGGGTCTTGGAGAGAGTGATTCATAACCAGAATTTATAATTTCATTGGTTTGCCTAATATATTTTCTAAAATATATTTGGAGTTTCTCTTTTGTTTTGATCAACTTCTTCTTCTTTTTTTTTCTTGCTACCACTACTCACCCGGAAGTCAGTCACAGAGAAAATGATTATGTGGAGAAAATACTGGGAATAAATATGGAATGAGTTATATAAACAAAGCTTGTCAGTTTGAAATGATATCCCCTGGGTTCATCCACATTCAAACAGGGTGATTCCTGAGCTCCAAAATGGAGTGAAAGCAAACAGCACTGCCTTCTGCAAACATGTTTCCAGATTCTAGGGATCTCTGTGTTCTCTTCTTGCAAAAGTATTGAGCAAAACCGTCAGTGGGCCTCCATTTTAAACTAGATTCATATAGTCCAAATGGTAAGAGGTAAGCTTTACAATATAATATTTTGATAGAATTTTTTTTTTTCAGAATCAGGCAGAATCTGAGGCTTTACAGAGAAAAGTAAAAAAAAAACAACACTTGGCAGTACAGTATTTCTAATGTACAATTTATGCATGGGGTGGAATTATTTTGTCAAAGTATATAAGAAATCCAAAGCTGCACTTAAAAGAACCCTGAAAAACATAGTAACTGATACTAAAAATAATATTGAATCCTGTTAAATTAGGGCATTAATCATAGCATCTTGGTTCCTATGTCCCTTCTCATACATGTGTTAATCTTCTAATCACATTTTCCCCGAGTAAGCCCTAAACATTATCCACTATGAAACATTCTTCATTACTCACGAGACAGTCACTCTTTTCAATTTTACCCAATTTCTGAATACTTGGCAAAGAATACAAGTTATTCCAGGTCACATGCTTTAATCGGTCTTAACAGGCTCTGTCAAATGATAATGGTGGCATCTTCAGAAGCTATGAAGAGATTTGTGCCTTTACCAAATAAGCTCACAACTTTAAGGAAACTTCCTTAATCATGTGCCAAAACTGACATCCATAGTTCATCTTATTAAGAACCATCATTTATTTATTAAGTGCTTCTATTAGCCAGGCACTGCACTAGGATTACCTTCAGGTCTCATTCTATCTTGCAGTAACTCCACAAGGTACGTGTTATCATCCCATTTTATGCATATAACAACTGAGGCTCAAGGAGGTTAAGAAACCTGCCCAAGGTCATTCAGCTTGTAAATGGTGAAAAGATCAGGGATTCCAGCTCAGGTCTGGCAGATTACAAAGCCTGTGCTCTTTTCCTCTAAACTACAAGATCAGGCCCACCCCTGGGATATAAACATCCTTTATCCTGACCTCATTCATTAGGAGTTATTTTATCTTTGGGGATTCCATAATCAGAAGTACACAGGTTTATAATGTTTGCTGGTATACGATGCAAGCAAATGCATTTCCCAGAGTGAACAAAGGAATAGTTTTTTCAACAGTCATAGGAAAAGAAGTTAGATTTCACATGGTAAATTATAAACTAGAATAATATATAAAAACAAGTAGAAATGCCCATCAGGACTGAACCATATGAAACTGCTATACGTGAAGGTCAAAAGAGCCAAAAAAAGGTGCTACCTCAGACAATTCATCCTAATAATAGAAGTGCAGACCTAGGCTCTACGGGGCACACTCCAGTCCATTCACTTTGCACCAGCAGAGCCCAAACTTGGTGATTGTGTGTGGCTCCCATGGGTACGATACCTGAGCAGAAGCTGTTGCTGCTAATGGTCCTCGCTGAGCGCCCAGAGCTGCTGGGGTTGAACTCTCTGCTCTCTTCCTCAGAGAAGGGAGACTCAGAGGCTGGGGATACTTTGTGCTGTTGCTGGGGCAGATGGGGCCGAAGAATCAAACGGGGAATTCGGCTTCTGGAAATCTCCTTCTCATGATGCTGCACTCTCTGCTCCTTCTCAAAATTGGACATTAAAAAGAAAACAAAAGGAAACTTGTTTCCCCTTCTTAACTCCTGTTTGTTCCTTCTGGGATCAGTTTCTAAGAAATCACATTTCTGAATACTGAATCTTCACAGAGTGGTCCTTATCTCAGTTGCTTCAAGGAGCACCAAAACTCTGCCACTGAACTAATCCTTCAAATCTTCTGAAGACAACACACTTGAGCATAGGTGGTATGCGCGCGCGCACACACACACACACACACACACATGTGCGCACACACACATACCTCCGCTCATTAGCAGGAAAGCCATTCCTTCCTTCCATGTGATTCCTAACTCATCTTCCCTTTCTATAATATTCAAGCTTTTGCTTCCCTCAAAGGCTCTTTATTACTCACAGCACACTCCGCTTCTTACTCGATTTCCTCTAGACTTCCATTTTGCTTTCCCTGCATTAGCTGTGACAATCTGACTTCTGCTTTCCTGTCTCCTCACAAAGTAGACCCCTATACCTGGAACAATTCTTTCTCAATGGATCATGCAGGCTTATCTTTCAAATCCCTCCTCTTCCGGCCAGGATCTTAATTATTCATTAATATCCTGGTACACAAGGCTTGTTGCCAACAGAAAAGCAAACAAAAATCCAATACCCAGTAAGATGGCTCCACCTTTTACATCCTGGTTAGCTTTTGTTTTCCCTGCAGAACACCCATGAGAAGAGAGTTTTCTCTCTCTGTTCTTAAAAACACAGCATTAAATACAAGGGACCATGCCTTGGTTTTAAAAATGCATAAAAAAGTAATATTTTGGCAGGGTGTTCCAATTTTTAAAGTGCTTTCCCAACCATTACCTCATTTGATCTTTACAACCCAGGCCATGGAGAGGACACTAATTTAAATCCCTATTTACAGATGAGGAAACTGAGGCTAAAAAGAGGTAAAGATGCTTAGGCAACAAGGCATATCTAGAAGCAGAACCAGCTTCGAGTCCAGGGCTTTTCGGGGTCACCACCGCCCTGCCTTATTAAAATGGATTCCTAGGAGGAGCTCTTTGCAAAAAAACTCACTGCTCCCTCCAACCTCTGCAATCGAAAAAGGCTTTTGGATTAGTAACACGCACTATTTGGAAACATGACCTCCTGCCCATTTCCACCGGCTTACCAGGAAGGGTCGCTGCCAAAGTAAACATCTCTGGGAGGTCTGCACAGTGCAGGAATTGAAGGGAAAGCCTCAGCCGCGGGAACTCCTGAGGTCGCTCAGGCATCCACCCCATCCAGGGCGAAAGCCGCACCCAGCCTCTGGATTTGTTCTGCACATCAGTCACCCAGCAGGTATCACACGTCAGCCACTCGCGGCACACTGCAGACCCTGAATCAATGCTGGGTCGCCAACATGCTGGGGATCCTATTTCTCAGTCACCAATAACACCAAATCCTTTTTATTCACATCACTAGCGGGGCATCGTTTGAGAGCTAGATCCCAAATCCCCAATTTCAGTTGGGATTAACCCTCCAAAGTCAATCTTTTAATCCTCGCGTCACCCCCTCAAATCTTTTCCTCCAGTACCATCTCTCCATCTCCTGGGTCTCATCATCACCTGAGCAAAGGTCCCTCTGCCTTCCCATCGTCCCCACCACCTCCTCGTCCCCGTCCCCCGCAACTGTACACCACCCCTCTGGTTCTCACCTGACTCGCTCATGGGGGGGTGGGGGGGGCGCGGCGCCCACTTCCTCCCTCTCCCCGGCGCCCGCGGACACTGTCCCCCGCGCCCCCGCGACGTGCCCTCCTTACCTTGGTCTCTCGAAGGGGTCCCATCGCTCCGCTGCCCGCCGGGTCTCCGCGCCGCCGCCGCCGCCGCCGTCCAGGAGGAGGCACCTGCGGGCACGGGAGCGAGGACACTGCGCTGAGCCGGCGCGGGCTGCGGGCGGCGGCTGCTGCGGGGCCGACGCGCCGCCGCCGCCGCCGGGGCCGCCGTTCGCTCGGCTCCGAGGGCGCGCCCGGCCGCCCCGCCCCGACCGGACACGTGGTGCCGCCGCCGCTGCCCGCGGCCGCTCTCGGGGCGCCGCCGCCGCCTCCTCCCCGCCACCTCCGTCACCTGCCAGACGCCGGGCGGCTCGTCGGGTGCGCCCGCGCTTCCCCCGCGTACCGCCCGCCCCTCCCGCTCTGCCGAGCCCGACCCGAACGGGGCAGGCCAGGGCCCCCGGCATCTCTAGCCGGGACGTGCCCGACCCCCTCGCTTTGGCACCTGAGGGTCTGGATTGAAGGGGGTGCACGTCTGGGAGAAAAACGGAGAAAACCTGCAATGTCACTATGAGCCAAAATGGAGAAAGTTTTTTTTTTCCCCCCTCGCGGCCCCTCCCTGCCCTCTCGGTTTTTAAAGTCATCCTTCAGCTCCCCGCAATTACCTCGCCGAGAGAGATGGGGCGGGTCCCCCTGCACCCGGCCCCCGGCCAAGCCGATGCTGCAGGACTGACACAGCAGCTCGCGCGGGGAGGGATCTAAGAGGCCGAGATTCTCCTTGGGGGATTTGCATCAGAAAGTCCAGGGAAAAAAACGACGGGGCCGGTTCCCAAGGGCTTGGGGCAGCCAGGCTGTTTAAAGGCGAGGGCAGCCCTTCCTCCATCTCTGCCTTGAAGCATCTGGGAGTGTGCCCCGGGCACAGTGCTATGGGAAGGACACAGCACTTGAACTCAGAAACCCAGCACTCTACTCTCTTCCAGCCAAGGCCTTTACCTTAAAGTTCTTGACCTCTGTGAACTTCAAGTTTATCCTCGTTAAATGAGGGATAATAATAATAAAGTATCTACCTCAAGGGGAGCTGGGAAGATTAGATGAGGAAAACAAAACAGTTGTACCAAGCTGACTGAACACAACTTTCGTAAGGGCAGTTAAATCACATTCATCCATTCGGTATTTGCTGAGACCTTTTACATGACAGACAGAAAAAGCACTTGTGGAGACATAAATTTGTTCAAAAAGCTTAAAATCTGTCCAACTGAGGACTTAAAATAATCATCAGCTGGGTCATGAACCTTACCTATTACAACTGCTATAGCTAATCTTATGGAACTCAACATACATAATAACAGATACTCTTCACTCAGAATTGGAGGATATTCTACATAGCAATGTGAATAGGAAACAGTCTGATCCTTACACCCAGAGTTGTAAACGGGAGGACTACAATCCTGGAAAATTGTATTTGAACCACCACCATACCCATCTGTCTGCCCTGCAAACAGCATTTTTCCAAGTCCTCAAATCTCAAATCTAGGAATGAGCAGTGTGAATCCAAAGAGAGCCTGAAATCAAAGGATTAGAGACATCAATTTGCCTTTTTCTTACTTCTATCCTTAAGTAAATTTTATCCCATACATCTTCATGCCTTTTCAATCTACTTAGCTTTCTTAAGCAGTGAGCTTGGTAATCTTAAGGTTCTTTGTTTGGAAGGAGGGGGTGATTAATCCACACTGTCTTAGATAAGGACTTCAGGAAAGTGATGATTCCTACAATCTATTATTTCCAAAATTATGTGACCAAGGACATGTAGTAAGATATAGGAATGGACTGCTAAGGCCAAAATGTGTTTCTGAATTCACTACTAAGAATTGAGAATTGAGTCTGGGGGCCTCATAGTAGAAATACCCACCACTGAGCTAAGTGGTTCTGAGTCCAAATCAGAACCTCAGAGTCATTCTGGACTTTCTTCTTCCTCATATGGCCCCCACATAGCAGAAACCACCAAGTCATCTCCATGCTACTCTAGTAATAGTATCCTGAATCTGATTACTTATGTCTACTCTTCATTTAAAGTCTAAACCACAAACATCCCAGATTATTGCAGCAGTGGTCTAACTGAAGTTGTCTTGTTTCCAATCTTGCCTCTTACTCCTTTCTTGCCAGTTTTTAAATTTTTTCACAAGGCCTTTCTGAAGGGCCAAATGAAGTCATTAAAACTTCTTCATTAAGGGCGCCTGGGTGGCTCAGTCGGTTAAGCTTCCGACTTCAGCTCAGGTCATGATCTCACAGTTCGTGGGTTCAAGCACCGCGTCAGGCTCTGTGCTGACAGCTGGCTCAGAGCCTGGAGCCTGTTTCAGATTCTGTATCTCCCTCTCTCTCTGACCCTCCCTGGTTCACGCTGCCTCTCTCTCTCAGAAATAAATAAAAGCATTCAAAAATTTAAAAAAAAATAAATAAAACTTCATTAAAATTCATTAATCACTTACTTCTCAGTTGTCCTCTAAGTAATATTCAAACTCCTGAATGTGGCACAGAGGGCTTTCATGATCTGGTCTTGTTTACCTCTCAATGTTACCACTCTCCATCCACCCATCCTCCCTCCTTACCTACACCACTTCTCTGTTCCCCTTCCCACCCTCTGCTACTCTCCCTCTACCTACAAATGGATAACCCTCAAACTGTATAACTTTTCAGTTCTCTGGAGGTGTCATGCTTTCTTTTTCCTCTAAACTGTTCACGTGCTGTCCCTCTGTCTAAAGCATTTCTGGCATCTCACTCCCCTTAACCCCCTTCAACTCCTAAAGATACATTAAGTTTCATTTTAGAGACAGCTTCTTCTAGGAAACCTCCCCTAACCCCCCAAGGTCAGGCCTTACATATTTCCAGGACATCTGTTTTAAATTCACCCCAGGAGAACTGTTAAGATCTTGTATCATAATTCCCTATTTGTCTGTCTTCACCAGGAATCACAGGCAGTGTCTAGTACAGGTCCTGTCATGCAGAAGGCACTCAATATACAACAGTCAAATGAACGGATGCATGAATGAATGAGTTCTATAAGCCCATAAGGAGCCCATCAATATAGGGTAAAGAAAATAGACAACTTTTGTTTTGCAAATGACTCAGATAAAGCTGCTGCTAATATGTCTTTGTATTTGATGATGGGGTGTGTGCCTAAAAAAATCCAACATGTGTTCAGTGAAAGCTTTTACTGCAGAAGTGCAGGCAGTGAGAGGCTGTGTGGAAGCCCCGCTGTCACCATAGCAACACTGCTGAGGGAAAGGCTGATGGTTTAGTGTTCTAACGTCTCTTAGCTCCGTACTTTTGGAACCCAAGGCTGTTTTTCTGCTGTTCTAAAAGGCAAGTTTTAGAAATGATAATATCTATGCTGCCTTTAATTTCATTCAAGTGTTTCTCATGTCATTAAGAGAAATGTCTTATAACGTTTGGATTATACCATCAAAGAGATATAATCTAATATAGCATATTATATTCATCTTTCATCTGCTTTAAAATATTCTCATGCATCATTTTCCATTTCTACTTACTTATTTTGTCATCTTGTTTCGTAATTTTGTGGTTTCTCCTTTAGAAACGAATGTAATGCTGGGTTTTAGAAAATATCAGCTGCTTTAGAAGGCTAGAACCTTCCCTTAAAGATTATAAATAATATCCATGTCCAGGCCCGGGAAGAAACTGAAAATATAGGGTGTAATAGTTTGGGGGAAAAGAAGTATGTGCAGGTAATTATGCCCCCCAAATCTAGGATATATTATTTAATTCTTTGTTCATGTGAAATTTATAATTAAATGAATAGTCTCTTTCATTTACACAAAACTTTATATTTTCAGAGCTCTTTCTATTTTTAGAACCTCATTTGCACCTCACAAAAATCCTGAGGTACATGCGGCCAATCCCTGAAATTACAGTGATAAAGGACAGGTTTTTATTGATAGGAACACCCCCCCCCCACCAGCCAGCAAACTTCACAGAAAAGACAATATATATAATTGCACTGCAAAGAGAAAACGTCTCCACCATGCAACGAAGACCTATTGCCTATTGCAGCCCCCACCCCACCCCCATCCGCTCTCCCTCACAGCTCACCTGCGTGCGTATGCTGAGGGCTTCTCCGGACTCAGTCAAGGCTGACAAAGCACCATCTCCTAATCCTATCAGCTGTGTGAGCTAGCGCTGCCTTCTGTCTCAGTGACCCAATGTTGGGTGATCTGCACAGCAACAAGGAGCAGCTGACGTGCTTTACAACACGTCATGAGGAGAAGAAACTGCATTCTGGGGCATCCTGGGATTTTTTCTGTGGTGGCGTGGAGACCCATATTTTTCTCACTAGGGAGAGAGCTGCCCATTTTCCCTTAGAAGTGTGTGAGAGTGATCAATCCTCCTCTTACTGTATGTGTTAATGTTATTCAATGGTTAAGGGATATTGCTATTATATAACTGCAATGAGTAGAATTCCGCAAGATCACTCCCCGAGGAGGGGGCACAGAGAGTACCTGGGACAGAAAAGGGAGTGGGTAGCCTGAGGTAGGGCCGGCTAGAACATCCAATGGGTTCAGAGGGTGTCACTTATTTCTGTTCTGCAGAGCCCTCAGTCAGAGGCATCTCTCAGATGAAGAATAGGAATTAAGGAAAACTCCAGCCAAAGAGGCAGAGAGGTTGAGGGTTGGGGGCCTTGAAGGATGGTACGGATACCATCTTCCACTTGTCTGATGGGGAAGCAATAATCCTCCCCAAATGCCATCTGCTGTTCGTGGCCTTTTGCCCATTTTTAAGAATAGGGACAGATACTAGCCAAAGACAGAGGGATGGTGATTGTCTTGAACAAGCTTGGGGACACGTGGTTGGACAAGTACATGCATACTTGTCAGGGCAGTAGATTCAAATGACTGTAACTAAGACGCTCTGCAAATTGTGAGTGTCAAGGTTGCCATCCAAATAGGAGAAACTGAATCTTGGCATTTACCTAATGAAAAGCTTCAAATGACTGGACAAGACAGCAAGATGTGTTGGTCTTATAGATTTACAGAAAGGGCAAAGAAAGTTATCTATAAGGTAGGCATAGGAAGGCCTAAATCCAGAGGCTGAATTCTGGGCAGAGAGAAAATCACCTTCCACTCTTAGGACACCAAGAAACCAGAAAGTATGAGAAGCACAAGGCTGTTGAAAGCTGCCTGAGCCCAGTGGGGGAGCAGCGACCTGGAGAGAAGATGAGGCTGAGAGTCTTTTCACACATGGAAGGGGCAGAGCAGGTACCCCAGGTTAGAGACTCTGAAAGATTCAGTCAGCATCCACACCTGTCTAGGTTTAGAAAAGAAATTTATGATCTAAGTTCCCAGAAAGCAGATCTGTGGCTAGATTTGAGTTACGTTAAAACAATCTGTTCTCCATTATATCGCTTATTTCCATGATCTTGTACTTGTTTTCCATTCCAATTTCTAGTAAATGTTCTCCTCCTCCTTTTTCTTCTTTTTTGAAATTTTGCCTTTATTTCTGCTAAAAGATGGGGGAAGGATTTTGAGATTGTCTACTCAAGGGGCAAGAGCAATACAGCAAAATGGAGCAGAGCGCCCCTAGAGGCCAACTCCTGTGATGGCAGCTGCCATAATCCAGGGGAAATCTTGAAGGACCAAGCCAGTTGGACTTTATTTCCAACCTCCTAGGTTGGAGTGGAGTGGGATTTATTTCCACCTCCTAGGTCACTGCTGTGAACTCCCTTCCCTCATCACCTAAAATCCTATGACCTAATGAGTAAATGTAGCCCTATTATGTAGTTGTAGCTACTTTCCCACAGAAAAATCTGCAGAAAAATAAATCCAGAATTTGGAATCTAGCGAATGTTGTTTCATCTGCCTGTGTGTCTTCTTTAGTTATTTCTAGAATACCGTTTAACCAAAGAGGGAAAGAAGTACTTTTTTTAAAAGATAGCTTTAATATTTTCTTTTTAAAGATATAAAAACCACATCACCAAAATTCTGAAAAAGAAAAATATTACTCACCATTTCATTTTCCTAACATCAGTTACTCATATTCCTTCCGTTAACATTTTTGTGCATTTGCTTTCAGGCTTATCTACTGTGCATCAAAAACAGGACTGTTAAAATGAGAATAAAATTCTCATTTGGGGCCTCTTGATGCCATTGCATCTGGCTATTTCTGGATGGCGGTGGTAAACTCCTATGCCCATTGTTTTCCCAGAAGTTATTCCCTTCTGTTTTCCTCTGATTGGGCACTAATACAGGATATTATGCTCTTGGTCCTCCTTACCACTGCTGACAAACAGCTGGGGCGACAGCCAGAAGCTCAAGGGTATCTTCCCAGTTTCCTGGCCCTAGTGGTTACTGGACCAGCCAAATGTTTCAGGAAGAGCTGCCAGTGATATGATGGAGAATTAGCAAATTCAAGTCTTGAGAATGACCTCAACTCAGAGGGTGGTAGAGAAACATCTGTGTTCCTTTCAAATAGAAGCCCAGCTAATGGCCTGCCCTGATATGATGCTGATTCAAGGGACAACAGGAGAGTGAAATGAGTTTCCTGAAGTCTGCAAAGACATCTGTACTGAAAAAAAGTTTAATAAAGGACATGGAATCTCCTGTCCTATAGGCCCTTCTTTGCCTCTTTCTCACTGGGTAGAAAGATTACCTTAACCCCTCTAGGACTCAGCATATGATAAGCACATGTTAATTAAAAGAAGAAGAAAGGAAGGTAGGAAGGAAGGAAGGAAAAAAGGAAAGAAGGGAGGGAGGGAAGGAAGGAAAGAAGAAAGAACATTTTGTGCCAGTTAATGTCTTTGGGAAAATTAACTTCTCTGATCCTCATTTTCTCACCTATAAAATGGACTTAATAACAGTAATTACTTCATAGTGCTATTTAAGGATTAGATAAGAATACATGCAAAGCCTATCATTTATGTTGGGCACATGGTAGAGTTTAATAGACACCCTCTCTCCCTCAGGATCAACCACCATTTCTACCTCCTGCTTGCTTTTTTCATATTCTCCTTATCCTGAAGATTTTTATTTTAACATATACTCCTGTTTTACCCCAGGTGACTTATGAGATAGAAAGAAACTGAATTTTTCATGGGAAAAGATGTTGACAGGACCTTTCTTCCCAAAGATTAAAAAGCTGGAAGGCATGATAAATGGCCTGATACCTATCATCCATCAATCCATCCAGCCAGCCATTCATCCATCCGTCAGTGTTTATTTCATTCCTATTCTGAGCCACACACTGGCTCAGAAACTGTTTCCAGTGTATTCAAAGATGAACAGTTTCCTGTCCTCAAGTATCTCACAGTCCAGTAGAGATATGGGCGTGACCATAAACTGCTACACTATTCACTGTGTTAACATCTTGACAGATCAGTATCCTGAGGGCTTGCCAGTATCCCAATTAATCTGGGGTCTGGGCTTCCAGGGGTGAGTTTTAAAATGAATTTCGAGGGGCGCCTGGGTGGCTTAGTCGGTTAAGCGTCCGACTTTCGCTTAGGTCATGATCTCGCGGTTCGTGGGTTCGAGCCCCGCGTCGGGCTCTGTGCTGACTGCCAGCTCAGAGCCTGGAGCCTGTTTCAGGTTATGTGACTCCCTCTCTCTCTGACCCTCCCCTGCTCACGCTGTCTCTCTCTCTCTCAGAAATAAATTAAAAAACATTAAAAATTTTATTTTTTTTAATGTTTTATTTATTTCTAGGAGAGAGAGACAGCGTGAGCAGGGGAGGGTCAGAGAGAGAGGGAGACACATAACCTGAAACAGGCTCCAGGCTCTGAGCTGGCTGTCAGCACAGAGCCCGACATGGGGCTTGAACCCACAAACTCCATGGAGCTTCAACTCAAGAACTGTGATATCATGACCAGAGCCAAAGTCAGATGTTTAACTGACTGAACCACTCAGGTGCCCCTTTGATACTTTTAACAGAACTACCACTCCTGACATGAAGCTGAGCAGAGGGTAGTGGGTAAGCCCTACCTACCTGTAGATGAATGACACTTGCTCTCCAGCTGCAGGGGGACCTCAGTGCCGCCTGACAATCATTTTATGGCCCTTCAACAGCATGCTCTCCTATTCTCCACAGGGTTTATTTGAAACCCCCACACTTCAAATCTACTGGCTTACCAACCCCACTCTCATGTTACACAGATGCCCTCATCTCCTGACTGACAAAATAAAAGCTTTAAGAGAACTCTCTCAATCTCTTGCCTCCAAACCTACAAATTCACCTGCTTCCACCCCATCCTCTCCATTCCTGTTTCTTTAGAATGGAAGTTATCCCTCTTCTCTACAAGGGTAATTCTTTTACTTGGGCTTTGGATCCCACCCTTTTCATCTCTTAAAGGAAGTCATCCCATTAGTTAGTCCTTCTAAGACTCCAGGTTTCTATTTCTTTATCTATAAAATGGAACAATCATGGTACCTACTTCACAGGGTTATTGTGAACATCAGAAGAATTAGTACATGTGAAGAACCTGGAAGAGTCTCTAGTGTATATGAAGCACTCAGCTAGTGTTCACTGTGACTGATAGCTATTATTTTTTTTTTGATAACTTTAACTTACATTTTCTATCAGAGAGTTCACATCATCATTTAAATATGATGAGTCCTTTCCCAACAAAATAAATGACTCTCTTAAAGTCTCGTATCTATTATTACCCAGTTGCTTTTCCCCATTCATCATCAAACTTCTGAAAAAGAGTCTATATTCTCATGTCTCACTTTCTCCCTGCCCCTTCACTCTACCCATGCATGTATACCCACCATTCTGTTAAGAGATCATGCCCAAAGTAAAAATTACCTCCATCTGGTTTAATCTAATGGCTGGTTTTTATCTTAATCTTGACCTCTCACCAGCCTTTAGGACAAACACTCCCACACTTTTGAAAACTGCTTTCTTTCTATAACTCAGCCCTCCTGGTTTGTTTTTTTCCCACTTCTCTGTATCCTTTCTGACCATTCCTTAAATGTTGGTGTTCCTCATTTACTAGCCTTGACTGTCTCATATTTTTACCTCACCTTCCCTCCCTAAGTAATATCTTTCCTTTTAATTGGTTCCATTATTACTTATAGGCAAGTCTTCCATAAATTCTACAAATCCACATCTCTATTGCATGACGATCCCATAATCCATCTGGATATCTTGACTTTTGTATCCCATAGGGTCCACAAACTCACCATATCCCAAACTGAATCTATCATATTTCTTCTAAAAGCTAATTTTCTTTCTGTGTTTTCTAAATTAATAAACTCTGTTATTTTGCAGACCCAGGAAGCTGGGTGGTACTCTGAGCTCTTCTCTCTCCTTCACTTTTACAACTAATTGGAACTAAAGTCATATCTTTTCTACCTCTTAATTATCTTTAAAGCATGTTCATGTCAGGGCACCTGGGTGGCTCAGTCGGTTAAGTGTCCGACTTTGGCCCAGGTCATGATCTCAGTTTGTGGGTTTGAGCCCCACGTTGGGCTCTGTGCTAACAGCTAGCTCAGAGCCTGGAGTCTGTTTCAGATTCTGTGTCTCCCTCTCTCTAACCCTCCCCTGCTCATGCTGTCTCTCTCTCTCTCAGAAATAAATTAAAAACATTAAAAAAAATTTTTAATTAAAAAAATGTTCA
Organism: Hyaena hyaena; assembly: GCF_003009895.1. Lineage (NCBI taxonomy): Eukaryota > Metazoa > Chordata > Mammalia > Carnivora > Hyaenidae > Hyaena > Hyaena hyaena. The sequence continues at coordinate 502,513 of NW_024081119.1, forward strand.
TTTCTCTACATCTCTTCCAGCCTGGATTTCTAACCTGGCCCACAGACTGGTCTCCTTCAGTACATTTTTCAACAGTAGCTAGTGATCTCTTTAAAGTGCAAACTTCATCACTCTCCACCTCATCCTGCATCTCCTGGCCCCAGTGGAAGCCCTTCAATGCTCAACATTGCTCTGAAGCTAACATTCATACGCTAACATATGGCTTACAAGATCTCTCCTTATCTAATCCTTGCATTCTACTTTTGACTTTCACAAATGTTGTTTCTTCCACCTAGAACACTTCCCAATCTCCAACCTCCATCTTTCACTACCACCATCTGGTTACTATTGCCCTCCAAAGAGATTCATTGAAAAATATGACTTGTTAGAGTTACGAATTTACTCCAGTCTTGAGTGTGAAACAGAAAAGAATGATTTCTGGCTTCGAAAATGCTTTCTGCTGTAACCATACGAGTGTATAGTATTAGGGAAAGATAAATCCATATTAAAGACAAGATGAACATGAAGGCTGTGTTAGCTTTTGGGCTAGTAACAGAAGTTGAAGAGCAATTCAAAAGACTTTTTTAGTGATCAAGTGAAATAATGACTTCCAAATTGGTATAACTTGAAAAGCTTCTGCCAGAGAAAATACATACGTTTCATCCTATTTATTATAAAATATTAATCTTAGCTTCATTATTCTAATAGACTCACTTCTCTTGAGTGAGAATTCAAAGGATGCTCTTTGAAAAAGTATTCCCCTGACTCCTTGTTATAGTTTTTCCTCATTTTCCCTCCTACCACTTATTTGACTTTTAGTATTAAAATAGGAAACAATTTTAGTGAGGACTTATTTTTTTAAAAAGACACCGGCATTTATATTTTTAAATACTCATATGGCTGCATTGCTGTATTTTTTAAAATAATAAACTCAGGAAAATCCAACTTTTTCAACTGATAAATGACTTAAGTAGATCTATTTTGAAACTTGGAAAATTTATAATAAATAATTACCGGGGCAAGGGAATATTAGAACATCCCACACTATAAACCCTTCTTATATACACGTGAGATGCTAAGTATAGAAGCATGAGTTTGTTAAAACCAATGTGCTTGCATTTCTCTTAGTAAACATCTATAATCTCTGTGTATAAATTACTATTTTTTTTCTGTCTACCTTAAGGCCAGTAGTTCTCTCCACAGAGTTCTAAATCAGAAACACGTCTATGGGAAAGGACTGTGCAATGCTGCAGATGGGAAATAAATATAGATGAAAGAATCTTCTGTTTTTCATGTTTGGCTTTTAATTACACAATAACAGATATCCGAAATGGTATTTTTAAAATATCACAATGGAGCTGAAACAAATAAAAATTAGGCAGTTTTTGTAGTACTCAGCTAAGAACTGCCTTACTGAGTTATACTTTCATTGTTATAAATCCTATCCTCTGAATTCCAGACTTTTTATAAATAACTGATTTTATTTATTCAAGAAATATTAACTGAGACTTTCCTTGGTATATACCAAGAACACTGGTAAGTATTAGGGGACATTTAAGTAGTTTGGCTTAACAGTAGAAATAGATATGATTTTTAAATTTGACTCTGTGCCTTCAGCAGTTTTGGGACTGTTATATGGCCATGAAGAATAAAGGCAGAAAAATGAAATCCATCCAACCATGCTGCATCCTTTTGGGCAGTTTTAAAATAATTAACATAAAATATGATCATTTTACACTTAGAGAATAATGACATGACCTACTTATTTTTGACATGACCTACTTATATTTGAAGATAGAGCAAAAATATAAATGCAAATGCAAACATAAACACCACAAAACAATGCTATTTATTAATACCAGACATATGTGGGGGGTTTTTTATCCATAATTAAGAAATGTGGTCAAGTGAAAATCAAGCAACTCTTTCTTCCCCTTGGTTGAGTCTCATGAATTCCTTTTCCATAGAGCATTGCTGTTTCTATACACATTAAAAGCTTGGGGTGCCTGGGTGGCTCGTTGGTTGAACATCCAACTCTTGATTTTGGCTCAAGTCATGATCCCAGGGTGGTAGAACTGAGCCGCACATTAGGCTCCACACTGAGACTTAGTGTGGAGCCTGCCTAAGATTCTCTCTCTCTCTCTCTCTCTCTCTCTCTCTCTCTCTCTCCTCTGCCCCTCTCCCCTGCTTGTGTGCTCTCTCTAAAAGCAAAAACAGAGCACATAACAACTCCTTAGTGATAAGAAATGTATTCACTCCTTCATTCTATTTTGCCAGAGTAGTTCTATTATTATACTTTACTGCAAAACAGTCACATCTTCATAATTTACAATTAGAGTCAGAGATACTGGCGATTTACAGAGGGAATTTGAATAGAAAATTCTGCTTCCTTTTTTGTTTTAGAAGAATATAGTTCTTCTTCAAAACTGAGGTTTTCTGAGGGTCTTTTCCCTAAAGGTAATTTGTTTGTTCTGGTGAGCTTGAAAAGAAAGAAAAGGTTGACATCAAGTCTGTGTTACATAGTCCTGATGTTGGGCCTTCTGCAGAAATGTGCATTAGATATTCAAGCCCTGATCAAGTATTTTATTCCTGTAACCTGACTTCATCCTTTGCTTTCCACCGTTGCCGTTGAAACTGGAAATGACTGCAGAATACAAATCATATGATAAATATTTGGAAATTTGTCTTTGTAGTTTTTCAGCACCGCTGCCAACTTTCTGGCCTAGAGAGCTGTGGGAGGCTTTTCAACCTGAAACCTTTGAGCAATCCCATTCTCTAGCCAACTGGGAAGCATCCATGATTTAATTGTAGTAGCCTTTCAAAGGGATTAATAGACGCTTCGAGTTCTTTGACTGTATATTTAAGGCTTGCTCATTTGTGAGTCATAGATTTATATCCAATAATTTTAAACACTGAGATGCATCTTCTTTATGGAGCCCCCCAAAATATGATTTGAATTGCATCAGTATAAATGAGTATGAGGCCTCTTTCCCTAAAATTTGTAATCACAATATGATCCCTCATTTAGTCTGATCCTACTGAAAGATGCTACTTTTGGGTTTCTTTCTGCATTCATTAGTAAATCACTGCACCAGTCCCTTCCTTGATCATCCTGAGGGTAAGGTGGCACTTTTCAAGCAACAATGTGACAGTGCAGATCACACTGTTCCTCAGGAAGGCAACACTGTTTGGAGAGTAGGTTTACTATCTCATTGAGGAGAGAAAATATAGAACAAAGTTTTAGACTAGTCAACATCTTCAGGTAGCTCTGGTTTCTCATTTGTAGGACTGGAATTGAGTTCTCAGTGACCAGCCTTTAAACTGAGGGAGTAACACAAGAAATAAGGGCTTTGCCTGCCGTTTTGTATGCTACCACTAGTGCATCCCATCCATTTTCTTTAGTGTTGTTAGACAGTCTTCCACAAATTCTGCTGAAGTTTTTAATTCACAAAGAGTGGCTGCCTGATAAAAATTATAGAGAAGTGTGGCAAAAATGTGAACGAAGCCAATATTTTCAATGTGCTCTCAGCTGCTAGCTCTCTAACTGGTGAAGACGAGGTACTGAAATTAGGAAAGGCATTTCCTGCTTGAGCAGATCAGAAACTTCTCTCTTGATTTGGAGATTAGAGCTAATAGTGTCACCCACTAAATTACATCCACTCCAAGTACTGAGACTGTGTTAAGAATTATTCCTCAAACTTTCTGTATTCATCTGCTTGGCCTCTTTTAAGCTCAATAATTTAACAGTTGGCAAAGGAGTCTTACCCACACAGAACTTAGACTTCATTTTATAGGCACAAGCACTTGAGTTTTGGGACCCAATAGTAAGGATGGAAAAGTCCTGGGTTTGCTGAACAGTGACCATGAGATCATGTCTGATGGCTTTTCCATGTGAGACTTCTGTTTACTTTCAGCAGGGTAGTCTTGCCCTCCACAATGGACTTGCAGTTGGACGATAAGAGAAAATTAGTCAAGGGAATTTCCAGATTCGCTACTGTGTAGGCAATAGCAAACAACGTGACAATCTGCTACCTCTTGTTTGCCTCAGCACCTGTAAGGCTTCCATTCAGGATTGTCAAATTGGAGTTCTCCAGTGTAACAGGGTAGGGACTTTTCAAAGCTGATAATGCTCTGTTGCACTTCCCAGCCTACGTGTTTATTTACACTGTCCTTTTTTCAATGAGGAACTAGAATGTTAGAATGTTATTTCAGAGTGGCTCAATTTGAATTTCTTCTTTGGTACACAGAGAACAATAAATTTTACCAACCAAGCTCACTGCCAGTTCCATAGTGGCTCTTCACTTCTGCTTCCATGTTTAAACTGTCCCCACCCTAACAAGCATTCTGTTGTTCCTTCATGCTTTCACTTAGTTTTCCCCCCTCTCTTCCAAATCTTAGAGCCCTTTTGCAGTCTTTTTATAAAATAGTGTACAAGTCAGTTTTAAAAACTTACACTGCTAAGCTCCTAAGTACGTTGGTCATGTGAAAATACAAATGCTGCATGGAAAAGGACAAAATAAATTGGTTTTGCTCCTAAATCAGCCAGAATGTTTATGAAGCGAGCAGCCAATTAGTCAATAGCCAAAGAGCTCTGATGAAATGAGTCTAAAATATAACCAATTCTCGGCCATCTTGTGGCAATATCCATTTGGCTTCATTTATTTTAAATAAGAAATAGATAGACATCTTTCCATACTGATTTCAAGTTTAAAATAAAACCAGAACCACATTTTTTGTTTGTTTGTAAATCAAAAAGTAACAGCCATTTTTCTTGTGAGGCTAGGAATACAGCTGGTCTAGTTATTCACAATTCTAATAAATGGCTTCCATCAACACTATGGTAGAAGTTACAAATGATTTTAATGTCATTTGATTATTTATAAATATTGGAAAGATAAGTATAGTTGAAACTTTCTGGACTGTGTACTTAACTATGTCGAGATTGTGTCTTATCTCAAATAACCCAATTGGGGTTCCCAGCTATTGTCTGATATCTTAATATTCACACTTACCATTTTTCAATGCTAAGGTTTATTTTCTATGGCTCAAATGAAAATATATTTCCAAGTGTACTGTGGCCAGCCTATTTGCGAGATCATTACTGCCCAAGCATAGGAAAATCTTTAATTCAAGGCTTAAGAAAACCATAACATGATCAACAAGAAAAAACAGAAATTAGAAATAAAAGCAATAACGTAAGTAAAAATAAAATAAGACACATTAACTGATATTATTTTCTGCTCATTTGACACAAATTAGTAAATATTTCTGACATTATGATTTGACTCGAACCTCCAAAATATTTCGCACTAAGCATTATTGAGAAGTTCTGACTGTGCCACTACTTTAACTTCTGACAAATAAAAGGCAGGTAGGTACTCATTCCACAGTGAATGAACTAAAAAAGACATGAATTTCTGGGTATTCTCAAAGGAAATTCTGGAAACATACAGAGAACATAGATCCTTCCACATACAAATCTATAGCAGCTTACTCTGAAAATAATTATGAAATTCTAGACATCATATCCCAAGAACTGTAAGATAAAACAGGAGGCAGTTTAAGCTGAAATGATTTAAAGGAGAAAGGGAAACTAAATGGTAAAAGAAAGAAAAAAGTGAGGATATTGCATAAGGAGACCTCCAAGGCCTCTAATCTGGGAGGGAAAGAAGGAAGTACGTTTTGGACAGAATCATGTGCACCATATAGTGATCTCATACCCATGGACTCAGCAGGTGCTGAGACAGGACTATTGAGGAAGCACCTTCTGACCCTTGAGAAGTTAAGACAAAGTCAATGGTCTCCAAGGTACAGGAAGCTCCCTGGCCAGGCGGAGACAACTAAAGGAATTCTGGAGATGTGGCAAGGGTACAGTGGCAATTTGTAGATAAAAAATTATGATATTTAGTATGTGGAATAAAACCAGTGCCATAATTTATTTCCTAAGTCCGATGTTTGCTGCCATCTACATACATAAATGCATTGAGGAGGAGAGGGAGAGATCTATAATCTGTAATGGTAACTGAGTGTAGTTTACATGTGCCTGGGTAATACAGAAGACTTTTAACTCAACAAAATGGAGAAATGGCTTTAAAAAGTATCCTGCAAAAGAACTGCAGGTTGAAGTTCCTGCTGATAGTGCCTGCCTTATCTCCCAGTATGAACTTATCATTAGCTACATTACCAAGTGAAAACAATGGAGAGTAGGTTACATCCATCAGGGTGTATGCTCAAAAATTGTGTCTTAGAGATATGGGGCCAAAGAAGTTTGTCGAGCACAGGTCTAGGGTCATATAGAATTAAAGACCAAATATACAACCTTATCAAATTAATTACCTATGAGAAGTAATATCTATGCAAAAATGCAGTCTTTGATGTCTCTGATGTATTCTTTTCTCTAGAGAACTTTCAAAATCTCTGTGATGTGTACTGTCAAATTTAGACCTTCAGCTTATACAAGCTGAGGGCTTTCATCCCCAAATCTCACCTGGATATGTCTACATCCAAATAGGGTTGTCCCAAACCCAAACTTTAAATTTCTTTCTTATGGTTTACTTATTTTTGAGACAGAGAGAGACAGAGCACGAGCAGGGGAGGAACAGAGAGGGAGACACAGAATCCAAAACAGGCTCCAGACTCTGAGCTGTCAGCACAGAGCCCAACACAGGGCTCGAACGCACAGACCATGAGATTATGACCTGAGCCAAAGTCAGACACTTTAACCAACTGAACCATGCAGGTGCCGCATCCAAAACTTATTTCAAATGTTAAGTCCTTTTTTCTTATTCTCTTCAAATTAGCTCCTCATCTCAAACTTATCTATGTCACCCTCATTTCTTTAGGACATGAAACAGAGATTAGCATAGATGTGAAGAGCATGGGATTTTAATCTAGGCTTCCTGGATTAAAATTGCTGCTCAAGTTACATTTTCTCTATGAATGTGTTTCCTCGCCTATAAAACAGAAGAAATATTAGTACTTACATCAATAAATGCATCATGAAATTTAGAAAAGCCCATGGTAAGCACACAAAACACTGGCACAGAGCAAATGCTCAAGAACACTGGCTACTATTATTTTTTTTATCTGTGCTCAAAATTTTGGGGTCATTTTTTGACCATCTCACCCACATATTTTAATTTTTTGTTTCCAGTCAGACACCAAGTCGTCTCTGTTCTCCTCTCAAAAGCTGCTCCTGGCCTAGTTCCGTGGCCATTGCCCTAGAGACAGGCATCCTTCCAACTTAGGCTAAAGCCAACAGTCTCTGACATGGTCTTCCTCTCTGAAGTCTACCAGGGCATATAGTTTAAATATGGTTTTAATAGCATTTAAGGTTGGCTTTACTTTGCCAATTCCTTGGTTATTCCAGCCTAATTTGAGTTCCCCTTTTCTGAACGGAAGTATTTGTTCCATAGACCTTAGCACTCCCTCTCCATTGGATTCCTAATATCTGTCTTTTCTTCTCAACCCTCAATGCAAAGGAAGCAGTCATTTTCTGTTCTTTTCACCTTCCCATAGCATCTGGCCCCAAACACAATAAACAGATTACAAACACATAACTGTTGATCTGAAGTTGATTCAAATATATTACAATATAGAAAAAGTCACGGGTGATATTTATCATGGATTATGAAGGGAAGCTTGGATCTTCAGATATACTATTGATTTCTGAGATGAGAAACAAGAAAAGAGTTACCTTCTTCTTCAACATAATGTTTAATGCCACTGTCAAGGATTCTGCAAATATTAAGTGAATTTTATGGATATATTGTACTAGAAATATAGAAACACATAAAACAGTCTCTTCTCTGTCCCCTTTACTTATTATACTTGGGGAGTCAAGTTTATAAAAATTTATGAATAAGAACAAGGGAATAGGGCAGAGATAGGACTGACTTTGATAAGGACAATAAAGGATGAAATGAATAGGACTGTCTCTGGTGAAACCTGACATATTTCCTAGGCATCATCTATCATGTTTAACTCATAACTGGCTTAAATATTCTTATTATGATTAGTCAATGCATGCACATATAATGGTAATAAATCAATTACACTTTTGAATTTGGTCACTGAGTGCATATTTTTGACAAAATAAGTTAGAGTGAGTATATGACCAAACCAGTAGTATTTGGTAGAGGTTCTTTTTTTTTTTTTTTTTTTTACCAGTGTCATTTAATTAAAACATTTCTGGTGGTACTTTATTATTTACCTTTGTCTTTTCTTTTCCTGAGTATACTTTTAAAGTTCTCTTTTTCACTCTTATTTTCTAGTCTTCTCCTTGACCTCTATATTTTTCAGCAATTTACCCCTTATGCCCTTAAAGAAATACCTGAGGTACTTATTGGATTTGTTTAGTGTTGCTGATGTTTTCCCTATTGAACATGTTGCAGATTAGCCTATACTTCTACCACTAATTAGAATTTAAATTTGAAAGTAAAAACTATGGGCTTTGGCTTATTGTAATGCCCACTTAGTACTGTTATTACCACTAACAGGGCTAACACACATGTAGTACAATCTCTTAATATATTAAGTTAAATCAACAGGTAATTTGTAATTTTGTATAGGATTGACCCAAATGATTTCCAATTCACTAAAATTCTATAATGGCTCAAATCGAGAGAAACAAAGCCACAAAAGAGTATGTGCTGAGTCATGGTATAGGCATTATTTCTCAAAGTGTGCTGCTAGTGTGTTAGTCCTGTGAAATGCATGGAGAAAAAAATGCACTCCACTGTCAACAAGGACAGGGAAATGCTGTATATCAAGTGGCCCTTTGAAAGTTCTCAATCCAGAGTAGTAAAGAGACAAATTTGACCATGTTTAATCCAGTATTTCCCTAACTCATTTGATCATGGTATTTTTCCCCCCTCAGAAAACGCTACTCTGGCAGTCCCAGTGTTAGAAGAAACATACTTCAGCAAAGGCCAGTACAAAGTGATGAAGATTCCAGAAATGAGAGAGACCACTTTCAGTTGGGGAAGACCATTATGGAAAAGGAATATTTTGAGTTAGATCTTGAAGATTGACAAAGGGCACATTGTGAGAGGAAAAACAGGGCAGAGAGCACTAGGTGTTAAAGGGAGGCGTGGAAGATCCTCCTTGGGTTCCTGCAGAATAGAAATGAGGAAATGAGAGGTGAACATTATGTAAATGATACTACATAGTAGAATGATTAACAAACTATGTATACATTTCCTCTCATATAATCACAATTACTAAAATGCTTATTTGATCATGAAACTTATTACTTAAAACTTGAAGAGTCAAAAAAAAAAAGAATACAAACGTGAGGGCCAGCTGCATGGCTCAGTTGATGAGCATCTGACTCTTGATCTCGGCTCAGGTCATGATCTCACAGTTGGTGCGTTTGAGCATAGTGTCAGGCTCTGTGCTCATAGTGCAGGGTCCATTTGAGATTCTTTCTCTCTCCCTTTCCCTCTCTGCCCCTCTCCCACTTGCATGTGCTCTCTCTCTCTCTCTCTTTTTCTCAAAAAAATAAATGAACTTAAAAAAAAAACTTGAAGGGTTACCCTGTCCAATAAAAATAATGAGCTACATATGTACTTCTTAATTTTCTAGGAACAACATTAAAAAAGTAAAAAGAAACAGATTAACTTAACAATATATTTTATTCAACCCAACATACCCAAAATATTATCATACCAACATGTAATCAACATAAATATTATTGGGATTTTTCTCTTTTTGGCCACACATCTAACATTATAATACTGGATTGCACAGGTCCACCAAGTAGGATAAATTAGTTGGAAAAAAACAGTCAATTTGGATAATTTTCTGATAATATTGACCATGACTGAAAGTTTTAAACTCTTTAAATTAGTAAGACACATTTACTTTATTGGTTTCTAAAATTTGTTTTATTTTTTTAGCTGGATTTCATACAAGCAATTTAGCTGTAATTATAGATTAAAAGTGAAAAGCTCAATTTTCCCTCCAAATCAGTTAATTAAAGTGAATAAATTACCTTCTTGTTCTCTTTTAACTATTAACAAGTTAAGAAAATTTAGTGGATTTGTGACAGTTGAACACAAAGGCTCCACTACTTATGCCAGCTGATTTGTAACCATATACATGTTCTTCGAAACTATTTTTCAGGTTTTCAGAATTTTAAATGATTCCTCCTGCTGGTACAATTTCTTCACACTTCATCACATTTCTAAATAAGTGATCATGTAACTGAAGATTTCATGTCCTGAAGGCATTATACCAACCCTTCCAAATGCTTCAACATTCAATACAAAAAAGCAGTTTCATTCGCACTTCCCACTTTTGGATCCACTAAGACCATTTGGGGGAGAGAAAACTAGAAACCTGCTCTTCTGTTTTTGTTTTCTACGAATTCTCTTTACTGAGAACTTGTACATTTTTTTGCTAAGTTTCCAAAAGCACATTTAATCCCCGTCAGAAACTGAGTGAATATGGCACATCCTTTAAATGGAAGCTCTGGAAAAATCTGCTGCTTTAAAAACGGAAAATGGAACGCCAAGGCACCTGCTGTGCTTCTGAGCAGAGAGCTCTTTTCTAAACGACCAGTGTGGACACGAACGGAACAGGAATGGAAAATATCCAACAGCACAGCATAGTCTTTGAAAGTTCATGGCTTTATTACAGGGCTTCTGAGAGTCAGCACTTTAACATATTGGGCTGGATAATTCTTTATTTGGAGGGCTGTCCTTAACTCTAAGCCCTGCACTTTTGGCCTCGACTCACCAGATGCCAGTAGCACCACCCCAGCACCTGCCCTCACCCTGGTCTTGACACACCAAAAATGTCTCCAGATATTGCCAACTGTCCCCTGGGGCAAAAAATTATCCTTGATGGAGAACCACTGGGCTTTCAAAGTCTGAAAATTACAGATTTAAAATTATACTTTGAGCTCTAGCTTCAGAGTACAAACCCATTAATATTATCATCTACATCTGCTTTATCTAAGAGCTTGTAACTCTGGAAAATAGATTAGTTTCACATACTATTTTCTTGTAGCCCACTTTCTCAATCTCAATGATCTTGTTTTAGCTTGCTCTCTAATTTAAATTTAAATACCCATCCTTATTTTTACCTAGAATCGATATATCATCATAATATCATATTGGCATATCAACAACATACTATATATCATTATGATATGTTGACTTTCATATACAATCATTACATGTGACAGTGAAAAAACTGCAGCAGATTAAAACCCCTTAGAAATATTTCAAGGGTGTATATTGAAATTGTTTCTCTAATGACCTGTATTCCCTAAGTAAACAAGAAGGGCACTAAAACTTCACCACCTTCAATTTGGTATTCTTCAGTAGTAACACAAAGAAGATGAAATAACTCATGTTTCAGTTAGTATCTAAAACCTTTCCAACCACAAAAATACCATGTATGAAGAAAACACTTCAAAGCAAGATGCTTATTTCTTCACCTCCTTTAAAATAGTTCAGAAATGAAGCATCTTATACTTACTACAGCCTATTCCTTGTCATAGGTAAAATCTGGATATTTAAGTCCAGTGAAAACATTCCATGTCTTTAAGCTTCTGTATTTATTTTGGAATGACAGAACAGGAGGCAGATATGAGGACATGAACATGGTAATTTCATAAAGACAGCACATGGAACAGTGTATACATAGTATTTGTTCTCTACTACCCTCTGGTGGCTTGTTAAAAAAAAAGTAGTAGTTAAAAAAAACTTTAAAAAACATTCTAATCACTGATCATATCAATATCAATAGTATTTACTGGTAAACACTTGTGGTAGGCTTAATGGAAATTCTCTCATTTAACCATCAACAGTTGCTTGAGGTGGATACTATGACCCACGTCTGATAATTAAGGAAATGGAAGCTCAAACTGTTGAAATAACATGTCCAAACTGATGTACCTGGTAGAAATGGTGTTCAAATTCATATCTTTTTAATGCCAAGACTCAAGTTCATTGTGTGTGTTGCTGCTTCCTGGGCAACTTTTAATGAGAGCTGGCCTGATACCACGAGTCTTGTAATTCCAGAAGGCTAATGGACTTTTTGGCAAAACAGTCATGTCTTGTCATATTCTCATTTAAATTAATCAAATTCCACTATTCAATTTGAGAGAGAGTGAGATAGGGAGAGAGATTTTTAATAGTGGAACCATTTTCCAGCTTAGGCCTGAGAGTTAACTTAGGCCTAAAAATATAAGCAATGTGTTGTTTATTATTGCTTGCTTTTGAGCCTTTTAAAAATGATATCAAACTCTAAAAAATGTTTTTTAAATAAGCGATGTGCATCCGTTATTTCTTGCTTTATTACATCTCACTGGGCCACATGTTTCTAGTGTTTAGAGATATAAATCCTTTTATACAGGGTCCTAATTATAAGCCAACAAGTCACCTAGTATTTAACTAACGAAAGTGACCTGTTCTGATGCTAGAAGGAAATTGGCTGAATAGCGAACTTACAATTTAAAGAATTTTCAAAGATAATTTGAATTTTATTATTATTGTTGTTGCTAGTGGTATTTACTTCTCATGCTTTCTTTAAAACTTCAACCCAGCATACAGTGTGATGGCGCCCCCTTTGTATGTGTGTATATGTGCTGGGAGAATGGGGGTAAGAGGTGATTTTGAGGGAGTATCACTCCATAATTTTCGATAGGAATCATGAAGCCAAAAAACATATTCATCATGGTATCAATGAAAAAAGTAAAACAGTGTCCTGTCCTTTTAGACCACTGCTGGTAAAGATGAATATATTTTAGAGGTTCTTAAGATGACTGAGCCAGGGCAACACTGAATGATAAATGTTGTTTTATCTTCAAATAGGAGAGTCCTTCAAAAGAGCCACAGTGAAAAAGATTGTGCTGATAGTTCAAGCTCAATAATTTATAACGTCAAATTCCTCTTAATTTTTGTTATGTGTATTTTGTGAGAAATAATAAATATGCATTACATCAGATTTTAGGTACAAATGGACTGAAATTCATCCACATGTCAAATATCTGAGTGCCTATGAAAGGGCAGAATTGAATACAGAGCTAAGTTTTCACCAGGCAGTAGAAATGCAGGCATATTTCCCTGACTTATTTAATTACTTTATGAAGCAACTGATCTCTGAGATTGAGGATAATTAGTGGACCTGGTGTAAATACCTATAAAATCTATTGAAGTCAATTACATTGATGGAGTATTATTATATAAAACATATCAATGTGCTGAATTTTAAGAGGAAAACATCTTATTGTCATTTCTGATTTAATACCATGTGAGATTTTATTCAAACACCGTAGGTTTTAATTTCAGGAATGCAAGTTAGAGACTCTATCAATGAAAAGTTCCTTTGGGTTTATTCTTTCCTCATCCCAACCTGTCCCAGAAAATGCAAGGCAGCCAGAGGCTACCATTTCTTAACAAAGAAGAGCACATCCATTGATTTTAAAGTTTACACATGAAGGACTTCGCTTTGTTAGCTTAAATCAGTGCTTATGCCTTGACTACAACTGTCTTTCTATAAGTACTATTGACTGAGCCTGGATCTTAGCTACATATGTAACATGTGGGATATTCATGCATGCTTATGCTGTCCAAGTCCTTAGTAAGTGATGGAATGTTCACCACAGGTACTTTTATTTTCAGGAGAAATGTAGAGAATTTGTGGGCTTAGGCCAAATGAAGAAAAGAATAGTGACAACAGAACTGTGAACAGAACTCTAATGAATACATTAATTGTCATGATGTAGAAATTAGATTCTGTTATTGCCCATAACATATATATGTATGTACCAAAATACCAAGAAAAACATCTAAACTGAACATGAAAAAGCTAAAATTTTATTTTAAGGAAATTATAAAATTCAGACTTTTCATATTTATGAAAAGAAAATTCCAGAAAACTATAATGTTACATATGTTGCCTTATAGATCTTACTTTTGAAAGTCATCTTCTCCTGTCCCGTTTGATTTCCAAATGTCTCTTGACCTTTACAACGATGTTTATCTTGTAACACTGTTTTAAATGAGCCCATTGTGTAATTATTTTTTGGTTTTGTGTGCACTACAGAATGAGGATATATAAATGGTGGTTCAATTCTATCATCAGTGTTTAAACATATCTTTAAATAATGTTTTAAATTAAAGAACATTTGCCTTATCTCTGCCAGGATAGCAGTTTTTACCAAACAACCCTGATTCCTTCCTACCTTTTCTTCTCCCTACTTTCTTCCATCCTTCCTTTTCTTATATCTAATATCATTCTGGGTAGAACATATTTTTTCTTTATATTTTTCTCTAAAGAAAGGAAAGAGAGACAGAGACGGAGTTGGGGGAGAGAAACTGGCTTAGTTTATGTAGGTATCAAAGGGAATCTCCATACAGAATTGCTCCCCTTCAAGTTCTAAGGGATAAAAGAATCTACAGGTTCTTTTTAAAGGACTGATTAAGACATCTCTCAAATTATAAATCTTCTAGATGAAGCTGCTTGCCTTTTGCAATTCATAGCATAGTAATGAGGTATGAAATTCCTGACTTCAAATGTGTGATGTTGGTTTTTCCCCCATAATAATTCTTTTTGATAGAGTAGATTCAAATTTTTATGCAAAAATGCATTCTTTATGGTGAAGTCATGTAAATCCAAGACAAATTTTATTTCAGATTTCTCAGGTTTTCTCCTCATTATGGGTAAGGCATAGTATTTTTTTTAAAGAGAGGAAGCTATGTGAGTGCATATTTCATAAGCTTCTTATTCATTATTCATACCATTAGAGATAGAAGGAATATACACACATGGAGAATTCTCTCAGATGTGTCCTCTGAGAAGTACACTCAGCCTAAACCTCAAGGGTCTCTTTCAGTGGGGGCTGGAGGGAAGCTCGAGAAGACAGCAGATGGCCTTCCTAGAGATATTCTGATAGTAACGCTCCAGTGGGTTCCAGTTCCACTGGAATTTAATTTTTGGCCACATGAATTAAGCCAATAGAACTTTACCACAAAATACTTTGAGTAATTACAGCATTTGAAAAGTTTCAAACTAGTTTTATTCTATGCATTTCAGAAATATTATTTCTTGAAATATGAAAATAAAACAGTCTCTTATTTCAAAGGACTCATGTCACTTATTTACTTACTTTATAAACTGGACTCATGCTTCTTGAAAGAATGTACAGCTGATTTAGGCCTAGGAGTTAATTAATATGCATTGAAGATGCTGTGTACTTTATAAATATTTCATTATAAAAATGAGGATAGCATGTTCCTCCTCCACTTGAATTAAAAAGAAGTTATTAGTGTAAACCATTTTGAAAAATTCTCATTTATGAAGTCAAAATCAGTTAATAAACTAAGGGCTAAAATATATTATGTAATTTAAGAATAGGAAGGAAAATCTTTGTCCTTAATATCAGATTATATTTTTACCAGAACCATCTATATAATTTCAGTCATAAATGAAATATTAAAAAGAAAACAAAGAAATAAAAATGAATTTTAGAAGCAACCTTTTCCTGCACCTTGCTTCTGCATATACCTGATACAGATTCTTAGTTATTTTCTCAGGAAAACATTTACCGACACTAACAAATTATCATGTAGTTGGTTATCATTATTAGAAAGAATGTAACAAACAAGTAATTTTAAGGTTGCTGTGCATTTAATAAACTGTAATTGAGAATCTGGGGTCTCAATATCAATGGCAGGTGTCTAACTCTAAGTTCACTGTACAGCATCAGGTTTTTTACACACAAAATATAAATTAGCAAGAATTCAAATGAAATAGTAAAAACATAAGTAACTTCAGTATTGAGATTTATAACTTGATGTCCAGAGATTGTCTGATTAAAAATGATTTAAATATTGTCTTAATAAATTGGGCTGTGGACATGGCATCCAACAGGGAATGGGATTTTTTTGTATAATTAAGAAATGTGTCAGTTTGGCATTTAGTGGATTGCTTTGGCAGTAGTCAGTTGTTATCAACATTTAAATTGGCTAAGATTCTAGAGTGTACATTGTGGAAAAATCTGTGTGTGTGTGTGTGTGTGTGTGTGTGTGTGTGTGTGTATGTTAAGGAAGACAAAGAAAAAAAAGAGCAAGAAATATATATTTGGAAAGAGACAAGTGATATACATATATATGAGTTAAGATTTGGGATGGAAGCTTTTTAAAGAACTTGTGTCAATAAATGACAATGTTCATAAAACTAAAAGAATTTAAGACACTTTAAAATAATATATAGAAATTTATCCCTGAAAACATTTCAATCAAAATATATGAGAGAATTCAAATAATTTTATATGCTTTTTGCATTTAAAAATAAGGATGTTTTTAGTCATTTCTTTTATTTTAGTATTTAGGCAAATTAACAAACCTTGCATTTTCTGCATTACTTCTTAGTTACTTTGAATGTTTAAATTATTTTGAAGTGAATTACAAGAAATACACATCATATTCCATGCAAAGCTCTGAATTAATCCATTTTTAAAAAAACAGAAAATGAATAAACACAATAGATGAGACATGATAGCTTTTTTATACCCACTGCCTGAAGAAAGCCATTTTTTATGGTGAAGTCATATAAATTCACGACAAATTTTATTTCAGATTTGGAATAAATAAATATTTGGAAAAAAATAAATTTGGAATGTTTTAAAGTTAAAATTAGTCAGCTAAAGAAGGAAGGGGAAAACTAAGATCAAGCATCAATCATGCTTGACATTTTAACATGCATTATCCCATTAATTCTTTCAATAACCCTCTAAATAAAGTAGTAATCTAACCATTTGTTCTTGATGAGGAGACTGGTTGGGTGTTGTCCAAACTTCTGGAATGAGATGCATCACAGGGACAGGAGAAGTGTGATAAGCATTGCTGAATAACTCACATTCTACTTTTTATATTTAGTTATAGATATACTGAGATGTGGAAGAGTAAAATTAAACACCTTTTTACAT
The DNA here is from genome assembly GCF_003009895.1 of Hyaena hyaena. NCBI lineage: Eukaryota > Metazoa > Chordata > Mammalia > Carnivora > Hyaenidae > Hyaena > Hyaena hyaena. Next base: position 519,434 of record NW_024081119.1, read on the forward strand.
TTTACTGTTCCATACCTGCCTCCAAATACATCAGCATTTAGATAAAATATCTTGCTTTACAAGTTAAAACTAAATACACTTGCACTCTTAGAATCTCATGCATCATTCCCTGCCACTCAAGAATGTTGGATTAACCTTGATACCTCCCCACTTCTCACGAAAGTATATAAATCACTCTAGTATTTGATATTGTTGTCTGGGGTGGAGAGGAGGGCAGTTACAAAGGACTTTAAAATATCATACAGGGAAGTAATTCTTTCTAAGGTAGTGGCTCTCAACCACGGAGAAAATCTTAGAATTCCCTGGAAAACTAAAAAATATTGATGCCTAAGACCCATCATGTGATTGTAATGTGCAGCTAAGGTTAGAAAACATTGCTTTTAGTTTCCATCCACAACAAAGGCACTGTTCTTTTACAACTGCTTTGCTCTTTCACTCACATGACTTCAAATAATATGAGCTTAGGGGCACCAGGTGGGTGTGGGGAATTAAGGATAGCTTTCTGTTATGAGTAGCAATAAGATACCTCGGATAGTAACAATAATGACTACCACTCTGGAAGCTTTCAGGACTTCTGCAAAAACAGTATACACTTTTATGGAATGCACCATAGGGCAGCAGGAAACAACCCTTTTCCCCCTTTCAAGGCAGGAGTTTAACTGGCTCTCACTTAATGTCAATAGGGATTGGAGCCCCAGGAAAGCAGCTGTATTTAAATATAGCTTCACCTGTAAGAGTCTCCATCAAGTTGTAAACTAACTGTTAAATTCATGGCAGCTATTTTTGAAAATCTACATACTAGATAATTTAGCAATAAAAAATACAGCGCTTCTATTTAACAGCAGTCAGAATATTTTAGTCCTAATCTGTGAACATCCTCAACCAGAAGAACATGTATAAAATGATCATAGGCTACAGAAGTATTCAGCTTGTACAATCAACCTCAAAACAACTAATATATCACATTCAAATTAATTTAGTCAAAACACTTCTAGATCAAGAGCACTATTTTTCAGTTACATTCTAAAGCAAAGTCTGCGTTTAAAATTATAGAGTCTGGAATAACCTCTGGATAGACACTCACTGAGACTCAATTACTCACTCAACTGCATCTAGCTGGCAAGTGTGGGAATGGCCACATGCCCCCATAGTCAGTTCTTTCCTTGTCAACCAGATCTGAGATACTCATGGTGAAAAACACAAGTACTTTTACATGGTTGGAAAAAAAGGAGAGCTGCATTCTACCAAAATGACAAATTAAATTTTTATAATATATTATTTGTAATTTTTTTTGCAGTGATCATAAATTAAGTAGTATAAATTCTTTGCTGTTTATGCTCACTTGGAAAGTTAAATTTCCCCCCAAACTAGGCTTTTCTGGAAAAAAACAGTGACATTTCATAAATTGTGGCTTGGTTAACCATAATGTAACCTTAATTTTCATGACAAACCCCTTAGCAAAGCAAATATTCCTCCCTTGTCACCAAAAGCAAACTTACCTATTGGGAAGGGGAAATTTAAAAAAAAAAAAAAATCACTGCTCAGGCAAATATAGTTATATCAGGCTTCAGTTCTGGGACCAATGGTTGGAGACTTGTTTAAATGAACCCAAAAGTCAAAATGGCTGTGGCTACCCTTTAAAGGAAAACCAGAGGAATCTGTACTGGTAGGTGGTGCTTCTGGACACCTCCCTTTGTTCTAAATAGAATGCTAATGCTAAAGTCACACTTTATTTTCCTGCTTGCTCGGGGAACACTGCCAAAGTTTCCAGCTTAAATATCCTGATGGGGAAAAACTAAGACCTAAAGATGGAACTTCCCTGTGTACTAGTAAATCTGAACAGTTGGAAATCTGTGGTCACATTAACATTATATCATCTCCTTTGAAAGATACTGGGGACATTGAGAAAAGAAATTTTCCGCTTCCTGTAAATGTCCACTAAGGAAGTGAAAGTTAATTTTTTTTTACCTTTTTTCTCCTTGCTGTGCAAAATTTTCATTGGCAGATAAAAGCAGGTAGTGTAAAAATAAAAAATTCCATAAGGCAGTGGAATATAGATCAAGGCATAGCATAATGGGATAAAAAAATGTTATGAAAAAGTTAAGGTTATGAAGAGGAAAAAGCCCTAACAATGTAATTTGTGTTAACATGATATGTTTAAAGTAATAAGTTTAATTTCAAATCATTTTTAATGCTGCTTTTTACTGTGCTGGAGAAATTAAAGCAAATCAAAGAGAGAAAGCATTATCATGGGCCTAAGAAAATCCAAAATGAAGAGTTTTAAAAAAACAAATAGAAATCAACAACTGTTAAATATTATTGGTGTTGGTATATCTTAATGTTGAATAAGGAGGCATGGGAGCAAAATGATGAAAATTCCCAAGATATACTTCAAATAGACTAAAAGTAAATATTTGCCAATTCAGCCTTCATGATGCACATTATTCAAATACACAAACTTGTAATGTGTGCATATTTTCTTGCTATGCTAATTATAAAGTTGAACAATACATCCATTTCTAAGTCAGTATTTGTATTCTTAGAAGTCATTAACTGGGAGAAACATCAATCCTTTCCCTCCTGTACTTGACCCTGTAGCGGGGCTACTGAGGGAAAAGCCAAATTCAGCACCATGGACAAAGGACGCAAAGCTACAGGAAAGGTTCCCTTTGGGTTAAAATATAAGAAATAACTTTATAGTAGCCATCTTCCATTTTAATATGTTTTAAGGATCAAATGGATACAAAAGAATATTCAGCTCGATAATACAAAGTTTATACTTTTAAACTCCTTCTATCTTGTGGAAAAACATAATAGCACTCCTAAAGACATGCATCACTGTGATAAATCCATTTAAGTGTCATTAGGTTTAATGGCTCACTCAGACTATTATACTATACCTTTTAGAGTTAACTTAATGCGTATTAATGGTGTGAAATTGAAGAAATTATGAATTGAGTTTCCCTGGGCACAGGTTAAACCAAAGAAGGGAGAGGACAAGTTAATATTACCTTCTACCCCATTCTTCATTTGCACTGCAAAAGATGGCAGCTATGCCCTTGGGAAAGAAATGCTCACTGTTACTAAGTTGAACTTAAATTGATTTTTATGGTTTTAAACTTAGGTAGCTGTCTTTGGTTGGGTCACCAAAGGTTTTCAGTTTTCTTCAGGGAATAAGAAAATATATGCACTTCTGAGATTAAGTTCATATTTTATTCCATAGTTTCAGACAAATAGATAACTTGTCACTTCTTTCTCTTTCTGTATTCATCTTATAAATTCAACTTAGAGGGTCATTCTGGATATTTTTACATGTATTTTTATATACACATTATTTTATAATCTCTCCTTCACTTTATCACCATGTATCACACAAAACAGAAGTATTTAATCCATTCAAAATCTGAGTTAAGGGTCGCCTGGGTGGCTCAGTCGGTTAAACGTCTGACTTCGGCTCCAGTCATGATCTCATGGTTCATGGGTTCCAGCCCCACGTCAGGCTCTGTGCTGACACCTAGCTCAGAGCCTGGAGCTGTTTCAGATTCTGTACCTCTCTCTCTCTCTGACCCTCCCCTGCTCACACTGTCTCTCTCTCTCAGAAATAAATAAAACATTAAAAAAAATTTTTAAATAATAAAATCTGAGTTAAATGTTAAAATACTAAGTACTATTACTATTAATGTGAAAAATTGGGAAAAAAAATCAAAGTTCTGTGTCCCAGGCATACTTGATACATCAAAACTATGGTTCATAATATCAGAAAGACGAGAATCTAATTTTGAACTACAACCTCCGAAAATATTAAGAATGAAAACAATATTCAGGATGTCTGAGTGGCTCAGTCAGTTAAGCATCCGGCTTCGGCTCAGGTCATGATTTCACCATTCATTAGTTCAAGCTCCACATCAGGCTCCCTGCTGACAGCTGGGAGCCTAGATCCTGCTTTGGATTCTGTGTGTGTGTCTCTCTCTTCTCCCCTACTCACACTCTGTCTCTCTCTCTGTCTCTCCCTCAAAAATAAATAAACATAAGAAAAGAATGAAAACAATAATCATTTTAATTATGTCTGGAAAAAGAAAAGTGTAAAATCATTACTTGTTGCACTTCATCTATTATTGATGAAAATAGAAGTTTGTAGTTACTCTTTTGCTTTTCTATCTAGCAAAAATGATTTCCAAACTAAAAAGGATAGAATAAAACTTGGCAAAGGAGACTAAAGCTCAGGTCAAGTGATGCCACTAGTTTCTCTGAAGGTATTTAGTTCATTTGACAGACAAATTATGTTCTAGGCTTTATAATCTTACCTTTTGCAAATAGGATTATAACACTATTAATGTTTTTCAAGGATCCTGGAGATGAGGAGAGATGCCAAGAAGGTAAAAATCTGGAAAGAAAACTTTTAGTTCTGAGTTTCAAAAACTACAGAGTCTTTAAAACATTGGTGAGACTGAAAGTATTAGGGACAAAGTAATAAAAAGATGGTTTATGAGCTCTTGGGAAAGCAAAATGTAATACTTAGAAATTAGCTTGGGCTCCAAAGAATAACTCGGGCAAGTCCAGCTTCATTTTTTTTTTAAAAGGATGAGGTTAAGACTAGGAACTCTGAGAGACTCTTGAATGCTGAAAACTGAGGGCTGATACAGGTGGGGGTGAGGGGACGGGGGGTGATGGGCATGGGGAAAGGCACTTGTTGGGATGAGCACTGGGTGTTATATGGAAACCAACTTGACAATAAACCATTTAAGAAAAAAAAAAGACTAGGAACTCTGAAAAATAGGACAAAAATCACAAACTAAGAAGCTTACTTAATCCACGTAATTAACACAAATGATTTAAGTGGCCCAATGTACTAGCAAATGGAATGACAATGGGCACTGCAAAGAAAAGAGATTATGCTCTGCTAGGTTATACTCAGCTCTAACCGCGGTATTTATTTTCCGGGAAAATCAGAAATCTGGGGTTTCTCTGTAAATCCTCTTGTTTAAAAAATTCTAACTGCAACCTTTTATTAGTGAATACTCCCCTGATTTTTAAAACAAAACAGAATACATCTGCAGACTGAATCTGGCCCATGGGCTGCCAACTGGGGACACAGGGCAAAACATATGGAACTCAGTGAGGCATCTGGCAAGGTTTCACATGATGTCATTATTGAGAATTTCTGGTTGGGTGACAATAGAGATATTACGATTAGAAGCTTCAAATTTAATCTCAATATTAAGATAATTAAATCTTCCCAATGATGAAACGTACTGCCCTTAAAGTAGTATTCACCCTAACTACAATTTTGCAGTTCACAAGATCATATGGAAAAATAATCTGAGGCTGAATTTTTAATTTAATGCTAATAATTCCCCCATAAATGTAAATATGTTTGTGTGTATATGTACATATATTCTTTTATTCACTCATTCATTTAAAGTATTTACTAAAAACCTAGTATTGCCAAGCATTGTTCTAGGTGCTAGGGACACAATAGGAACAAAAATCTGAGTTCTATGGATATACATTCTATTTTTGGACATTAAATTATATAGGCACTCTATGAATGTTTCCCTTTGTGGGCTAATTTTATACTGGAGTTTTCTGATGCATTCAGCATGAGACATGAAATTATTTGGGTGAATAGCACATTACAATGTGATAAGTAGATGTTGTTACCTAATGTGTTTATTCATTCATTTAAATTTTCTTCCTAAAATATTCATTATACAATTGTCACTCTACTGGGGCAAAATTTACACCAGATGGAATATACAGTTAACAGGTATAACCTGGAATTCATGGTTGCACTCCACATGCATCAACACAGTGAGTACTTGCTGACTCAGTAGCCCAACTGTCCTACATTATCTGTGATTAGCCTTTCATAAACTTAAATAAATTAGAGAAGAGGATGAAATCATCTGTTACCAGGCAGTGATTGTTCAACAACAGTATCACCTTCCTTAAGGAAAAACATCTTGTCTTTGTTTTTAAGTTTCTTCGTGCTGTGGCTGAATGTAATCCCAAAATGAGGTGGTCTACTGATAGACCTATGAATGAATCTGTCCTACTCCAACTTCTTGCTTTTCTATTTGTATTGGTGATAGGGTAAAGGAAACATTCTTAAAAATATTTTATGTCTAAGTAATTTCTGCACCCAACATGGGGTTTGACTATAACACTGAGATTAAGTGTCACATGCTCTATCAACTGAGCCAGCCAGGTGCCCCAAGAAAAGATGTTTTGAAATTAGCATGTATTAAAAATAATCCAATCTTGGGGCACCTGGGTGGCTCAATCAGTTAAGCATCCGACTTTGGCTCAGGTCATGATCTCACAGTTCGTGGGTCCAAGCTCCGCGTCGGGCTCTGTGCTAACAGCTAGCTCAGAGCCTGGAGCCTGTCTTCAGATTCTGTATCTCCCTCTCTCTCTGACCCTCCTCTGCTCGCTCTGTCTCTCTCTGACTCTCAAAAATAAATTTAAAAAACACTGAAAAATTTTTCAAAAATAACAATAATCCAATCTGACTTTGTAAATAATTCAGATTTTTTGAAACAAAGGGTCAGAAAAAAGTGAGGACTTAGGGTGTAACTGAGTTAATGTCTTCTTATACCAACTTAGTCATGATCAAAGAATGGACATTCTTTTCTCTCAAATATGGATTTTGTGGTAGGTAAGGTCTAGGAAGATATTTGTCAATTGTCCAAAAGGCATGTCAATATTACTTGAGAAACAACGTTAAAAACAAAGCAACAGATTCTTTTAATGCTTGCAAATAGATTATTTAAATAAAAGAATCACAGCCCTGATGAATGTCTTTGTATGCCACATGTTGTTATAGTAAATGTCTTTTCCTTTTTTAAAAAAAAGATTTTATTTTTAAGTAATCTCTATACCCAACGTGAGGCTCAAACCCACAACCCTGAGATCAAGAGTTGTAGGCTCTACTGACTGAGCCAGCCAGGCACCCATCTTTTCCTTTCGGATGGGTGAATATTCTTACTTAGGTTTGACTGTCATAAAAGTTCATTTTATAACCAGCAGAAGCAAAAGGAGTTGAAAGCAATTTTAAGAATTATGCAATTATAGTCCTTCCATACTCACCTACTGATCTTTTCTCATATAGCTTTTCAAATTCACTTGAAGAATGCAAAGATTTTCTCATCCATTGACATTTTTCAAAGGGATTTCTATATCAAATCAAATGCCTCATAATTCAAGTAAACTGAGTTAATACACTCTGAAAGGCTGAAAAAGCCCACAGACATATGACTTGGTGATTAAGCCTGAGAAACAGTTTGTATAGTCATTACCATAAATTATAGAAATAAAAACCAAATATTGATTCTAGCGTCTACAGAGCTAAATATATTTGCTGAGATGCTCCATTCCAACAAAAAATGAAAGTACTTTTAGGAATGGTTTATAATTTTAAAAGCTTAACGAGGGGTGCCTGGGTGGCTCAGTCCATTGAGCATCCGACTTTGGCTCAGGTCATGATCTCATGATTTGTAGGTTTAAGCCTGGCCTCTGGCTCTGCGCTGACCTCTTGCTCAGAGACTGGAGCCTGCTTTGGATTCTGGGTCTCCTTCTCTCTCTGCCCCTCCCCCCCGGCACTCTGTCTCACTCTGTCTCTCAAAAATAAATAAATGTAAACAATTAAAAAAAAACTTAACAAAAATTGTTTTTTTCTAGAAGGAATAAAAGGTCATTTTTACATGGCTACTAGGACGTGAAGCAACCTAGTTCTTTCTCCATTAGACCACTGATCACGGGCTGCTCTGTGGAACTAGGCGTGTCTCCCTAAGCCTGCCTTAGCACCTCGTGAGCTTTGGCAGTGTACAGCATTCCTGCACTGAGAACACCACTGCTGGGAGCCTGGGTGATTTAAGTGGTTCATGGATAGGTCTCTTTCAAATTTATACATTTATTTTTATGTATTTGGAGAAATATAACACACATATAAAGCTTAGTATTTCATGGATATCATTCCCTAGAGAAGGCTAAGTAAAAAAAAAAAAGAAAGAAAGAGAATCAGTATAAATTTTGATGATATTAAGTAAATAGTGGTACAATTTGTATTTAGAAATGATAGAAACTATGACATGTACTAGTGTAGCTGAAGTTCTGGAAATAATGCCTCCCCCGTGGAGAACCGTATTTCTTTGGTCAGAAGTGTGTATACACGAACCTTCCCTTCCTTCACCAGGATCTGCAAGGACCTCAGTCTACAGGACCACCGAAGCTTTAATTTTCCATCTCCTTTGGGAATGTGTTCTAGGGCTTCTGCCATTGGTGGCCAACCCGTAAAAGGAACTTCACCCTGGAATTGATGAGAGTAGCTCTAAAAATCCACAAAAAAACTTTTCAGGTATTTTCATTAGTTTACACTCCTGAATTCTCATAGAGAGAAAAGTCATTATGAGCATCAGTTTCTTTCTAAAGGAAGCCTGTGTCTTCCCATCACTTCTGCTTGGTGATATCTCCCCATTCAATCACTTGAAGCACAGAAAACATCCTGCTAAGAGGAAAGACCAATTGTAGACCTAAGACCTCAGTATTTTCATGTAGGAATAAACAAGAAGGAAAAACACCTGGCTGTTATTTTAGCACAATAACTATTTAAAGACGAAACTTTCTCCCTATTTTCCAACATTTTAAATAAATTGCCTTGATTTACGATCTCTTGCTAAGAGGCTATTTAGTATCTCCAGGATATATTGATATCCTAGCATGAACAGTAATAACTTAGGAGTGCATATGGTTTCTTAAAATGTCAAATCAGCAAATATGCAGGCATTAGTTTGTATCACATACTTAAAAATAGCATATCCAGTAAAAACCAATATATTTTCTATACAATTCAGATTTAGCAAAGTAGCCAATGTTGGATTTTGACACACTTACAAAATTACTTTCAAAGTCCTTTTTAGGGGCACCCAGGTGGCTCAGCCAGTTGGGCTTATAACTCTTGACTTTGGCTCAGGTCATGATCTTGAGTTTCATGGGATTAGGTCCCCGAGTTGGGCTCTGTCCTGACAGTGTGGATCCTGTTTGGGATTCTCCCTCACCCTCTTTCTCTGCCCCTCCCCTGGGTCACAAATGCACATGCTCTCTTTCAAAATAAATTTTAAAAAATAATAAAAAGTAAAAATAAACCTTTTTATTTTGAAATAATTATAGATTCATAAGAAGTTGCAAAGACAATATGAAAAAGCCCATATATTCTTCACTCTGTTTTCCCCAATGACTGTATCTTATATAACTACAGTATAATATCAAATCGAGTAGACTGACATTAACGCAAAGTGTGTGTATAGTTCTATATTTTATCACATATGTGGATTTATATAACCATCATCATAATTAAGATATACAACTATTCCGTCATCACAAAGGTCTCCTTCATGATACCTCTTTATAATCACAGATCTCTTCACCCAATCTCTAAGACCTATCAGGCACTTGTGTATAAAGTTACTCATTTATGCTTATCTCTCAAATATTTTTACTATTTCAAATACCTTTTAAAATATGAGAATATAAAATATTTTAAAAATATGAGAAAACCACAGGACTGTGTGTTGGGAAGTTCTGTTTGCCACTGGCTACTTCATGCCCTTAGACAATTCACTTACTCTTCTATAGCCTCAGTAGCTCATTTATAAAAATGAAGGTTTGAACTCTTTATTTTTGGGGGGGCAGGGCATCAGCAGTTAAGAACTCATGTGATTATTGCTCAAGGATTGAATGTATTTAAATGTATTCCACATTAAAATAGTGTCATTGTCAAACAACTTAAATAACCAAAAGTTGCATTATGATAATTACTGTTGCCCTAAAATCTGAAGCAAATAAAAACGTGATTTGACTTGGACTCCTCTCTCAAGGGGACAAGGGAGTCCCAAAATGTACAGGTGGAGAAAACCTGACACTGGGATTACCTGACTCCCTTTGCTCCCAAGGTCACCCTTTGGGGAAGAAGAAGCAAACATTCCTAAAATGTGCCTGGCCAAGTATCTGAGCTGGCAATGCTGCAGCAGAAACTTTAGATAGAAGATTCTTGACGTTGGGGTTCAAATTCGGCCTTTTCTGAGATGGGAGATTCAGACACGAGCTACTCTTTGCTTCTGCAACCAGAGTCTGGGGCCTGGGCTAGAGAACCTGTAAGGAACCTAGCAGTGGAATTTCCTGCTTTCTTTGAGGTCACTCCTTGCTCCACACTAGAGAACATAAAACAACAGGAGAACAGTTTTTGCCAACTGACTCATTCCATTTAAAGCTTTAAAAATCTCTTCCCATGCACCATTTTAAGCTTACTTATCTCTTCCTCTATACAACTTACTCATCTTAAATTCAAACCTGCTGATCTGAGGTCATAAGCTGCGTCCTTCAACAACATATTGATGAATATATATTTGGTCCTCACTCTTCACCTCAAATAGTCTGTATGAAAAAATCCCCAAGGAAGCAAAAACTTGAAAGCGTCGTCTGGGGACTTTGGGCCATTCGGGTCTTTGGAGAGATCTACCAAGGCTTTCTTATTGTATAGCATCAACTGGTTACTGAACGAACGTTCCTTATCAAAAGGCACCATGTCCAAGCTCCACTCTCAAGGACAATTAGTAACGGGGTATCCAAAACCTTTGGCCTGGCCAACACTGCCTGGTGGAACGAGGTGTCCAGCTCAACCACCTCAATGGCCAATCAAACTGGGCCACTGTGGTCTCTATCCGCGTACTGCGAGTCCCCACTTTCCACGACCTCGTTCAGTGGGCCCCCAGGGACCCTGACGCCCCACCTCATCCCCTGCGGATCCGGGGTGTCCTCTGCTCTCATCTGACCCAACAGTACTACTTGCCCTCTCGTGCCCGCAGGCCCTGAGAGCAGAGCCCGCACGGAAGCCCAGTCTTACCCTTTCTCTCCCAGAAGGGCCCCATCGCGCCGTCCAGGAGGAGGCATCCACGCGCGCCCGGGAAGCCCGGGCCCGGCTGGGCCGGGGTCTGGCGCGCACGGGACCCGGCGGCGCCGCCGGGGCGCGCTCAGGCTCCGGGAGCCGGGCCCGGCCCGCTCCGCCCGCGCCAGCCCGGGCGGGACACGTGGTGCCTCGGCCGCCCGCGCTCGGGTGCCCGCGGCCTCCGGGCCTCGGCAGCCTGCTCGGCCGCGGCAGGGGGCTGCGGACGCTGCGGGGAGAAAGGCGGGGACCGAAAGGGCGGGCGCCGGGAGGTGGGGCGCCGCGCCGTGGGCGCCGTGAGGGCCGCGCGCTGGGGGCGCCGGGGTCCTGCTTCCGGGGCTCGCGACCTGCGGGCTCCGTCCGGGTCTCCGGAGAGCAGCGGGTTGCGCCGCAGGCTCTTCTCCGGGGCGGGGGCGGCGCACTGCAGAGGCTCCGGGTCCCCGCCCGTTGAGGGAAAACAACGCTTGCACCACCCCCTTCTCAGGCCCTCCGGGGATCCCGGAGCCGCAGTCGGCCCGGCCCGGCGTCCCCCTCGCGGTCTTCACTCACCGCAGTAAACGTATACCCTGTCCGCGCGTGGAGATGAAAGCACTGAAAGCCGCAGCGGGGACCCGAGCTGCCCTTTAGGACAGACTGTCGCTCCCTGGGGAAATTCCTCTCGCGACCACAGCCTGTCGTCTGGGGACAGCTAAGAAAAACACTGCCCAAAACTGGGGACGAAGACTTCCCTGAAGCCACGAGGTCTTCCCAACCTCACCAGTGACCTTGGACGCCTCGGCCAAACAAGGTGTCTCTGTTGAATTTCCTGATTCTGGGGATAAACGTGGCTATTCAGGTTCTAACTCTAAGGAACCAATAACGATTGGGTTTAAAATAAAATAAAGCACTCCAGACTTCTTTATAGCAAGTGCAATATAGCTATAATTTGTATTGACTTTAGATTAAGGCCGAAGGAAACCTTAAGATTGGGAAGAAAACGGGGCGCCTGGGTGGCTTAGTCGGTTAAGCGTCCGGCTTTCGCTTAGGTCATGATCTCGCGGTTCGTGGGTTCGAGCCCCGCGTCGAGTTCTGTGCTGACTGCCAGCTCAGAGCATGGAGCCTGTTTCAGTCTGTGACTCGCTCTCTCTCTGACCCTCCTCTGCTCGCGCTGTCTCTCTCTCTCTCTCTCTCTCTCCCCTAGAAATAAATAAAACATTAAAAAAAAAAAAGATTGGGTAGAAAACCGTTCGAATTTGTTAGACCAAATGCAAAGCTAATTCATCAGCCTCTCTCCCTGCTTTTCTGGGAAGGTAGGTAGGTTAAAGAAATTGGTGGGAAGATACTTTCCTCAGAATTGCCAGAGCCCTTGGTAGCGCCATCTAGGACTTGAAGTTTTACTAAAAGCCTCGTGACAACTGATCGCATTATTTTGTCTCAGCTGAGGGTCAGAGGGCAGCCATCGCAGTCTGGCTAAGGGCTCTTCCTGGTGAGTTTCTTGAGTTTCTTGTCATGTTATTTGTTCACTCTTAGATTAGTCTTCATTTTTACCCCTAAACAGAGCTTTCTGTACAGAAGAGTCCTTACGCTGACTGCTTTCTCCTTTCCCTGGCTCCGCTTCTCAACCATATTCACTAGAGTTTAGCACACACGGTCAGCTTAAAGTGTAACAGACTTCTATTTATGTGTGAGAGAACGCAATACAGTTAAAACCATCAGTCTCACATTACTTGGCAAATGTTAAATGCATAAAACTTCTTATTCCGCTGTCCCAGCGTATTTCCCTTCTCTATCGCTTCTACTTCTGTCTGATCATAAGGCTCAGACTTGAAGATTTCTTCTCTCTTATATTTCCTAAGTCTTGGAAAACCCCGCCTTCATGAAAAATGAAGATTCATTACATAATGGAACATTAACAGAAATTCTTCTTTTGCCAAATCATGACTTTACTAGATCGTAGTATGTACCCTGTTCCCCACCCTTTTCGCCTCCATTCAAGGTCCTAGTGGTTTATGTCTCCTTTGACCTTCAACAGAGATAAATCTGCCCTTGTGCCTTCTTGTCAAAACTGCTGTCTGCACCAGCATCTCCTTTATCTGCTTGGCTTATGGTCTTTTGGGACAGTGTCCCAGGAATTTTTGTTTTGTTTTGTTTTGTTTTTTCTCTTCCTTCTCATAATCCAGGCTTCCAGGCCCTCTGCCTCAGACATTCCTGCATTATTTCCATTGAATCCCTTTTAGTTCTTTTTAAGATTGTTGTAAAGCTAAAAAGAAAAGTACCTGAAAAGTGTCATAGAAATATAGGACTATTGGGTTAAAGACAACCTGTCCCATGCCCTTGAAGGTTTACAGCCTCCTTTAAAACAGGGATTCCCACCTATTTGGAAGGAAATATTATTAGATTTTTATTCTGAAATCTTCTGAGCACAGAGAATGTGTGTGCCCCCATGTATGTGAGGTAAAAATGGGTTAATTGGACGGTAAAGTGGGGAAGAGGGAAAGGTGGATACGGTACTGATGGGAAGTTTCTGAGTGGGAAGTGTCATGGGCTAGAAGATGGGAAGAGAAGAGAGGAAAACTTTACTGGGAATGGTTTTCATGGGAATGAGACCAACAGTACTGGCTACAGTGGAACAAAATGAGGTGCTTGTCCATAGGGGCTTAGTTTCCTACTCATCATCAATACACATCTTCCATATGCATCTTCTGTAAGATGACCTTCTGAAATTAAGAACACAAGAAATATCTCTTTTATCAAAGGTTTGTGTTATAAAAGCACAAACCACTGAACTGAAGCTTTCCCAGACATTTTACAAGAATACACTGTAATTGTAGAAACTATGTAGAATTCATTTTATTTATTTATTTATATTTGTTTTGTTTTCTTTCATAGTTTATTGTCAAGTTGATTTCCATATAACACCCAGTGCTCATCCCAGCAAGTGCCCTCCTCCATGCCCATCATCCCCTTCCCTTTTCCCCACCCCCATTAGCCCTCAGTATGTTCTCAGAATTCATTTTAGAAGGAAGGTTTAAACAAGGAGGTTTATAGAATCTTAGGCTTCGAAGGGGACTTTAAAAAATTATCTAATCAAGCCTTTGATATGTGGCATCAATCACACTTCTTGGTTCCTGAGTTCTCTGTTTCTTCTGTCTGGCACCCAGGTCTTTATTAAAACCATATGTTTGCAAGTCAGGACAGTCCTCCCAACTACTAAAAAGAAAAAGATCCTCTCCCTTACCTAGCTGTTTCTTCCTAGGGTCTGGATTTGAATTAGACTAGAGAAAATTCTTTTTATTTCTCCAGACCTGAGGATATTAAATAACCAGTTCACAGGTGGGAGGATTCAGTGCCAGAAAGTTACATAGTCCTGTAAGAAACTCCAAGTTATAGGAAAATAAATTTAGTCAAAGTATTGATAAAGATATGCCAGCTTTTCTTTTCTGGGACTAAAGTGTAATTTTCTTATGCTAAGAATATTTGAAGTCTATTTTCACTGCATTTATCAAAATGCAAAATATCAATATGTAGAGCTAGTACCTGTGTATAATTAATTTAGTCATTCTGCAACATTTACCCAAAACTGAATTCTATGCCTATCTTGGTTTTCTTTTTCCTTTTTCCATTTCCTTAGGCTTGTTTGTTAAAGTGTGATTAGATTGATATGTCACTCCTCCAAGTTCCAAGGATGAGAAGGTCTCATTTGCTGAGTGTGTGTTGTATATCTGGCACCAAATTACATCACTTAATTTTATAGTTTTCTTGAGATATAGTTAATCATAGTACACTTTACTGATGGAGAAAAGGAGGCCCATGACTTGTTTACAGTCACAAAGGTGGGAAATGGAATGGTAGAGTGGGGATTTGAACCCAAGTATTTTTTATTATTCTGTATTCCTATTTACTGCAAGAGCTTTCTGGAGGTGATGCCTTTACTCAAAGGAATACATCAAATAGGAGAAATATTAGATGCTATTGCAAGATGGACAGGGAGTAGATTTGGTCATCTCTTGTCCACTCAACTAAAACATGCTAGTAGTGTTCTTTTTTCTTATAGAAAGGGCTGGGCTGGGGTCTAATCAAAGCCCTTGGAAGACTTGAAACTTATGTTCCACTCTCTTAAGCCACACATATGATGATTAATATTTATTAAAAAATATTTCAGAGAAAGATTATTTATTATAATCTCTAGGTCTACACCATGACTATAAAATATTTAAAGTATTAGTCAAGATAACAACTTTTATTCATAACAGATTGATTTAATGAAATAAGATGCATGCGAATTTGAGCAACTCCTACCTGTCTGAGCTTGTAGTTATTCATCTATAAAACAGAAATATAAATGTAAGATTCCACGAGTTTGAGGTGTCAAAGGATATAATGGAAACAAAAGTGCTTTGAGAACTGTAATTACATGTACATTATTGTATATGTCAATAAGAAAAAAGCTAAATGGAAATCACATAGTGAATTGAGTGGAAAATAAATATTTTATGTCAAATAAGCTTTGACCACAGTCATAAAGTTTTAGCATAAATGGGAAAGTTATAGATTATTTAATTTCCCCGATTTATAAATGAAGAAACAAATGTCCCCCCCCAATAAATTGTCCAAAGTCACAGTACAGCCTTAAAAATATTGTTGAAAATTCTAAAATAAGAAAATGGTATCATAGGAATAGGCATAGTCAGGCAGTAAATATTTATTGAGTACCTACCGTAAATCCGACACTTAAAAATTTTTTTAATTTTTTTTATTTATTTCTGAGAGACAGAGAGAGACAGCGTGAGCAGGGGAGGGTCAGTGAGAGAGGGAGACACAGAATCTGAAACAGGCTCCAGGCTCTGAGCTGGCTGTCAGCACAGAGCCTGACGCGGGGCTAGAACCCACGAACAATGAGATCATGACCTGAGCCGAAGTGGGACACTTAATCAACTGAGCCACCCAGGTGCCCCAATCCGACACTTTTTTAGATGCTGGGATTATAATGGTAAACAAAACAGATTGCATTCCTGCCCTGGAATAACTGATAGTGTTTCTAAAGGAGAAAGTCAGATAAAAGTTAAAAGATGTGTGAACAAATAAAATTATTGCAGGCAGGCACTGATAAATGTTTAAAAGATGTTAAAGGTAATGATGCCAAGGAATTTGGTCTGAATAACTTGAGTGGATGGGGGTGGAAGAGACAGGATGTGGTTCTCATGGAGATGGGAGACATGATTAGTTCTGTTTTGGTAATATGAAATGTCAAATAATGATCTGGGCATTCACATGGAGCTGTGGAATGGAAGTCCGAGCTCAAAGGAGAGGTCTAGGCTGGAGATAAACATTGGAGAGTCTTCATCTTGTAGATTACCTCCAAGCCATGAGATTAAAAAAAAAAAAAGTGACTATTTTGTTTTTATGTGAAGGGTTTTCTTGATCAGGTTGTGGTGTGAGCAAGGTGATTCAAACACGTCTTAGCTTGTCCACTCAAAGTAAAGCCACCCAAAGCTGCTCAGCCATTGGGTAGCAGACTGTCATCATAGCAACAGTGTCTTGTCAAAGGGGATAGGGAATCTTTTCTCATTTTGAGGCTACAGTTGTGTCTACTATTTTAAAATGAAAGTGTTCATGACCGCACAGTTATTCCTTTTATTAAGGCCCAAATGTATGCCTCAAATCCATTTCAGTAACTGTTGTGATGAGAAGCGACTAGGAGCTCCACTGCAGAAATGGATTTTCATTAATTATGTGTCCAAATAACCCCAACTTCTGAGCTGAATTTACGTGATAATGGCTTCATATTTCTATGTTAAGATATATAGACAAACCATCACTCCATTTAGATTTTCTTATCAAAATTATCTTGGTAGCCTATTTCTATTTATTTTTTAATTCTTATAGGGTGTTAGAAAATTTATCTTTTAATGCTTTCACAATAATCTTTATTTATTACCTTGGTGACGGTTGCTGTAATGTGCCAGAGGAAGTTGTTCTTGGGTAAAAATTCTTTTAGAGGAAGAAATTATGAGGCTAGAGGTGATGATTTCAGGTATAGTGTTTCTCAAGGTGAAGTTTGTGATTAAAAAAGGACCTTAAACCCCAAATACCCAGGTTTCACAATGACTTAATGTTCTACCTTTAGAGAGTAATTTCTGTTAATCCAGTTCTGGATTTTCTTTGTAGTTCTGTTTAATTTTTTAAAGTAAAACTATACATGCATATTATAGAAAATTAAAATATAAAAAAGCACCAGGAAGAAAAAAACTATTTGTAATCTCCCACTCAAAGATAAATACTAATAATATTTGTGTGTATGTTATTCCTATATAGCTTTTTAAATAAAATAGAAGCATACTGAAGATACATTTTGTTGAATAATAACTTTCTCTGATCACAAAATAAGACATCGTAGAGAATTTAGAAAATATGTAAGTGCAAAATCTCAGAAAAATAATAATTACTTATTATCCTATTACCTGAGGGAACCCTTATTACAAATATTCCTGTATTTGAAATGAATATATGTATTTTATATGTACACATATATATGATATACATATATATCATGTTAAAGTGGGATTTCCTATTTTGCAACCTAATTTTTCCACAGAATATCATACATAATTTTTTCTATAATTAATTATTCTGCTACACAATTACTTTAACAGCTTTACAATATTTTATGGCCACACGATGTAGTTGTCTGCTAAAATATAGATACTCATGAGATGCCTGTGTGGCTCAGTTGGTTAAGTGTCTGACTTCAACTCAGGTCATGATCTCGCAGTTTGTGAGTTTGAGTCCTACATCAGGATCTGTGCTGACAGCTCAGAGCCTGGAGCCTGCTTCAGATTCTGTGAATCCCTCACTATCTGCTCCTCCCCCGCTCACACTCTGTCTCTGTTTCTCTCTCTGTCTCTTTTTCTAAAAAATGAACATTAAACAAATTTTAAATATAGATACTCATGCACAGTGCAATGATTTCATGCAAGGGAGTAGGTTCATATTAAAACGAATGTCTTTAACAGTTTTATGCAAGTTAAGTAAGGATGTAAGGTTATCAGGGTAGTTGGTAAAGGAGAAATAAGTAGCAAATAAGCAAGTTTCTAAGATACAGATATGAAGGGATTAAGGCAGCCCCACCAGCTTGTTGATGATGCATATATGAGCATAGGGGTGTGATCAAAGCATTGTATTGTCATTCAGCTATAGTTATAAAGGTTTTTCTAAAGGTACTGAACAATGTTAAAGCACTGGTGTATTTTGCACATTATGATTATATACCCTTGCAATTGGTACAGATACAGGAGCAGAAATAGATATAGAATATCATCACCAACTTGATGAGGTTTATGGAATTAATGTTTTCAATTTATAGAATATTTTAATCTGGCACTGAACATCAAAGCCTGGATGGAAGAATACCCTACGTATTCATTCTTTTGGAGAGCAGCAGACCAGGATCCAAGTTCCTGCATTTTATGCAGTCTATGTGGATCTTTGAAAGCGTTAATAATGTATTTCACAGTGAAGTGTTTGGACCAGTACTTGCATCAGGGATGTTTTGGAGCTCATTAAAAATTCAGATTTCTAGAACTCACTCTAAACCAAATAAATGAAATTCTCACATTTAATGCACTTCCCAGGTGATTTGTATGGAAATCAAATTATTAGAATGATTGGGCATTAATTTAGGAATGAAGA
The DNA here is from genome assembly GCF_003009895.1 of Hyaena hyaena. Lineage (NCBI taxonomy): Eukaryota > Metazoa > Chordata > Mammalia > Carnivora > Hyaenidae > Hyaena > Hyaena hyaena. Next base: position 538,041 of record NW_024081119.1, read on the forward strand.
AAAAAAATCCCTGTGAGTTCCTTAGCATTAGGGATTTTTTTTCTTTTTTCTTATTTGTATCTCGGGCACCTAGCACAGTGCCTGGCCCATGGGAGGTGATAGTTGTGTGTGTGTGTGTGTGTGTATAAACTTTTTTTCTATGAGGAAGAGAGTGTGTGTGTAAGCAGGAGAAGAGGCAGAGAGAGAATCCCAAGCAGACTCCACACTGTTAGCGCAGGGCCAGCCATGGGGCTCGATTTAGGAACTGTGATATGAGATTGTGACCTAACTGAAATCAAGAGTTGGATGTTCAACTGACTGTGCCACCAAGGTGCCTCGATAGTTATATATTTATGACATTGACTATTTGTCTTAATACTTTTAACGTTGTAATAAGCTCTTGTACTATAACATTTTTCTTCAAAATGTCTTTTTAAAAATTTATTTATTTTGAGACAGTGTACATGCCTGCACAAGCAGGGGAGGGGCAGCGAGTGAGGGAGAGAGAGAATCCCAAGCAGGCTCCATGCTGTCAGCACAGAGCCCTACACAGGCTCCATTTCACCTGTGAAATCATGACCTGAGCCAAAATTAAGAGTCAGATGCTCAACTGACTGAGCCACCCAGGTGCCTCTTCCAGAATCTTATAATAACTTTTCAAACCACTTTCATAATCTCTGTGGTTGTGCCTTATATAAGAACTTAATGATTGTTGATTACATGAATGTTGGAGGCTGGCTCAGGCCGGGGTCCAGGGGTCCCTGAAGGATGGATGGTGTCGGCGAGGGAGGGATGAGAGAGGCCCAAGAATCTTTCTGCACCAGGCAGGCACCTCCGCTCTGACTGGGGCTCAACCTTATTTTATCATTAAGTGTTTGGGGGACTGCACGGAAGTGGTATTTGCCTTAGACAATGATTTCTGATGACAAATTTCTTTGATATGTAAGAATTTCCTGGAACATAGATTTATAGAAGACTCCTGCATAACCTTTATCAATAGTGATTGAGGTAGGGGATTTAGATGCTTAGCCTAGGGGAAAGGAAGGTATCTTTAGCATACCAGACAATGTTTTTAGCATAAAAAGGGTTAAGTTACTTCTTTGTGGGCAAGGGTCAAGAACTTGTTTGTTTAAGGTGGAAGTTTCAAGAAAAACAGGTCTTTCTGGAAACACCTTTGCTCCCATAATCACAAAAGAAGAAGTTCCTCTATAGGTTCCTTCACAGGGAGCAATCAGCATATTCAAGGCCAGAATAAGTCACTCACAAATGCCTTGGGGAGCTGGTGCTTCAAGCAGAAACAATTGGGTGGGGGTGGATATCTGTCTTTAACTCTAAATTAGGCTCTTTGTCTCAGAGCCAGACTCAGTTGTAACTCTTGTGTTCTTAGCCCCCTTTATTATGTAAGTCTTGGATCTGCAAGGCCCATTGGAAGAGGCTTTTGACAATCATCCACAATGCTTTCATCTGAAGTCTCTTTTGAAAAGGCAGGAATATGCTTTTCCTTATGAGCAATCTGTGTGGGGAATATCGGTCTGATCTGGAATATTGTGAGGTCTGGTCAATACCAGCAGCCTCATTTCCAACATGACCCAGTAGTAGCAGAAGGAGATACCAGTTTTCATTTCTCATGGCAGGAGCTGTGCCAACACTGCGATTTCCTCGCTGTGACTTTCATCCAGCGAGGCCCTTGCGGCTCCCAGCACATGAATAAGTAAAATACTTTGTGGTAACACCTTATCACTCTAACCTCAGAGCAGTGTGCCACCTCTAATTACTTGGGATACTGACTTTTGTCCCTAAAGGTATCACAGCTGAGAGTCAAACCCTCTGTGTTTAGTATCTGCTAAAATTTACATATGACCTTGGATGAGCAGCTGCTAATCCCTACTGATTTGGGCCTTGTAATCTATACATAAAGAAAATTGCAGGGTCTCAGTGAGCTAATCCCCATGAGGATACTTTGAAATCAGTAAGTGCTTTGCAAATGTAAGTTATTATTCTTATTTTCTCCATCAAGGTCATCTTCATCAAGAACTTTCAGCCTGCCTCAGTTCTTGGGAGAGTCAGTCACTGTCCATTTATATGTGGTAAGCTTGGGACAAGAATATATTTAAGAAATGTGTGAATGTGAGCTCCCTCAAGTGTTAGGAGTGGCAAATAATTTGACCCATGTCCACCATTTCACCTCTTGTATCCAAGGCCAATGCCACTAAGGAATTATAGTCTTCTAAAAAAGAAAAAAGAAAAAGAATTATAGACCTCTAGTTCTTAAGTGCTCAGAAGTTCCCTTACAAACTTTCTCAACCCAGTGTCACAGGCAACTCCTGTGATTAATTGTCATTGACCCTTCAGTGAAAACTATTTGCCATCTCTGATGTAGGATAACATATAAGTATGCATGTATTAGATTTGAGTTTTGCACATATTTCTTAAACAAATGAGATTACATTTTATGTATGAAGGATGGGGGGCTGTATATACATATTGCGTAGATTATGTATAGATATAGATGTACATATTATTTGTGACATAATGTTGAGTCTGACATGAGTATATGTGTATGTGTAAAATAAAGAGAAACCAAGAAGATATTAAGGTCATCTTTTTAGCTAGGCTTTAACTTTAAAAATTCATAATAAAATCTTCTGAAAGATGTAAGAACAATATAAAGACTGCATAGGTCTGCCAGCTGTCAGCAAGTGTTAAAGTCAGCCTCTCAGTCTAGGCACCAGAATCAGATTTTCTTTTTTATTGCTGGGGAGAACCCAGCTGGAGTCTTATTTGGATCAGGATATGAGCTTGAAAGATTTGGATAATTTAACTTTACAATGGGATAATTGAGAGTTTGGTTTCCTGTGGTGGAAATACCAGTAGTCCTTTGGAATAATGTCTCAGCTGTATCTCTTAGCTTCATGCTCAAGTACTTTATGTCTTAAATGAATTTTTCCTTTCAACAAAAATTGGCTTACTTATAAGCCTCTACTAGTATCCCAGCCAGTGCTAGATGTTAGACCAAAAACCCTGATCCCCCAAAGTATAGATTAAATCATTCTGTGTGCTCCAATAGCACTTTTATTTTTTTTGTTTATTTTTTTTTTAAATGTTTTCTTTATTTTTGAGAGAGATAGAGACAGCGCGAGCTGGGGAGGGTCAGAGAGAGAGGGAGACACAGAATCCGAAGCAGCCTCCAGGCTCTGAGCTAGCTGTCAGCACAGAGCCCAACATAGGCCTAGAACCCACAAACCGTGAGATCATAACCTGAGCAGAAGTTGGACGCTTAACCGACTCAGCCACCCAGGTGCCCCCTCCAATAGCACTTTTAATTTTTGCTATCAGAATACCTATCACATCGTGGGATAATTACATGTATCTCCCACTGAAGTATAGTCATGTATAAGACAGGACGTTTCACTTATTGTATCTCTATTGGTAAACCAGGGGTTTGCACACTTTCTCTGTAAAGGGTCATCTAAAGAATATTTTGGGATTTTCAGACCACATATTCTCATCTGTCTTAATGACTCAGTTTGTCAGTGTAGTGAGAAAGCAGGCATAGACAATATAAAGGTGAATGGATGTGACTCTGTTGCAATAAAATTTTATTCACAAAAGCAGGTGGGTTAAATTTTGTTCTCTATTGCTTGGCATATGGTCAGAGCTCAATAGATTGGTAGTAGTAGTAGTAGTAGTAGTAGTAGTAGTAGTATGTTGATTTTGTTGAATTCATAATGAAAGTCTAATTAAATACAATGTTTGCTTTCATGGATCTTACATTCTACTGAAGATGAAAATAATTACAACATAGTATAAAGAGTCCTGTGATGTAGAATGGGTGGTGTTTTATGGAAGCCCAGAGAACAGGCATCCGGTGAAACTAGGGGATTGGCTTAAAAAAGGCTTTCTGGAAGAGTAGATCCAGCATTCTATTTTGAAGAAAAAATAGAACATAGAGAAGATGAGAGGTAGAAAGGATGTTCTAAGCTAAGAGAATAGTACCGGTACTAATGCAGAGCAGCATAGAAATCCATGACACATTTGGAAAGCTGCAGGTAGTTCGTTATGGGAATCTTGACTATGGAAGATGGTGTTGCAGTTTGATTCCTCCACCTGTGCTCTAAACTCCTTTTCTATTTTCCTTTGGGATCTACTCCATATTTTTTTTTCTTTATTCTCTTTCTCTTACTGGCTCTTTCATCTTAGCAAATAAACATGCTCAACTATTTTCTTTATTTAATACTACTATTTCCGTTGCTGCTATTGCCACTACTACCACCATCATCACCTGCATCATCACTTAAACCACCGCTTCCACTGCCACCAGCATCTTCACCACCACCCTCACCATCTCTGCTACCACTAGCAACTTTATCACCTCCAAGACCACCACCGCTATGAACATATTCATATCTGTCATCTGTACCATCACTTCTGCCACCTACTTCACCACCTCTGCTACCATCACTACCATTGCCATATCCACAATGAAACTTTCCTTTAGTCTTACATTCCTCTAAGTCAGTCACGACATCTCCCTATTTCACAGACAACCTTCTTGAATGTGCACTAGACACTTGCTTTTTTTTCTTTGACATTCTCACTTGCTATTCAGCCAGCCACAGCCTGGTTTCAATTCTCATCACCCCATTGAAATTATTTGAAATAAAGTCACTACTTGCCATGATTATTGTATTCCATTCTCAGTGGACTCTTTGGCCCTAAACTTAGTTGACCTCCTAGTGGCATTTGATTCTGTTTGAGTTTTGTAATGCTGAAATGTTTAGTTGCCTCCTGATTTTTTATCTTTTTCTTTTCAGTTTTCTTCAAAGGCCACCATTGTCTAGTTACCCCTTACATGTGGGTGTTTCCTTGGCTGTCCACTGATTTCACAAACATTAGTCAGCTGTGTGTAACCTCTCCTACTTGGTTCCTACATCCCGTTAGTAGGAGCAAGGCAGTTAGATGCAAGTGAGTGAGAAAACTTGGGCACCGACGTGTTTGGCATAGCTGCTGAGGGAAATGAGAAAGGGAGTTGGCTAAGATGTGCCGGCCAGGGCAGGGAGCCCAGTAGAAGTTGCAGATCTTAAATTTGTAGTGTCTTGAAACCACTCAGTGGTATGTTATTTCCACCATGCTAAGAATAGGGAAAAAATGGATATGATGGATATTTGGCTAGAAAAAGAGATAAAATCCCTAAATAAATTTCCTTATGGTCTTCACTGGGACTGTTCCCTAAACTGACACCATATCCTCAAACAGCTGAGAGTGTAAGGCTATCACAAAACAGTAATCTTTAACCGTTTTGTAGTTAAATCAACTCAACCTTCTTGTTTGAGGTGGTAACTCTATTCTACCCTTCCTTCATTTTCAGAGACATTATAAGGTTTATATTTATTTTTTTAAAACTTAATATGGAATAAAGTCAGATCTGTCTATAGCCCTTGATGTGATCTTTGTAGACTTTCTTAAGATGATTTTTTTTTTTTTACAAATAGTTTATTGTCAAATTAGTTTCCACATAACACTCAGTGCTCATCCCCACAAGTGTCCTCCTCCATGCCCATCCCCCCTCCCACCCACATCCATCAGTCCTCAGTTTTTGTCAGCATTCAAGAGTCTCTCATGGTTTGCCTCTCTCCCTTTCCCCCACCATTTCCGCCCTTCTTCTCCCCCTTGTTCCTCCGTCAAGTTCCTCCTAATCCTCCTATACGTGCAAACATATGATATTTGTCCTTCTCTGCCTGACTTATTTCGCTCAGCATGACACCCTCAAGGTCCATCCATGTTGCGACACATGGCCAGATTTCATTGTTTCTCATTGCCATGGAGTATTCCATGGTATAGATAAACCACATCTTCTTGATCCATTCGTCCGTGGATGGACACTTAGGCTCTTTCCATGTTTTAGCTATTGTGGAGAGTGCTGCTATGAACATTGGGGAACATGTGCTCCTATGCATCAGCATTTCTGTATCCCTTGGGTAAATTCCTAGCAGTGCTATTGCTGGGTCATAGGGGAGTTCTACTGTTAGTTTCCTGAGGAACCTCCACACTGTTTTCCAGAGGGGCTGTAGCAGTTTACATTCCCACCAACAGTGTAGGAGGGTGCCTGTTTCTCCACATCCTCGCCAGCATCTAGAGGTCTCTGATTTGCTCATTTTAGCCACTCTGACTGGCGTGAGGTGGTATCTCAGTGTGGTTTTGATTTGTATTTCCCTGATGAGGAGGGATGCTGAGCATCATTTCGTGTAAGACGATTTTTTTAAAAATACTGAATCCTGAAACAGGCAAAATAAATTTTGAAGTAAACATTTGAAGCTATCCCCCTAAAAGGGACTCCCCTGTATTTTTAGGACTGGTCTAAACCAGTTCATTCTTAACCAGAATCCTTATTTGACAGTGCATGGATAATTGCATGTCTGAATCATATGTGTTATTTGGTTTTCTATTTCGTGTTGCACTTTCTATTGCAAATCTTTGAATATATTACTTAAAATTATTAGAAGTCAGAGATAATTATATTTTGGATAAAATTCAAACATTTTAACATGGCCTTACATTAGAGGTCTCCAGTCTCCCTTTCTACCTGCAGCTTTCCTAACCTCACAACATATGCTGTAGCCATATTGAATTATTTCTGAATCTTCAAACATGCCTTGCCCTCTCTTACCATCTTGTCCTTGTGCATGCTACCCCATTCACAGTAGATTACATTCTCTCTAATCTCTGAGCTTTTCAAAGCTTCACATGGGACATCTTTCCTGATACCCTAATATTAACTATCATAGTACTTCATGTATCACATTGTGATAATTCCATTTTTGTTTAGAGATGTGTTTTCCCCAACATCGAGTGCCTAATACAGAGGCTTGACAATTGAAGGCCTTCAAAAATTGATATTTGGCTGAATGAATGAATGAATGAGTGAATGAATGAAGTTACTCTTTGTGTTCCATTTTTCTTTTTAAATCACATTACTGTGACATATTTTTTTAATCATTTGTCACAGCTTCTTGAATATAAAATTATGTGTTAGTAATATTTAATATAATTGTTGCTTCTGAGTCGTTTTGTGTCTTTGTAGTTGTTTAGTATTATTTACCAGAGATCTTGTTCTATTCCTGGTTCCCCAGGCTTCCCTCCTGTATTTTCATGCATTTACTTGCTTCTACCTGCAGGCCTAGACTGATTTGTACTGCAGCAGGAAGTATAAAAAGCCTTCTGCTAGGGACTGAAGTTTGCCTTAAAATCAAACTTTCATTTTTGCTGGTACCTGGTATCTTTTCTTCTGCTCATTCTACTCGTAGATTACCTTATTGCTAACCTGCCTCGGCTTTTGACCATCTGCCTTGCCTTCCAGCTTTGAGAATCTTCAGTTCTTCTATGCTTTCTTGTCTCTTCACTCACTTGCTGTTTGCTCTGACCTTCCATGCAGGCATTGATTTTTCCTTTTCTCCTTTCCTTTTTAAAGTTTCCGACTTTACTGCAACATCTGACCTCTGACTTATTTGTGTGTTTGAATTAATGGACTAAGCAGTATGGTTGCTGTTTTATCACCTCACTTAGATCCTTTCCTTTGAATATACCTAGGCTTTCCTTCTCTTAGATGCATGTGTTGTTATCTTTAATAATATTCCAAGGTATGACTGCTCCAAGCTGCCCTACTCCTCTAGAGGTGGTCTACAGTATCTGTGCCTAGTACAGTGACTGGAACACAGCAACCATAAAGGTTGAGTGAATGATTTAGTTACAGCAGATAATTTCATATGGTGAAATTTATTGGCTGCCATTTTGTTTCAAGGTGTTGGACTTTTAATAGCAAAAAGATGTATATTTTGAGAATGGACCAAATATGAATAAAATCAACCAAATGTGACCAGGGACCAAGTTTTAAAAAACCCACTTAAATATGAATCAAAAGCTACTGAATTGGGAATCTGTAAAATTCCATGGGTTGTACAGGATTAGTCTTGTAAAATATATTCACATGTTTTCAAAAGTGCTATTTATCATGCTATATAACTGATGTGAATGGTCACATATATTCTAGACATGAACTCATGGGAGATTTATTCATTTGTAAAGCCCACATTCTATTAAACGGAAGCATTGAACTTTTTTGGAATTATTATGCCATCTTATTATCTTCACAATCCAATATTAAAGCTTTGCTCATATTCTTTGAGACTGGTAGTTTATTTGAAAAGTTCTGGGGCGCCTGGGTGGCTCAGTCATTTAAGCCTCTGATTTTGGCTCAAGTCATGATCTCACGGTTCATGGGTTCCAGCCCCACTCAAGCTCTGGGCTAACAGCTCAGAACCTGGAACCTGCTTTGGATTCTGTGTCTGCCTCTGTCTCTCTGCCCTTCCCCTGTTCACTCTCTGTCTCTCTTGCTCTCTCAAAAATAAATAAACATAAAAAAAAGAAAAGTTCAGATTTCTTAGGTTTCAGGAAATAAATTTAAATAAAAGTCCCTCTTAGGTACTGTCACGTGAAATAATAAAATTAAACAAGTATTGTCATGAAATTTGTAATTACGTTTCTGGGCCTGTGAATCAATTTAATTCATCCCCTGATCCTCGGAACTAGTTGATGAAATTGCTGAAGATAGCAGGTCAACATGTTTAGACTTTATGTTTGCCCCTCTAGACACAGACTCTGGAAGCGGGAAGCAAATTTCTTTTCCCGGAAAATTCTATTGTATTTTCCTTCATACTATGCTAACCCTTTACAGAAGAAAATAAACCCAATATGAGAATATTTTCTTGAAGTCGTTAAATGTGAGAGAATGTAGGTAATGCCTAGTATGTGGGCGATGATAAATTATTGTTGCCAGTTCTGCTTCACAACATATTTCTCTTCCAGTGTTTCGTCCCATAAGCTCCTAGAGGCAGCAGTGGGCCTACACCTTTGTATTGTTTGCATCACCGAGCATGGCCCCTTGTACATATGAGATATAATAAATTTTGGTGAACACATGAGTCCATCCGTTGATTAAAGACAGAATTGACTGGGACAACATGTGTGAAAACAGCTTGCAAATTAGAAAATGCTGTCCTAACAAGAGATTACTATTATTTTTTATGTTAAGAGTAATTTTTAAAAGTTTTTGAAATATGATAACATCCAGAAGGGTGTCAGATCATAAGCGTGGATTTCCAAAAAGTGAACAAACCCAAGTAACCAGCCTCCAAAGAGAACACAAACCAACATCCCAGAAGTCCCTTCATGATCCCTTCCAGTCACTGTCTCCTCCCAGACATAACTATTATCCTGACTTCTAACACTATGGATTGATTTTGCCTGTTTCTGAATTTCATAAAATTGACTCATACAAATTATATTCTTTTTGCTTACTTCTGCTCAATATTGTGAGATTCATTCATATTTTAAGATGTAGTTTATTCATTCTCATTGCTGTATAGTATCCTTTGATGTGAATATATTTTAATTTGTTTATCCTTTTTACTGCTGAAGGATTTGGTTGTTTCCAGCTTTTGACTTGTCTTAAGAGTGCAATAATATTCTTCTAAATATTTTTTGGTAAAGATATATACCTATTTCTTTTGAATATAGTGTACCTAGAAGAGGAATTGCCTCTGGGTATAGACATATTCAGCTTTAGCTGATGCTGTCAAACCATCTGCCAAAGAATTTAAACCTAGTTACACTGCCATTAGCAGCATAGGAGAGTTCTGGTTTCTCTTTATCCCAGACAAGACTTGATATTGTCTAGTTGGTTCATGTTAGCCATTCTGGTGGGTGTCTGGTGGTATTCCAGTGTGTTTGATTTGTATTCCTGTGATGACTAATGAAAACGAAGACCTTTTTTTATTGGCCATTTGGCCATTCTCTTTTATGAAGTGACTGTCCCAAGATTTTTCATTTTTTAATGAGGTTTCCTTCTTTAAAAAAATTCATGGGGTGCCTGGGTGGCTCAGTTGGTCGGGTATCCGACTTCTAATTCAGCTCAGGTCATGATCTCCTGGTCCGTGAGTTCGAGCCCTGAGTCGGGCTCTGTGCTGACAGCCCCGAGCCTGGAACCTGCTTCAGATTCTGTTTCTCCCTCTCTCTCTGCTCCTACCCCACTTGTACTCTATCTCTCTCCCAAAAACAAGTAAACATAAATTATAAAAATTTTTAAAAATTCTGTAATCATTCTTTGTATATTTTAGGTATGGGTTCTTTGTCAGAAGTATGGAAAATATCTTTTAGGTGAACAGTTTTAACCTGCAGTCCATTTAGAGTGAAGCCACTCCACAGCACCAACTACTGGTGGTGTCACCTTGAAATCTACTCCAATTGCTTGAGTAGGTTTCACCAGATTCCAGTGCCAGGGCCTCCTTCCTGAACAACTGAATCAGAATCTCTGAGGATAGGGACTGGCTTTACATATTGTCCTTCATTGTATCTCCAGTGCTGAATAAACAGTATTGTTGATATTGAAACAGATAACTTAAAATTTAATCTTTGGTTCAATATTCATTCTTCTGCAAACAATATACAATATAATTTGAATGCATTTTTTCACATGATTAAAGTAAATCACATCATTTATAGAATTTGAGAAATAGGGAAAGATAAAAAGTTATTTTTGGATGTTTGCTTTGTATTTCTGATTATAATAAAACAAACCTTCTAACAGAATGTTTAATAATATTCTCATATAAAATGGAAGTCATTTAAAATTACTTTTTTCTTATTCCTCATAAAATGATGTGATTTAAAACAGTTTAAGGGGAATTATGCAATTTTATATTTTAGCAAAGAAGGTTTATGGTGCAAAATCAGTTGGGGTTTGTTTCTGTGGAAGGGCAAATGGGTAGAAATTAAAAGTCTGTAGGTTGTGGCTCATGATTAAGAATCTGAGGAGAAGGGCGCCTGGGTGGATGAGACCATTAAACATCTGACTCTTGGGTTCAACTCAGGTCATGCTCTCACAGTTTGTCAGTTCAGGCATCGCATTAGGCTCTATGCTGACAGCCTGGAACCTGCTTGGGATTCTTGATCTCCCGCTCTCTGCCCCTCCCCCACCTGCTCTCTCTCTCTGGATGAGGGAGCATAAGGCAACCTGACAGGCCACAAACACCTCCCCCCCCAAACCAGGTGAAATATGTGTGATATTCAGGCACTCATAACTGCCCAAGAACAAACAAAAGGGGAAAACAAATGCTTAACTGATAGAGATCATAGTCCTGATGGACCTAAAAGTCTCCATCACCCCTCCATAGTGATGTGGGAAACAAAGGCAGAAGGAAATGGCAGATGAAACTAAATTTCCTTATAACCTGCAGCCCACTGACAAATACTTGAGGCTGGCAGAGGAAAACATTTCTCCAGGAACTCCTTACCATCTTAATGTTAATACTTTGCTAGAGGGAAAACCGCCTTAGCTTAACAATAGCTAGGCCTTCACTATCTTGGGAGTCTTCTTTTGCATAAGAAAATCTCTGAAAACTTCCCCTGGATTTTACCTCCCCCATCCCCATAGTATATAACCATTCTCTCTTCCAGGTCCTGCGGCAGCCGCTCTTCCTGTCCACAGATGCCTCCCCAGAAGAGTAATCACATGGAGTTTAAATTTCCATCCAAGTGAAAATTTCTACAGTGGGTCAGAGTAGATGACATTTAACGGTGCCTTGCTCCTTTATATTCTATGTTTTTTGCAATGTAAGACACTTAATATGGGGCAAACACATGTCTTCCCAGCCCCATTTCTCTTGATATTCTTGCCCTGGATGCAGAGGCTCACGCTGACTCTGGCTTTTGGAAGTCACCCTTTGAGAGAGTTTTCACCATGAAGATACCCAACTGTTATTGACTTAGCAGAGAGGTTCTTATTAGATGTCCTTCTTTTTGCATTTATTTTTGCTCTATATTTTTAGGGACCTCCCTCAGCTAGATTCAAGATGTTCTGTGAAATGAAAATGTAACTGAATGGAAAGCAAGATTGACAGTGAGAATCCTCAATCTGCCATTTATGAAGGATAATTTGTTCAACATTAAATATAAAAAGCACTGCCTGATGGTTGCATTATAACCAGTGGGGTGTCTTGTCAACCAACGTGCTGGGAAACAGGTTTATACAACTCACTCCTTTCAGTAATTATTGCCTTTTAAGTGAGAGCATCCGAGCATGTGAAATGAGACTTAGTTCATAATTGTCAGATATTAGTATAATGGATTCAGCTGAAAGGATTTTAGACATTTGGGCCAATTTGGCCCTCCGTTCTAGAAACTGCACATGGCATGGTATGAATCTGCCCCTTGAAACTGGAGAGAGGACCATGTGAACGACTGAATACCTGGCTTTAGTTTTGAACATCTGACTGATTTCCCACACAACCCTGCGTCACTGTGTTGAAGCAGGCCCACCTCTAACAGACAGAAACACTTGTAGGAAGTGACTGACTCCAGGGTGCACTAAAACCAGAGCTTGATTCTCAGGCTGAAAACCCACAATCAAAAGTATTTTCATTTGGCTTCTTGCTTGCATCCCCATGTGTTACAAGAGATTTGTTAGGCAGCTTCTAGTTTTATGTCAGGAAGTGAGCTGTGCCTGAGTTCCCAGGACGCGTCCTAAACTGCACCATATTATGCCAGTCCCTAGGCCTGTAAAAGCTTCCATATGAAGAAACATGACATTTCAATTTACTTTTTTTTTTTTTTAAGTCTCTAATACATAAAGTATGCACCCACAACAGGGGAAGCACACCCCTTCTGTAGTAACTCAATCAGCATGTCAAGGTTGGGCCTCGGTTTTCACACTTTGGTGGGATTGGCGTTATTACTTACAGACTTAGGAAACTTTGGAAAAGCTCTTGTGATAATGGTGTCAGAAGAAGGTTGGGAGATTCCAGGGAAAGCATGATTATTTTGAGAAACATGTATCTAAGGCATGTGACTTTTAAGCAGTTAGGGATCTCTGACCTAACCTCAGAGAACCTATAGACGAGGACTGAACCTCCCTGCTGCCAATATTCATTTTAGAATATCCCTTGGTAGTAGTTGTGTCTGGCAATCCTTGAGTCTATGATAGCATTCTATTCCATATCCATGCCCGGGTCCAATCATGGGCCAACCACGTATTTCCCCCATCTTTTCAACAGTACTTATTAGTTTACACAGGTTATGCATGAATGTTTCTTGTGGGAATACTCCAAACAAAGAAGAACTGTGCTCGGGATTAAAGAGTTGGTCTCTTTTCACTCCTGCCTCTAATCCCACTCACACCCTAGAAGTAGTTACCAGATGTATCATTTTCTGTTCTTTTTAATGCATTTATGCTCATATGTAAAGAACACATGCAAATACATAGTTTAGCAAATATTAAAGAGATCATAGACCGCACATTTTCTTTTTTGCTATTTGCCATTTTATTAAAAAATATAAATTGTGAGGGGCTCCTGGGTGGCTTAGTCGGTTGAGGGTCCGACTTTCGCTTAGGTCATGATCTTGCGGTTCTTGGGTTCGAGCCCCGCGTCGGGCTCTGTGCTGACTGCCAGCTCGGAGCCTGGAGCCTATTTCGGAGTCTGCGTCTCCCTCTCTCTCTCTGACCCTCCCCTGCTCATGCTGTCTCTCTCTCCTAGAAATAAATAAAAATATTAAAAATATATATATAAATTGTGTTTAAACAAAAATCATCGGGATTTGAGAATGTGCCCCTGTTTACAAACCCAGGGTTGGACAAGTTTTCCAAAGGCCTCACATATGGCCCTGACTGTACTATTTCATCCCCCCCCATTGTCTTTGCCATTGTCTCACAGTCCAGCTGCATCAATAGGGATAATGTTCCATTCAGAGCCTTCAGATTAAAATATACATTAGATTTTTGAGCCAGCAGGGTGAGAACATGGAAAGACTAACAAAGATTCTAATTAAGAGCTAAACAGTGTACATAGATAGGCTGCTTAGGCAGCAAGGGAATATTTCTCATAGCCTCGGAGATGGAAATGGGATAATTGCTAAGAAAAATGGGTCCATGTAACCTATTATCCCTTTTTTTCTGCCAAATTCTAGCAGCTTCCTTAACTCTTCCTTTATGACCACTTGACAACCCAGCAGAAGGCAAGAGCTCTTCCCTGCAAAGTTGAGCTTGATTGCTTACAATCTTCTGCCCCCAGGGGTTCTCGCCCCCCCGCCCCCCCACCCCTGATTAGGAGAAATGGCCCCCTGTTCATCCTGTCAAGACTACCCGGCTGCACAGCGAATGGGGGAGAAATCTCATTTTGGAGACAAGCATTTTCTGTGAACTCTATTAAGCAACAAAGGAGCCAGGCTTTCACGGGGGTCACATTTCCAGGATATAATCACCAACTTCTTGGGTGCAATATAAGGCCTCTGCCGGAGTCCACTCTTTCCGTGTTCATCAATGTGATTATTTCACGATAACAGCTTTCTCGAGGGAGTCAGAGATGCATTCTGCACATTTTAATGAGCCTGTCATCCAGCCTCAATTTTTTCCCCCTTACTCTTTATTTATTTTCTGATTCCTTTCTTTCATCTTGTGAGCCACATGTATTTGGGAGGCCAGGAGGACACAGAAATTTTAAATGTCGTCCAGCCTAGATGAAAATCCGTTGTCTTCCCTTCTTGAAATTTAGCAATATCGCAGGGTTTGTTTGTTTGTTTGTTTTAGTTCAGCAGGGTTAAAAATACTTTGTATCTGTGTTCTGAGAAAAAAATAATATATAACAGTCATAGAATTTCAGTAGTTTCCTAGGTAAAGAATAATTTTATTTTTCATGAAGAACTGAACCATGTTAAGTACAATTATAATAAAGAGCATTATGACAAATATCCCTGTGTAATAAAAGATTTCAGAGTCCTCCCCAAAGACCCAGCAAATTCAAGATTCTACAGTTATGGTTTTACTAGACTTTATTAAAAAAGCTAGATGATCTATATAGAGACAAGTGGTTTTAACGCTAACATTTTAATTTTTAGGTGTTCCTTATATAATAGCAAATGCTGCATTTCAGATTCATAAAAATTTGGTTTTTATATTTAAGAACAGGAAATAAGAGTAGGTAAAGGGTAGTCAGAATATGTTATTTCACTTCTATTTTCATATCATTTCATATTTTCTAAATTTATATTTGATTTTCAATATGTTTAATTATTTTTTCTCACACTAGACTTTGTTTTTTTATAAACTAAATCTACCCTGAGATTTTTTTTGTTAAAGGATAGTAGAATAGGATTTGATTTTATAAGTAAGTTTACCTTGAGATTTGCTACTTAAAGATTATGGATTGGAGCATATTTTGGTGAGTTTCCATTAGCCATTGATGATTTTTTATTCTAGTTTTTTCAGATGGCTTTTGTTAATGAATGATGTCTGTGACTAATGCTCCCTGTAGCTTTACCTACTTAAATTAATCTGGCTCTTCATCCTTTGTAAACATATGTATGATCTGCTTCAATCAGATTTTCTGAAAACAAAGGGAAAGTATTTTCTCTCATTTCTCAGGAGGTTTACAAATGATATGCATTGAACTAATCCAGTTGGATTAATATGATTATTTCTGTGGGTATATGCAAAGGGGCATTGATTGCTCAATAATAAATGAGAAAAGAGAGATGACTATTTTCCTGCCAGCTTTGTTGCATCTGGATCTGGGGGAGAAGTTGACTGTGGGCTAAGAACCCATGTGGCTGCTAGCTCCAAGACTTTTTCTTAGGATGGTGCTTTCTCTTCCTCTGGAACCAAGGATACATTCCCCAGCACAGACAAAGAAGATGCATTGGCTCACCTATAACCCTTTTTCTAGCCGTGATGAGGGGCTCTTCGACTCAGACTTATGCTCCCACTCGTCCGCCAGGGTGACAGAACTGAGACCTGGGTATCCAGGCCAGTTGCCTGAGGGAAGGACATACCCTCTGTCTGAGCCTGGGTGTGGCTCCATAAAGTTATCCCTCAAACAACTCCATGGTGTGTGCTTTGGTCTGTTTTGGCTGCTACAACAAAGTATCTTAAAATATCTTAGACTAGGTGGCTTATAAACAACAGAAACTTATTTCTTACAGTTCTGGAAGCTAGGAAATCCAAGATCAAAGTGGTAGTATGGTCGCACTCTGTTGAGAATCTTCTCCCTGGTGTGAACTTGAGCCCCATGTTATGCGCTGCACGGACAGTGTGGAGCCTGCTTGGGATTCTCTCTCCCTCTCTTTGCCCCTGCCCTCCTTAAAAATAAATAACTTAAAAAACAAAGCAAAACAAAACAACTCCTGCCTTGGTTCTCCTGTCTTTTCATTATATGTAAATTCCCAAGTAATTTCACCAATACTATGGTTTTCATCATTTCCTGTTGACTCCGAAAAATATATCACCAGGCTGGATCCTCTCCTGATATCCAGACTCAAATATTCAACATTCTGTTGGATATTTTCATTTGAACATACCATTGGTTCCTCAAAACTATCAAGTTCCAAGATGAACTAAGTATCTTTATTCTCAAATATCCTTTTGTGTTTCTTATTTGAGGGAGTGATACCACCCAATTGCCAAAAATGGAGCAGTAATGTATTCTTTCCTCTTGTCATTTCCCACATTCCAGGTCACTAAAATCTATCAATTTCCTCTCTTAAATATCTCAGATTTCTCCTCTGTTTTCCCTGACTACCTCCACTATGATAGATCAGTTGGTGAATTCATGTGTGATTTTGTGGAGAAGGGAAGTGAGTGGATAGATTTTTCTTAGATGTGGTACACACTCTGTAGGTTGTGTTAGACACTGAACATATTAACAGTCCCATTTTTATACTTTTTATGTAGCTTTGTGAATATAATTTTAAGACTGTAAATTACTTTGAATAAGACACACCATTTACCTATTGATGTTATATTCCCTGCATCAATTTATTGTTCCACTAATATATGAAAGAGTTCTTTTGTGCACACTCTTTCCAATCCTAAATATTATCAGCCTTTAACAATCTGATGGGCAAAATACTGTACTTCATTCTCTTAAAGTCATATTTTCATGATTACCAATAACTTCTAACATCTTCATGCATATATTATAGTTGTCTGGCTTTTTATGTGAATTAAAACATGTTTTATGTGAATTACCTGTTCTCATGATTTGTTCATGATAATGTAATAAAATGTAACTATTTCTACTGAGTTGTAAGAGCTCTTTATGTGTTAAGCATGTGAACCTTTTCTGGGATGGGGGTAAAAGGTTTTCCTTTTCCTCTGCTGCATGCCTTTTAAGCATGTTTATGTTATCCTTGCCATTGAGAAATATTTAACACACAGGTATTTTAATAGAAGTAGAGTTGAAATAGGTTGTATTAGTTTCAGGTGTACAATACAGTGATTTGACAGTTACATACATTATGCTCTGCTCATTGTGACAGGTAGTTACCATTTGTCATAGTTACCATCTGTCACCATACAATGTTACTAACTATATTTCCTTCTGTACTTTCCATTCCTGTGACTTGTTTACCTTATGA
Organism: Hyaena hyaena; assembly: GCF_003009895.1. NCBI lineage: Eukaryota > Metazoa > Chordata > Mammalia > Carnivora > Hyaenidae > Hyaena > Hyaena hyaena. The sequence goes on from NW_024081119.1 coordinate 555,480, forward strand.
CTGGAATAGGTAGTTTGAATGTAGTCTCCTGGTCTTTTCCTTTATGCCTCCACACCATTGTCTAATAAGTCTCTCTTTCATGGTCTTCTTGCCTTCCTCTGGGCTCCAGGTTATTCCAGAATTATCTTTCACAACACAAATCAGCCTGTTACTTCTTGCCTAAAATCCTTCAGTGGCGACAATTGTCTACATTGATTTTAAAGTACATATTGATTTTAGTACAGCAAAGTAGGTCTTTTGTGATCCGGTACCTTGTTTCCTCTCTGACTCACAGTCTTTTGCTCATCACTACCAGCCACATGAACCCAGCAGTGTTCACATATACCATGGGTAGAGCTCATGTCATAGTCCCCTTTGTCTGGAATGTCTTTCCTCTTTCCTTGTCCTTTTAGGGAATTCCTGTTTATCATTTCAGACTCAAGCACAGTTGACTATTCCTTTCTTTATGCCACCATACAATGTATATTCCTCTTTTGTACTGTTTTCCCAATGTTTGCCATAATAGTATATCTGTAGTTTTATTTACTTAATAGCCTACTTTCACATATATCCATTCTTAACTTAAATAAAACTATTCAGAAAGGAAATGTTTGATATCTACTGTAAATGGAGATACAGTGCTTTTTGCAATAGATATGAGAAAACATAAAATAAAAATATAACTACTACAAAAATGTAACAATTGCCCTGTAAAATCAATGCACATCAGTGGCAATTCACATGGTGCCTTTTGGAGCACACTGTTCAATTGTACCACCTACCACATTGTCCAGAGATTTATAGACCATGCTACAATTATGGCTTATAAAAATACAAATTTAAAAGGGTTTAAACGAATTTTTAAATAATCACATTTATTTCTAATTATCACCACAGTAAAAAGCATTACTCTTAACTTTGTGCAAATGGAGTAAGTCTTGATTGACTATACATCAACTCTAAACAGAGTGTGGTGGAAAGCCTTAAAAGTGTTTCTTAGTGCATCTTTCCTCTGGCCTTTGCATTAATTCAGGAGAGAAAGTATTAACTACATATAAAAGGAAATGAGATCAGCAGGGCAATGACAATGGGATGTGGTGCCTCAGGAGGCAGATGTCGTGATGGAAAACTCTGTCAGGCTGAGTTTGTTAGATTATATGGTAGGATGAATGTGAACTTGGAATAAAACACAGTATTATATTTAGATTTGGGAATGGCCAAGGACTATTGCTAGGCTAGACTTCATCACATGTGTCATTGGACTTTGTGGCACTCTATATCCACAAAAATCTCAAAGGGGTCCCTTATTTATCTTAAAAGTTTAAATATACAATTCACATTGCTTTACATTACTCTCTCTTGTTTTTTTCCTCATAGCTGCTGATTTGTGCAGAAATGTGGGAGCAATAGTCCACATTCAAGTGCTTTTATTTGATTTGTTGAGAATGAGTCAACATAAAAGCTGAAGATTTAGTAAAATTGAGAACTGGAAACAAAGAAAATTATTATTTAAAACTTTTCAAATTTGTTACGTTTCACATCCCAGGATTTTAAAGTACCAGTTTTTCACTAAATGCATAAAAGTGCAGCCAATACTAGAAATTTTAGAGAGAGTAATAAGCCTTAACTAGTAGTATAAAAATAGAACTTTGTGACCAGTAATGAAAGGGTGTTTATTTTTCTGAAATGTATAATTTTAGTTGTTCCCTTTTAAATTACAACCGGGTACAAAAACCTTTTCATTCAGAAAGGATGTTATTAAGTTTTCCTTGAAAAAAAAAAAAAAAGGCCTGAAAGATGAATGCAATAGCTTTTAACACGATTCTGTATTTTAATGAGATGAAGTTATTGTTTAATTCTTTATCCTTTGTGTTGATTTTATTACCATTCATCATTCGTGATCTTAGGTTGTGATGAAGGCATTTAGTTTAGACAATGCTGAAATTGCACTCATGAGTCCATGAGCTTTTGGACTGATAGTGGTGTCCTTTTGTTCTGTTATTCCATTGTAATTTCAGAGTTTTTCTAGACTCCTAGCTGAAGTTGGAGATTGTATGCCTGTGAGGTTTCCCTTCCTTCACTAGAAGCCATCTGACATCCTCAATGGTCTCGTGGTTTCTCCTGTGGCTGCTCTGTCACAGAGGTCAGTGGGGGTGCTTCAGGATGCCATCATTCCTGTCCCCCAAATTATACACAGCAGTGTGTTTTTTTCCTTAGAGAGGAGTTTCGTAGCTTCCAGAATATTCTTGAAGAGTCCATTAATTTTAAAAAGCTTGAAAACCATTCCTGTAATATTTCATTTTGTTGTAAGTTAGAGTCCTAGAACATCTCTTTCCACATTGTATAGACTCCAAATCTTTTGATGGTGGTATTGATCAAATTTCTTTTTTTAACATACTATGGCATAATATATACAATGTATATTTATCACTTTAACCATTTGTAAGTACATCATTCAGTGTCATTAAATATATTCACAATGTTGTGTAACTATCATTACTGTCTGTATTAAAAACACTTTCATCTTCCCTGACAAAACCCTGTACCCATTAAACAAAACTCCCTCTCCACACCTCAGCCATTGTTAATTTCTATGTTACTTTCTGTCTCTATGAATTTTTCAGTTCTAGCTAGGCATCTCATATAAGTGGAATTGTACAATATTTGTCTTTCTGTGTCTGGTTTATTTCACTAAACCTAGCATTTTCAAGGTCCATCTATGTTGTTAACATATATCAAATTTCATTCATTTATATGGGTGAATAATACTCTGTTATGTCTATATACCACACTTAAAAAAATTTTTTTAAATTTTTTTGAGAGAATGACAGAGTGAGCAGGGGAGGGTCAGAGAGAGAGAGGGAGACACAGAATCAGAAGCAGGCTCCAGGCTCTGAGCTGTCAGCACAGAGCCTGACGCGGGGCTGGAACCCACGAACTGTGAGATCATGACCTGAGCTGAAGTTGGACGCTTAACTGACTGAGCCACCCAGGCGCCCCGTATATATACCACATTTTGTAATCCATTTATATATTGATGGACACTTGGGTTGTTTCCATCTTTTGGCTATTATGGATAATGCTGCTATGAACATGGGTATACAAATATCTATTCAAGTCCCTGCCTTCAGTTATTCTGGATTTATTACTAGGAGTGCAGTTGTAGGGTAGGCTTCTTTCTATTAGATTAAAAATGTAAGGTTAGTTTATTCTTTTCACCATCAAGAAAAGTTTTTGCCACAGAACTATTCAAAGTCCGTTGCTGGTCCCTAATCAGTTTGCTGTATATAAATTCTCCAATATGAATCCACCTGAGTAGTTAACACCCCAGTGTTGTCTTGTCAGACACTGGGAAACAAAATTCACTAAAGAAGAAGATAGTTTCTTTACAAGTTTATAGTGTCCCTTCGGTATAGATTCTGTAGATCCTGTTCTCTTTCACCACCATGCACGACACATAGAGAATATTTTACTTCATGACCAAGACATCCTAGACATATTTCCATACAGGTTTCAGAATTTTTTTTGCAAATTACTTGGAATGGCACCTGTCACCAAAGAACAGGAATGGAAAATAAAGACACGTCATTCCCCTTGTGGAAATGATTATTCTGGACACGGTGCTAATTTGCCAACCCTGAAAAAGTCAGTTTTGTTTATAAAGACATTGACATATCCACGGAATTGAGAATTTTAAGTAAATATCATAAGCATGTGTTTGCTGGTCCTTGGGGTAATTGCTTAATTCAAGTTCCTCCAGAGTTCTTTGTCCTTAGAAATCATATTAAAAGAATGACATTAGCAAGGCGTTGAAAGATAAAAGAAGAAAAAAAATCAAAGATGGATTTATAGTTGAAGCTCAAACCAAGGGACTCATTTTCATAGAAGTATTTTGTCATTTCTCCTAAACTCATCCTTATGTCCATCAGAGAGGCAATAGAGAGGGAATGGACATACTCCTTTGAGACTCACAGTTAATTATCCTAAATAATGTGATAGGGGCTGCCCGTTAATGGGAATGGAAATCAAGTAATCTGGGGAACCTGCAATGCCCACACCACCTCTCACACCTCATGCTGTCAGATGTGCCCCAGATTAGCTTATGTTCTTTAGATTTGCCCATATTCTGGACATGGAATTGAAAACAATAGAAACACAGAATTGAAGCTTTTGGAGGTGGTTTTATTCATGTGTTTGAATACTCTCTGTATCTCTGCCAAGTGGATTTCTGGATCCCAGAATTGTTCGGAGATTGAGCAATATGGGGCAGTGATTCAAAGCGTCCCATGTTGGGCGTCAGGCCAATTTGGAGCTGATTTCCAACCCTGCCTCTTATTAGTTGTGAGCCTTAGATAAGTCACTCAAGCATCCTGAGTCTCAGCTTCCTTGCCATAAATCATTTTTAATAACACCTTGCATGATTGTTAAGAGAACCAAATAGAATAAGGTTTGTAAGCTCCTATCATTGAATGGCCTCTTTGTTCTCATTGCAGTAGTGAGTACTTTCTTACATGCTGTCCCTTGTTGGAACAATAAATAGGCCAGGATCATGTAGGCCTTGAGTAATCTATCAGTCATGCAGACTACTCCAGGAGTTTCTCAACAGCATCAAATCACACCTCACCCGTACCTTCAATTTATTCTCCAAAATGTGTTTGCAGTGACACTTGAAGAAGTTTGATCATATTGTTTCCCTACTTGAAATAAATCAGTATCAGGGTGCCTGGGTGGCTTAGTCGGTTAAGCGTCCGACTTTTCCTTAGGTCATGATCTCGCAGTTCGTGGGTTCGAGCCTCGCGTCGGGCTCTGTGCTGACTGCCAGCTCAGAGCCTGGAGCCTGTTTCAGTCTGTGACTCCCTCTCTCTCTGACCCTCCCCTGCTCACGCTGTCTCTCTCTCTCTCTCCTAGAAATAAATAAAAAGAAAGAAAGAAAGAAAGAAAGAAAGAAAGAAAGAAAGAAAGAAAGAAAGAAAGAAAGAAAGAAAGAAAAAGAAATCAGTATCATCTTATCACCATCAGGACTATGTTTACACATCTGCTGGCCAGACTCAAATGTCACTTCTTCTAGATGCCTTCCTGGATAATTGCATATAACATTACTGCAAGCTTACCTGACTGCTGTAGACACAGAGCTTTGTCTAGTGAGCAAGAACTCTCTTTCATTTTCTGTATGAAAACACCAGGCATCTCTCTTGGCCTTCAGTAGCTCTCAACTAATATTTACTGAATTGATAAATAAATGCATGTCAGTCCTTCGAGAGTCATTAGCATGTCTCCCCTTGTCTCTTGCCCTTAACTTTTTCTTCACACTAAACCAGAGACACATATCGAGTTACCCTTATTAATATACCTCAGTGGACTCAGCTGCCCAGAGGATCAGCCCAAGCTTGGCTTCTGACTCAGCTAGTATATTGAACACATGGGTTCATCTCTCCTTCTAAAAAACCGCTGAAATCATGGTAGAAAAACGTACAAAGAGTAACACGGTCTCACAAATACAGAGAGCTGCAGTAGGGATATCAGCAAACCAAAAATTTTCAGAATTTCACCCAATTTCTGGGAGACTCAAATGGATGGATTCACATTGTTGGTTAAAGCAGGAAAGAGGGACTCCTGGCTCAATGTATGTAGAATAAAACTAGTGTAAGGTGAACCAGGCTTGTGTGTGTGTACGTGTGTGTGTGTGTGTGTGTGTGTGTGTGATAAATCTATCTGGTTAAGCAGTGGGAGGAGGGGCAGAATCAGATGACTGAAGTCACTAAGAACTGAAGACCAGCAACTCCTATTTACCCCTCCTTCTTCCTCTGATGCCAAATGTGCAGTGCTGGTGTTTGCCCATTGATTATCTTTCCCAAACGACTTCCCTGCCTTAATGTTTTATCCAGATTCTCTCCAGTGAACTCCTTTTCATTCTTCAAGATGCCACTTGCACATCTTGGGAATTCTGGGGAGCATTAGGAGGTCCACAGTCCCTTGGAATTCACTGTTAGAATGCTTGAGCCATGATACGGGTACAGTTTCTGTACCCATTATCCGCATGGACGACAAGCTTCTTGAAGAGAGGAATTGTATCTTATTCATATTGTATTTCAGAGGCTGGTCTTATGCCTGCAATAGTGAAGATCTTCAATAAATGTTGGGTGGAAGAATGATTGAATGACCAGGACATTGTTTTGTGCTTCTTATAGATCTGGCCTCCCTTTGCAGATTATGCTGCAGTTGGTTTATAGTTTTCCTGATACAGTCTGAGTATATGTAGGTTTAAGCAGAGAGTGGGCAAGTTAGCCACATGAAATTATTTATTCTAAAATTTATTTACATAATAACATCAACAGCAATAGTAATACCAATTATTGGTTACTATGTGATCATCACTGTGCTGTAATCTTTGTGAAGATAATCATGAATTCTCACAGCCATTCTATAAGAGAGCTATTGTTTCCACTGTAGTAGTTCCCTATAGCTACTGTAACACACAACCACAAAGTCAGTATCACTGATGGAAGTCAAGTGTGAGTAGAGCAACACTCCTTCCAGAGGCTCTACAGGAGAATTCATTCCTTGCCTTTTCCAGCTCCTGGTGGCTGCTGGCCTTCCTTGACTTGTGACTGCCTCACTCCAAGCACCACCTCTGTGGTCACAAATCTTCTTTCTCTTCTGTGTCAAATCTCCTTCTTCTTCCCTCTTATTAAGATATATGTGACTGCCAGAGTGGCTAAAATGAGCAAATCAGAGACCTCTAGATGCTGGCGAGGATGTGGAGAAACAGGCACCCTCCTACACTGTTGGTGGGAATGTAAACTGGTACAGCCCCTCTGGAAAACAGTGTGGAGGATCCTCAGGAAACTAACAACAGAACTCCCCTATGACCCAGCAATAGCACTGCTAGGAATTTACCCAAGGGATACAGAAATGCTGAGGCATAGGAGCACATGTACCCCAATGTTCATAGCAGCACTCTCCACAATAGCTAAAACATGGAAAGAGCCTAAGTGTCCATCCACGGACGAATGGATCAAGAAGATGTGGTTTATCTATACCATGGAATACTCCATGGCAATGAGAAACAATGAAATCTGGCCATGTGTCGCAACATGGATGGACCTTGAGGGTGTTATGCTGAGCGA